>NW_028232001.1:665000-1011536 GCF_054491065.1 Syngnathus leptorhynchus
TAGCTCCATACTTCCATAGCTCCAGTCAGAGAGTTGGCGAAAATTGCACTAAGTGCGAAAGCCCATTCATTTACAACGGCGTGTCCGCCAGGCGGCGACATTTCCCCGTTACCGGTGGCTGCGCGGCGGGTGAGTGACAGAGCTTATCCGAGCGGCTGGAACTCTGCGCCGGCGTGGTCGAGCGTGAGGCCTCGGCCCTTTGGCTGCCTGGTACCTAAAACACTTCCATTGATCCAGCCACGGAGGGTGCTGGCTGGTGGCTCCATACCTCCATAGCTCCATACCTCCAGAGCTCCAGAGCTCCATAGCACCAGAGCTCCATGGCTTCAGAGCTCCATAGCACCATAGCTCCATACCTCCAGGGCTCCATAGCTCCATACCTCCATAGCTCCATAGCACCAGAGCTCCATAGCTCCATAGCACCAGAGCTCCATAGCTCCATAGCACCAGAGCTCCATAGCACCAGAGCTCCATACCTCCAGAGCTCCATAGCTCCATAGCACCAGAGCTCCATGGCTTCAGAGCTCCATAGCACCATAGCTCCATACCTCCAGAGCTCCAGGGCTCCATAGCTCCATACCTCCAGAGCTCCATACCTCCAGAGCTCCATAGCTCCATAGCACCGGAGCTCCATAGCTCCATAGCACCAGAGCTCCATAGCACCAGAGCTCCATACTTCCATAGCACCAGAGCTCCATACCTCCAGAGCTCCATAGCTCCAGCCTGGGTGGCTGGTGGCTCCATAGCTCCATACTTCCATAGCTCTAGGTCAGAGAGTTGGCGAAAATTGCACTAAGTGCGAAAGCCCATTCATTTACAACGGCGTGTCCACAAGGCGGCGACATTTCCCCGTTACCGGTGGCTGCGCGGCGGGAGAGTGACAGAGCTCATCCGAGCGGCTGGAACTCTGCGCCGGCGTGGTCGAGCGTGAGGCCTCGGTAGTTGAGGTACCAGGGGTGGGCCGGGGAGCTCCAGGCGGGTCTTGTGAGAGAGTGAAGCCGAGCGGCTGGAACTCTGGGCCGGCGTGGATGAGCCACGGAGGGTGCTGGCTGGTGGCTCCATAGCTCCATACTTCCATAGCTCCATAGCTCCATACTTCCATACTTCCATAGCTCCATAGCTCCAGAGCTCCAGAGCTCCATAGCTCCAGAGCTCCAGAGCTCCGTACTTCCATAGCTCCATACTTCCATAGCTCCGTAGCTCCATACCTCCATAGCTCCATAGCTCCATAGCTCCAGAGCTCCATAGCTCCATACTTCCATAGCTCCATAGCTCCATACTTCCATAGCACCAGAGCTCCATACTTCCATAGCACCAGAGCTCCATAGCTCCAGAGCTCCATAGCTCCAGCCTGGGTGGCTGGTGGCTCCATAGCTCCATACTTCCATAGCTCCAGTCAGAGAGTTGGCGAAAATTGCACTAAGTGCGAAAGCCCATTCATTTACAACGGGGTGTCCACAAGGCGGCGACATTTCCCCGTTACCGGTGGCTGCGCGGCGGGAGAGTGGCAGAGCTCATCCGAGCGGCTGGAACTCTGCGCCGGCGTGGTCGAGCGGCTGGCCTCGGTAGTTGAGGTACCAGGGGTGGGCCGGGGAGCTCCAGGCGGGTCTTGTGAGAGAGTGAAGCCGAGCGGCTGGAACTCTGGGCCGGCGTGGATGAGCCACGGAGGGTGCTGGCTGGTGGCTCCATACTTCCATAGCTCCATACTTCCATACTTCCATAGCTCCATAGCTCCAGAGCTCCAGAGCTCCAGAGCTCCAGAGCTCCATAGCTCCAGAGCTCCAGAGCTCCGTACTTCCATAGCTCCATACTTCCATAGCTCCGTAGCTCCATACCTCCATACCTCCAGAGCTCCATACCTCCAGAGCTCCATACCTCCAGAGCTCCATAGCTCCATAGCACCAGAGCTCCATAGCACCAGAGCTCCATAGCTCCATAGCACCAGAGCTCCATAGCTCCATAGCACCAGAGCTCCATAGCTCCATAGCACCAGAGCTCCATACCTCCAGAGCTCCATACCTCCAGAGCTCCATAGCTCCATAGCACCAGAGCTCCATAGCTCCATAGCACCAGAGCTCCATACCTCCAGAGCTCCATACCTCCAGAGCTCCATAGCTCCATAGCACCAGAGCTCCATAGCTCCATAGCACCAGAGCTCCATACCTCCATAGCTCCATACCTCCAGAGCTCCATAGCTCCATAGCACCAGAGCTCCATACCTCCAGAGCTCCATACCTCCAGAGCTCCATAGCTCCATAGCACCAGAGCTCCATAGCTCCATACTTCCATAGCACCAGAGCTCCATACTTCCATAGCACCAGTCACAGAGTTGGCGAAAATTGCACTAAGTGCGAAAGCCCATTCATTTACAAGGGCGTGTCCACAAGGCGGCGACATTTCCCCGTTACCGGTGGCTGCGCGGCGGGAGAGTGGCAGAGCTCATCCGAGCGGCTGGAACTCTGGGCCGGCCTGGTCGAGCGGCTGGCCTCGGTAGGTGAGGTACCAGGGGCGGGCTGGCGAGCTCCAGGCGGGGCTTGTGAGAGAGTGAAGCCGAGCGGCTGGAACTCTGGGCCGGCGTGGTCGAGCGGCTGGCCTCGGTAGTTGAGGTACCAGGGGCGGGCTGGGGAGCTCCAGGCGGGGCTTGTGAGAGAGTGAAGCCGAGCGGCTGGAACTCTGGGCCGGCGTGGATGAGCCACGGAGGGTGCTGGCTGGTGGCTCCATACCTCCATACTTCCATAGCTGCAGAGCACCAGAGCTCCATAGCTCCATAGCTTCAGAGCTCCATACCTCCAGAGCTCCATACCTCCAGAGCTCCATAGTTCCATAGCACCAGAGCTCCATAGCTCCATAGCACCAGAGCTCCATAGCTCCATAGCACCAGAGCTCCATACTTCCAGAGCTCCATACCTCCAGAGCTCCATAGCTCCATAGCACCAGAGCTCCATAGCTCCATAGCACCAGAGCTCCATACCTCCATAGCTCCATACCTCCAGAGCTCCATAGCTCCATACTTCCATAGCACCAGAGCTCCATACTTCCATAGCACCAGTCACAGAGTTGGCGAAAATTGCACTAAGTGCGAAAGCCCATTCATTTACAACGGCGTGTCCACAAGGCGGCGACATTTCCCCGTTACCGGTGGCTGCGCGGCGGGAGAGTGGCAGAGCTCATCCGAGCGGCTGGAACTCTGCGCCGGCGTGGTCGAGCGGCTGGCCTCGGTAGTTGAGGTACCAGGGGTGGGCCGGGGAGCTCCAGGCGGGTCTTGTGAGAGAGTGAAGCCGAGCGGCTGGAACTCTGGGCCGGCGTGGATGAGCCACGGAGGGTGCTGGCTGGTGGCTCCATACTTCCATAGCTCCATAGCTCCATACTTCCATACTTCCATAGCTCCATAGCTCCATAGCTCCAGAGCTCCAGAGCTCCAGAGCTCCATAGCTCCAGAGCTCCGTACTTCCATAGCTCCATACTTCCATAGCTCCGTAGCTCCATACCTCCATACCTCCAGAGCTCCATACCTCCAGAGCTCCATACCTCCAGAGCTCCATAGCTCCATAGCACCAGAGCTCCATGGCTTCAGAGCTCCATAGCACCATAGCTCCATACCTCCAGAGCTCCAGGGCTCCATAGCTCCATACCTCCAGAGCTCCATACCTCCAGAGCTCCATAGCTCCATAGCACCAGAGCTCCATAGCTCCATAGCACCAGAGCTCCATAGCACCATAGCTCCATAGCTCCATAGCACCAGAGCTCCATAGCTCCATAGCACCAGAGCTCCATAGCTCCATAGCACCAGAGCTCCATAGCACCAGAGCTCCATACCTCCAGAGCTCCATAGCTCCATAGCACCAGAGCTCCATGGCTTCAGAGCTCCATAGCACCATAGCTCCATACCTCCAGAGCTCCAGGGCTCCATAGCTCCATACCTCCAGAGCTCCAGAGCTCCATAGCACCAGAGCTCCATAGCACCAGAGCTCCGTAGCACCATAGCTCCATACCTCCAGAGCTCCAGGGCTCCATAGCTCCATACCTCCAGAGCTCCATACCTCCAGAGCTCCATACCTCCAGAGCTCCATAGCTCCATAGCACCAGAGCTCCATGGCTTCAGAGCTCCATAGCACCATAGCTCCATACCTCCAGAGCTCCAGGGCTCCATAGCTCCATACCTCCAGAGCTCCATACCTCCAGAGCTCCATACCTCCAGAGCTCCATAGCTCCATAGCACCAGAGCTCCATAGCTCCATAGCACCAGAGCTCCATAGCACCAGAGCTCCATAGCTCCATAGCACCAGAGCTCCATAGCTCCATAGCACCAGAGCTCCATAGCTCCATAGCACCAGAGCTCCATAGCTCCATAGCACCAGAGCTCCATACTTCCATAGCTCCATACTTCCATAGCACCAGAGCTCCATACTTCCATAGCACCAGAGCTCCATACTTCCATAGCACCAGAGCTCCATACCTCCAGAGCTCCATACCTCCAGAGCTCCATAGCTCCATAGCACCAGAGCTCCAGAGCTCCATACCTCCAGAGCTCCATAGCTCCATACTTCCATAGCACCAGAGCTCCATACTTCCATAGCTCCAGTCAGAGAGTTGGCGAAAATTGCACTAAGTGCGAAAGCCCATTCATTTACAAGGGCGTGTCCACAAGGCGGCAACATTTCCCCGTTACCGGTGGCTGCTTAGCGGGAGAGTGACAGAGCTTATCCGAGCGGCTGGAACTCTGGGCCGGCCTGGTCGAGCGGCTGGCCTCGGTAGTTGAGGTACCAGGGGTGGGCTGGGGAGCTCCAGGCGGGGCTTGTGAGAGAGTGAAGCCGAGCGGCTGGAACTCTGGGCCGGCCTGGTCGAGCGGCTGGCCTCGGTAGTTGAGGTACCAGGGGCGGGCTGGGGAGCTCCAGGCGGGGCTTGTGAGAGAGTGAAGCCGAGCGGCTGGAACTCTGGGCCGGCCTGGTCGAGCGGCTGGCCTCGGTAGTTGAGGTACCAGGGGCGGGCTGGGGAGCTCCAGGCGGGGCTTGTGAGAGAGTGAAGCCGAGCGGCCGGAACTCTGGGCCGGCGTGGTTGAGCCACGGAGGGTGCTGGCTGGTGGCTCCATAGCTCCATAGCTCCATAGCTCCATACTTCCATAGGTCCATACTTCCATAGCCCCAGAGCTCCATAGCTCCATAGCTCCATAGCTCCAGAGCTCCATAGCACCATACCTCCATACCTCCAGAGCTCCATAGCTCCATAGCTCCATACTTCCGTAGCTCCATACCTCCATACTTCCATAGCTGCAGAGCACCAGAGCTCCATAGCTCCATAGCTTCAGAGCTCCATAGCACCATACCTCCATACCTCCAGAGCTCCATAGCTCCATACTTCCATAGCTCCAGACCTCCATAGCCCCAGAGCTCCATAGCTCCAGAGCTCCAGAGCTCCATACTTCCATAGCTCCAGAGCTCCAGCCTGTCTGGTGGCTCCATAGCTCCATAGCTCCATACTTGCAACCACGGAGCTGGCGAAAATTGCACTAAGTGCGAAAGCCCATTCATTTACAAGGGCGTGTCCACAAGGCGGCAACATTTCCCCGTTACCGGTGGCTGCTTAGCGGGAGAGTGACAGAGCTTATCCGAGTGGCTGGAACTCTGGGCCGGCCTGGTTGAGCGGCTGGCCTCGGTAGTTGAGGTACCAGGGGCGGGCTGGGGAGCTCCAGGCGGGGCTTGTGAGAGAGTGAAGCCGAGCGGCTGGAACTCTGCCCCGGCGTGGTTGAGCCACGGAGGGTGCTGGCTGGTGGCTCCATAGCTCCATAGCTCCATAGCTCCATAGCTCCATAGCTCCATACTTCCATAGCTCCAGAGCTCCATAGCCCCAGAGCTCCATAGCTCCATACTTCCATAGCTCCATACTTCCATAGCTCCATAGCTCCATAGCTCCATAGCTCCATACTTCCATAGCTCCAGAGCTCCATAGCTCCATACTTCCATAGCTCCATAGCTCCATAGCTCCATAGCTCCATACTTCCATACTTCCATAGCTCCATAGCTCCATACTTCCATACTTCCATAGCTCCATACCTCCATACTTCCATAGATCCATAGCTCCATACTTCCATAGCTCCATAGCTCCAGGCACGGAGGGTGCTGGAGCTCCACACTTCCATAGCCACGGGGGGTGCTGGAGCTCCACACTTCCATAGGCAGGGAGGGTGCTGGAGCTCCACACTTCCATAGGCAGGGAGGGTGCTGGAGCTCCACACTTCCATAGGCAGGGAGGGTGCTGGAGCTCCACACTTCCATAGGCAGGGAGGGTGCTGGAGCTCCACACTTCCATAGGCAGGGAGGGTGCTGGAGCTCCACACTTCCATAGGCAGGGAGGGTGCTGGAGCTCCACACTTCCATAGGCAGGGAGGGTGCTGGAGCTCCACACTTCCATAGGCAGGGAGGGTGCTGGAGCTCCACACTTCCATAGGCAGGGAGGGTGCTGGAGTTCCACACTTCCATAGGCAGGGAGGGTGCTGGAGCTCCACACTTCCATAGGCAGGGAGGGTGCTGGAGCTCCACACTTCCATAGGCAGGGAGGGTGCTGGAGCTCCACACTTCCATAGGCAGGGAGGGTGCTGGAGCTCCACACTTCCATAGGCAGGGAGGGTGCTGGCACATCCACACTTCCAGCCACGGAGCATGCTGGCACTTCCACCTTGCTTGCTAAGTCGGCGTGATCTTGCCCAAAAAGTCCCTCCTCACCTCCAGCTGGAAGTGGAAAAAAATCCTCCACCTGCTTGGCCGAGGTTCTGGAAGCCAGCAGCTCGCAGAATGTTGCCAAAGTTTCACTGGAAGGAAAAGAAAAGAGAAGACCGAGTGCGCATTTCACCTACCACCGAATGTCCACAAGAGGGAAGTGTCACTCCGTTGCAGAATCTGCGCCGACGCACTCGGCACCCTTCGAATTTATGGTGCCGGTGCGGGTGTTCTGGGTGCAAAAAGGCCGCCCAAGTGGTAGAAAAAAATCAGACTTCGTCTCTTAGGTCGAAATTAATGCCAAGTTTTGAAATGCGCTGGCAGGGGTGGACCAGGGCCCGTTAGAAGTGCTTAGCCGAGGTCCTGGAAGCCTAACCCGGCGTGATATTGTCCAAAAAGCCGCTGCTGAGCTCCAGCTGGAAGTGTAAAAAGAACCGGGCTGGTTAAAAAAATAGTACCGGGCGGCCCGGTAAAATTGCTTAGCCGGGGTCCTGGAAGCCTAACCCGGCGTGATACTGTGCAAAAAGCCGCTGCTGAGCTCCAGCTGGAAGTTTAAAAAGAACCGGGCTGGTTAAAAAAAGAACAGGGCTGGTTAAAAAAAGAACCGGGCGACCCGGTAAAATTGCTTAGCCGGGGCTCTGGAAGCCTAACACGGCGTGATTTTGTCCAAAAAGCCGCTGCTGAGCTCCAGCTGGAAGTGTAAAAAGAACCGGGCTGGTTAAAAAAAAGAACCGGGCGGCCCGGTAAAATTGCTTAGCCGGGGTCCTGGAAGCCTAACCCGGCGTGATATTGTCCAAAAAGCCGCTGCTGAGCTCCACCCTGAAGTGTAAAAAGAACCGGGCTGGTTAAAAAAAAAAGAACCGGGTCGGCCGGTAAAATTGCTTAGCCTTGGCTCTGGAAGCCTAACACGCCGCGATCTTGTCCAAAAAGCCGTTCGTGAGCTCCAGCTGGAAGTGTAAAAAGAACCGGGCTGGTTCAAAAAAAGAACCGGGCGGCCCGGTAGAATTGCTTAGCCGAGGTCCTGGAAGCCTAACCCGGCGTGATCTTGCGCAAAAAGCCGCTGCTGAGCTCCAGCTGGAAGTGTAAAAAGAACCGGGCTGGTTCAAAAAAAGAACCGGGCGGCCCGGTAAAATTCCTTAGCCGGGGTCCTGGAAGCCTAACGCGGCGTGATCTTGCCCGAAAGTCGGCCTCTATACTTCCATATTAGGTACCAGGCGCTCAGAGCCAACTTGGCAAAAATTTTCTAAGTGCCCACGGCTCTGCGGGGATTGTGCGTCCGACCCGCGCCGGTTCTCCAGCCGGCCTAAAATAACGCAAAACCAGCCTCTCCCCCTGGACCTCACAGCCAAAGGCGAAACTTTTCTAAGTGCCTACGGCTCTGCGGGCTTTTGAGTCCGCCCCGCGCCGGTTCGTCGGTCGGCCTCAAAAAGCGAAAAATCAGCCTCTCTCCCTGGAGCTCGACTCGAGTTGATCATTATACATGAAGAAATAACCAATTTCATCGTTTGGTTTATGTTTTACACGCGTTTTAAATTTTATTGCCGAAATCGCTTTTTCTCGCCGAGATAAGCACGTTTTCTGAAATGCCGCTCTCCCGTCACTCTGGTTAAAGTGTTATGAAAAAAAAGGCTGTTGGGGGCTAGGGAGTATCGAGTTGATCATTATACATGAAGAAATAACCAATTTCATCGTTTGGTTTATGTTTTACACGCGTTTTAAATTTTATTGCCGAAATCGCTTTTTTTTGCCGAGATAAGCACGTTTTCTGAAATGCCGCTCTCCCGTCACTCTGGTTAAAGTGTTATGAAAAAAAAGGCTGTTGGGGGCTAGGGAGTATCGAGTTGATCATTATACATGAAGAAATAACCAATTTCATCGTTTGGTTTATGTTTTACACGCGTTTTAAATTTTATTGCCGAAATCGCTTTTTCTCGCCGAGATAAGCACGTTTTCTGAAATGCCGCTCTCCCGTCACTCTGGTTAAAGTGTTATGAAAAAAAAGGCTGTTGGGGGCTAGGGAGTATCGAGTTGATCATTATACATGAAGAAATAACCAATTTCATCGTTTGGTTTATGTTTTACACGCGTTTTAAATTTTATTGCCGAAATCGCTTTTTCTCGCCGAGATAAGCACGTTTTCTGAAATGCCGCTCTCCCGTCACTCTGGTTAAAGTTTTATGAAAAAAAAGGCTGTTGGGGGCTAGGGAGTATCGAGTTGATCATTATACATGAAGAAATAACCAATTTCATCGTTTGGTTTATGTTTTACACGCGTTTTAAATTTTATTGCCGAAATCGCTTTTTCTCGCCGAGATAAGCACGTTTTCTGAAATGCCGCTCTCCCGTCACTCTGGTTAAAGTGTTATGAAAAAAAAGGCTGTTGGGGGCTAGGGAGTATCGAGTTGATCATTATACATGAAGAAATAACCAATTTCATCGTTTAGTTTATGTTTTACACGCATTTTAAATTTTATTGCCGAAATCGCTTTTTCTCCCCGAGATAAGCACGTTTTCTGAAATGCCGCTCTCCCGTCACTCTGGTTAAAGTGTTATGAAAAAAAAGGCTGTTGGGGGCTAGGGAGTATCGAGTTGATCATTATACATGAAGAAATAACCAATTTCATCGTTTGGTTTATGTTTTACACGCGTTTTAAATTTTATTGCCGAAATCGCTTTTTCTCGCCGAGATAAGCACGTTTTCTGAAATGCCGCTCTCCCGTCACTCTGGTTAAAGTGTTATGAAAAAAAAGGCTGTTGGGGGCTAGGGAGTATTGAGTTGATCATTATACATGAAGAAATAACCAATTTCATCGTTTGGTTTATGTTTTACACGCGTTTTAAATTTTATTGCCGAAATCACTTTTTCTCGCCGAGATAAGCACGTTTTCTGAAATGCCGCTCTCCCGTCACTCTGGTTAAAGTGTTATGAAAAAAAAGGCTGTTGGGGGCTAGGGAGTATCGAGTTGATCATTATACATGAAGAAATAACCAATTTCATCGTTTGGTTTATGTTTTACACGCGTTTTAAATTTTATTGCCGAAATCGCTTTTTCTCGCCGAGATAAGCACGTTTTCTGAAATGCCACTCTCCCGTCACTCTGGTTAAAGTGTTATGAAAAAAAAGGCTGTTGGGGGCTAGGGAGTATCGAGTTGATCATTATACATGAAGAAATAACCAATTTCATCGTTTGGTTTATGTTTAACACGCGTTTTAAATTTTATTGCCGAAATCGCTTTTTCTCGCCGAGATAAGCACGTTTTCTGAAATGCCGCTCTCCCGTCACTCTGGTTAAAGTGTTATGAAAAAAAAGGCTGTTGGGGGCTAGGGAGTATCGAGTTGATCATTATACATGAAGAAATAACCAATTTCATCGTTTGGTTTATGTTTTATACGCGTTTTAAATTTTATTGCCGAAATCGCTTTTTCTCGCCGAGATAAGCACGTTTTCTGAAATGCCGCTCTCCCGTCACTCTGGTTAAAGTGTTGTGAAAAAAAAGGCTGTTGGGGGCTAGGGAGTATCGAGTTGAACATTATACATGAAGAAATAACCAATTTCATCGTTTGGTTTATGTTTTACACGCGTTTTAAATTTTATTGCCGAAATCGCTTTTTCTCGCCGAGATAAGCACGTTTTCTGAAATGCCGCTCTCCCGTCACTCTGGTTAAAGTGTTATGAAAAAAAAGGCTGTTGGGGGCTAGGGAGTATCGAGTTGATCATTATACATGAAGAAATAACCAATTTCATCGTTTGGTTTATGTTTTACACGCGTTTTAAATTTTATTGCCGAAATCGCTTTTTCTCGCCGAGATAAGCACGTTTTCTGAAATGCCGCTCTCCTGTCACTCTGGTTAAAGTGTTATGAAAAAAAAGGCTGTTGGGGGCTAGGGAGTATCGAGTTGATCATTATACATGAAGAAATAACCAATTTCATCGTTTGGTTTATGTTTTACACGCGTTTTAAATTTTATTGCCGAAATCGCTTTTTCTCGCCGAGATAAGCACGTTTTCTGAAATGCCGCTCTCCCGTCACTCTGGTTAAAGTGTTGTGGAAAAAAAAGGCTGTTGGGGGCTAGGGAGTATCGAGTTGATCATTATACATGAAGAAATAACCAATTTCATCGTTTGGTTTATGTTTTACACGCGTTTTAAATTTTATTGCCGAAATCGCTTTTTCTCGCCGAGATAAGCACGTTTTCTGAAATGCCGCTCTCCCGTCACTCTGGTTAAAGTGTTATGAAAAAAAAGGCTGTTGGGGGCTAGGGAGTATCGAGTTGATCATTATACATGAAGAAATAACCAATTTCATCGTTTGGTTTATGTTTTACACGCGTTTTAAATTTTATTGCCGAAATCGCTTTTTCTCGCCGAGATAAGCACGTTTTCTGAAATGTCGCTCTCCCGTCACTCTGGTTAAAGTGTTGTGAAAAAAAAGGCTGTTGGGGGCTAGGGAGTATCGAGTTGAACATTATACATGAAGAAATAACCAATTTCATCGTTTGGTTTATGTTTTACACGCGTTTTAAATTTTATTGCCGAAATCGCTTTTTCTCGCCGAGATAAGCACGTTTTCTGAAATGCCGCTCTCCCGTCACTCTGGTTAAAGTGTTATGAAAAAAAAGGCTGTTGGGGGCTAGGGAGTATCGAGTTGATCATTATACATGAAGAAATAACCAATTTCATCGTTTGGTTTATGTTTTACACGCGTTTTAAATTTTATTGCCGAAATCGCTTTTTCTCGCCGAGATAAGCACGTTTTCTGAAATGCCCCTCTCCCGTCACTCTGGTTAAAGTGTTATGAAAAAAAAGGCTGTTGGGGGCTAGGGAGTATCGAGTTGATCATTATACATGAAGAAATAACCAATTTCATCGTTTGGTTTATGTTTTACACGCGTTTTAAATTTTATTGCCGAAATCGCTTTTTCTCGCCGAGATAAGCACGTTTTCTGAAATGCCGCTCTCCCGTCACTCTGGTTAAAGTGTTATGAAAAAAAGGCTGTTGGGGGCTAGGGAGTATCGAGTTGATCATTATACATGAAGAAATAACCAATTTCATCGTTTGGTTTATGTTTTACACGCGTTTTAAATTTTATTGCCGAAATCGCTTTTTCTCGCCGAGATAAGCACGTTTTCTGAAATGCCACTCTCTCGTCACTCTGGTTAAAGTGTTATGAAAAAAAAGGCTGTTGGGGGCTAGGGAGTATCGAGTTGATCATTATACATGAAGAAATAACCAATTTCATCGTTTGGTTTATGTTTAACACGCGTTTTAAATTTTATTGCCGAAATCGCTTTTTCTCGCCGAGATAAGCACGTTTTCTGAAATGCCGCTCTCCCGTCACTCTGGTTAAAGTGTTATGAAAAAAAAGGCTGTTGGGGGCTAGGGAGTATCGAGTTGATCATTATACATGAAGAAATAACCAATTTCATCGTTTGGTTTATGTTTTACACGCGTTTTAAATTTTATTGCCGAAATCGCTTTTTCTCGCCGAGATAAGCACGTTTTCTGAAATGCCGCTCTCCCGTCACTCTGGTTAAAGTGTTGTGAAAAAAAAGGCTGTTGGGGGCTAGGGAGTATCGAGTTGAACATTATACATGAAGAAATAACCAATTTCATCGTTTGGTTTATGTTTTACACGCGTTTTAAATTTTATTGCCGAAATCGCTTTTTCTCGCCGAGATAAGCACGTTTTCTGAAATGCCGCTCTCCCGTCACTCTGGTTAAAGTGTTATGAAAAAAAAGGCTGTTGGGGGCTAGGGAGTATCGAGTTGATCATTATACATGAAGAAATAACCAATTTCATCGTTTGGTTTATGTTTTACACGCGTTTTAAATTTTATTGCCGAAATCGCTTTTTCTCGCCGAGATAAGCACGTTTTCTGAAATGCCGCTCTCCCGTCACTCTGGTTAAAGTGTTATGAAAAAAAAGGCTGTTGGGGGCTAGGGAGTATCGAGTTGATCATTATACATGAAGAAATAACCAATTTCATCGTTTGGTTTATGTTTTACACGCGTTTTAAATTTTATTGCCGAAATCGCTTTTTCTCGCCGAGATAAGCACGTTTTCTGAAATGCCGCTCTCCCGTCACTCTGGTTAAAGTGTTATGAAAAAAAAGGCTGTTGGGGGCTAGGGAGTATCGAATTGATCATTATACATGAAGAAATAACCAAATTCATCGTTTGGTTTATGTTTTACACGCGTTTTAAATTTTATTGCCGAAATCGCTTTTTCTCGCCGAGATAAGCACGTTTTCTGAAATGCCGCTCTCCCGTCACTCTGGTTAAAGTGTTATGAAAAAAAAGGCTGTTGGGGGCTAGGGAGTATCGAGTTGATCATTATACATGAAGAAATAACCAATTTCATCGTTTGGTTTGTGTTTTACACGCGTTTTAAATTTTATTGCCGAAATCGCTTTTTCTCGCCGAGATAAGCACGTTTTCTGAAATGCCGCTCTCCCGTCACTCTGGTTAAAGTGTTATGAAAAAAAAGGCTGTTGGGGGCTAGGGAGTATCGAGTTGATCATTATACATGAAGAAATAACCAATTTCATCGTTTGGTTTATGTTTTACACGCGTTTTAAATTTTATTGCCGAAATCGCTTTTTCTCGCCGAGATAAGCACGTTTTCTGAAATGCCGCTCTCCCGTCACTCTGGTTAAAGTGTTATGAAAAAAAAGGCTGTTGGGGGCTAGGGAGTATCGAGTTGATCATTATACATGAAGAAATAACCAATTTCATCGTTTGGTTTATGTTTTACACGCGTTTTAAATTTTATTGCCGAAATCGCTTTTTCTCGCCGAGATAAGCACGTTTTCTGAAATGCCGCTCTCCCGTCACTCTGGTTAAAGTGTTATGAAAAAAAAGGCTGTTGGGGGCTAGGGAGTATCGAGTTGATCATTATACATGAAGAAATAACCAATTTCCTCGTTTGGTTTATGTTTTACACGCGTTTTAAATTTTATTGCCGAAATCGCTTTTTCTCGCCAAGATAAGCACGTTTTCTGAAATGCCGCTCTCCCGTCACTCTGGTTAAAGTGTTATGAAAAAAAAGGCTGTTGGGGGCTAGGGAGTATCGAGTTGATCATTATACATGAAGAAATTACCAATTTCATCGTTTGGTTTATGTTTTACACGCGTTTTAAATTTTATTGCCGAAATCGCTTTTTCTCGCCGAGATAAGCACGTTTTCTGAAATGCCGCTCTCCCGTCACTCTGGTTAAAGTGTTATGAAAAAAAAGGCTGTTGGGGGCTAGGGAGTATCGAGTTGATCATTATACATGAAGAAATAACCAATTTCATCGCTTGGTTTATGTTTTACACGCGTTTTAAATTTTATTGCCGAAATCGCTTTTTCTCGCCGAGATAAGCACGTTTTCTGAAATGCCGCTCTCCCGTCACTCTGGTTAAAGTGTTATGAAAAAAAAGGCTGTTGGGGGCTAGGGAGTATCGAGTTGATCATTATACATGAAGAAATAACCAATTTCATCGTTTGGTTTATGTTTTACACGCGTTTTAAATTTTATTGCCGAAATCGCTTTTTCTCGCCGAGATAAGCACGTTTTCTGAAATGTCGCTCTCCCGTCACTCTAGTTAATTTGTTATAAAAAAAATAAAAAAAAAGGGCTGTTGGGGGCTAGGGAGTATCAAGTTGATCTGCTTAGCCGGGGTCCTGGAAGCCTAACCCGGCGTGATCTTGTGCAAAAAGCCGCTGCTGAGCTCCAGCTGGAAGTGTAAAAAGAACCGGGCTGGTTAAAAAAAGAACCGGGCGACCCGGTAAAATTGCTTAGCCGGGGCTCTGGAAGCCTAACACGGCGTGATCTTGTCCAAAAAGCCGCTCGTGAGCTCCACCTGGAAGTGTTAAAAGAACCGGGCTGGTTAAAAAAAGTCCCGGGCTGGTTCAAAAAAGAACCGGGCGGGCCGGTAAAATTGCTTTGCCGGGGCTCTGGAAGCTTAACACGGCGTGATCTTGTCCAAAAAGCCGCTGCTGAGCTCCAGCTGGAAGTGTAAAAAGAACCGGGCTTGTTAAAAAAAAAGAACCGGGCGGCCCGTTAAAATTGCTTTGCCGGGGCTCTGGAAGCCTAACCCGGCGTGATCTTGTCCAAAAAGCCGCTCGTGAGCTCCAGCTGGAAGTGTAAAAAGAAACGGGCTGGTTTAAAAAATAACCGGGCGGGCTTGTAAAATTGCTTAGCCGGGGTCCTGGAAGCCTAACCCGGCGTGATATTGTCCAAAAAGCCGCTGCTGAGCTCCAGCTGGAAGTGTAAAAAGAACCGGGCTGGTTAAAAAAATAGTACCGGGCGGCCCGGTAAAATTGCTTAGCCGGGGTCCTGGAAGCCTAACCCGGCGTGATACTGTGCAAAAAGCCGCTGCTGAGCTCCAGCTGGAAGTTTAAAAAGAACCGGGCTGGTTAAAAAAAGAACAGGGCTGGTTAAAAAAAGAACCGGGCGACCCGGTAAAATTGCTTAGCCGGGGCTCTGGAAGCCTAACACGGCGTTATTTTGTCCAAAAAGCCGCTGCTGAGCTCCAGCTGGAAGTGTAAAAAGAACCGGGCTGGTTAAAAAAAAGAACCGGGCGGCCCGGTAAAATTGCTTAGCCGGGGTCCTGGAAGCCTAACCCGGCGTGATATTGTCCAAAAAGCCGCTGCTGAGCTCCACCCTGAAGTGTAAAAAGAACCGGGCTGGTTAAAAAAAAAAAGAACCGGGCCGGCCGGTAAAATTGCTTAGCCGGGGCTCTGGAAGCCTAACACGCCGCGATCTTGTCCAAAAAGCCGCTCGTGAGCTCCAGCTGGAAGTGTAAAAAGAACCGGGCTGGTTCAAAAAAAGAACCGGGCGGCCCGGTAGAATTGCTTAGCCGAGGTCCTGGAAGCCTAATCCGATGTGATCTTGCGCAAAAAGCCGCTGCTGAGCTCCAGCTGGAAGTGTAAAAAGAACCGGGCTGGTTCAAAAAAAGAACCGGGCGGCCCGGTAAAATTGCTTAGCCGGGGTCCTGGAAGCCTAACCCGGCGTGATCTTGCCCGAAAGTCGGCCTCTATACTTCCATATTAGGTACCAGGCGCTCACAGCCAACTTGGCGAAAATTTTCTAAGTGCCCACGGCTCTGCGGGGATTGTGCATCCGACCCGCGCCGGTTCTCCAGCCGGCCTGAAATAACGCAGAATCAGCCTCTCCCCCTAGAGCTCACAGCCAAAGGCGAAACTTTTCTAAGTGCCTACGGCTCTGCGGGCTTTTGAGTCCGCCCCGCGCCGGTTCGTCGGTCGGCCTCAAAAAGCGAAAAATCAGCCTCTCTCCCTGGAGCTCGACTCGAGTTGATCATTATACATGAAGAAATAACCAATTTCATCGTTTGGTTTATGTTTTACACGCGTTTTAAATTTTATTGCCGAAATCGCTTTTTCTCGCCGAGATAAGCACGTTTTCTGAAATGCCGCTCTCCCGTCACTCTGGTTAAAGTGTTATGAAAAAAAAAGGCTGTTGGGGGCTAGGGAGTATCGAGTTGATCATTATACATGAAGAAATAACCAATTTCATCGTTTGGTTTATGTTTTACACGCGTTTTAAATTTTATTGCCGAAATCGCTTTTTCTCGCCGAGATAAGCACGTTTTCTGAAATGCCGCTCTCCCGTCACTCTGGTTAAAGTGTTGTGAAAAAAAAGGCTGTTGGGGGCTAGGGAGTATCGAGTTGATCATTATACATGAAGAAATAACCAATTTCATCGTTTGGTTTATGTTTTACACGCGTTTTAAATTTTATTGCCGAAATCGCTTTTTCTCGCCGAGATTAGCACGTTTTCTGAAATGCCGCTCTCCCGTCACTCTGGTTAAAGTGTTATGAAAAAAAAGTCGGTTGGGGGCTAGGGAGTATCGAGTTGATCATTATACATGAAGAAATAACCAATTTCCTCGTTTGGTTTATGTTTTACACGCGTTTTAAATTTTATTGCCGAAATCGCTTTTTCTCGCCGAGATAAGCACGTTTTCTGAAATGCCGCTCTCCCGTCACTCTGGTTAAAGTGTTATGAAAAAAAAGGCTGTTGGGGGCTAGGGAGTATCGAGTTGATCATTATACATGAAGAAATTACCAATTTCATCGTTTGGTTTATGTTTTACACGCGTTTTAAATTTTATTGCCGAAATTGCTTTTTCTCGCCGAGATAAGCACGTTTTCTGAAATGCCGCTCTCCCGTCACTCTGGTTAAAGTGTTATGAAAAAAAAGGCTGTTGGGGGCTAGGGAGTATCGAGTTGATCATTATACATGAAGAAATAACCAATTTCATCGCTTGGTTTATGTTTTACACGCGTTTTAAATTTTATTGCCGAAATCGCTTTTTCTCGCCGAGATAAGCACGTTTTCTGAAATGCCGCTCTCCCGTCACTCTGGTTAAAGTGTTATGAAAAAAAAGGCTGTTGGGGGCTAGGGAGTATCGAGCTGATCATTATACATGAAGAAATAACCAATTTCATCGTTTGGTTTATGTTTTACACGCGTTTTAAATTTTATTGCCGAAATCGCTTTTTCTCGCCGAGATAAGCACGTTTTCTGAAATGTCGCTCTCCCGTCACTCTAGTTAATTTGTTATAAAAAAAATAAAAAAAAAGGGCTGTTGGGGGCTAGGGAGTATCAAGTTGATCTGCTTAGCCGGGGTCCTGGAAGCCTAACCCGGCGTGATCTTGTGCAAAAAGCCGCTGCTGAGCTCCAGCTGGAAGTGTAAAAAGAACCGGGCTGGTTAAAAAAAGAACCGGGCGACCCGGTAAAATTGCTTAGCCGGGGCTCTGGAAGCCTAACACGGCGTGATCTTGTCCAAAAAGCCGCTCGTGAGCTCCAGCTGGAAGTGTAAAAAGAAACGGGCTGGTTTAAAAAATAACCGGGCGGGCTTGTAAAATTGCTTAGCCGGGGTCCTGGAAGCCTAACCCGGCGTGATATTGTCCAAAAAGCCGCTGCTGAGCTCCAGCTGGAAGTGTAAAAAGAACCGGGCTGGTTAAAAAAATAGTAACGGGCGGCCCGGTAAAATTGCTTAGCCGGGGTCCTGGAAGCCTAACCCGGCGTGATACTGTGCAAAAAGCCGCTGCTGAGCTCCAGCTGGAAGTTTAAAAAGAACCGGGCTGGTTAAAAAAAGAACAGGGCTGGTTAAAAAAAGAACCGGGCGACCCGGTAAAATTGCTTAGCCGGGGCTCTGGAAGCCTAACACGGCGTGATTTTGTCCAAAAAGCCGCTGCTGAGCTCCAGCTGGAAGTGTAAAAAGAACCGGGCTGGTTAAAAAAAAGAACCGGGCGGCCCGGTAAAATTGCTTAGCCGGGGTCCTGGAAGCCTAACCCGGCGTGATATTGTCCAAAAAGCCGCTGCTGAGCTCCACCCTGAAGTGTAAAAAGAACCGGGCTGGTTAAAAAAAAAAAGAACCGGGCCGGCCGGTAAAATTGCTTAGCCGGGGCTCTGGAAGCCTAACACGCCGCGATCTTGTCCAAAAAGCCGCTCGTGAGCTCCAGCTGGAAGTGTAAAAAGAACCGGGCTGGTTCAAAAAAAGAACCGGGCGGCCCGGTAGAATTGCTTAGCCGAGGTCCTGGAAGCCTAACCCGATGTGATCTTGCGCAAAAAGCGGCTGCTGAGCTCCAGCTGGAAGTGTAAAAAGAACCGGGCTGGTTCAAAAAAAGAACCGGGCGGCCCGGTAAAATTGCTTAGCCGGGGTCCTGGAAGCCTAACCCGGCGTGATCTTGCCCGAAAGTCGGCCTCTATACTTCCATATTAGGTACCAGGCGCTCACAGCCAACTTGGCGAAAATTTTCTAAGTGCCCACGGCTCTGCGGGGATTGTGCATCCGACCCGCGCCGGTTCTCCAGCCGGCCTGAAATAACGCAAAATCAGCCTCTCCCCCTAGAGCTCACAGCCAAAGGCAAAACTTTTCTAAGTGCCTACGGCTCTGCGGGCTTTTGAGTCCGCCCCGCGCCGGTTCGTCGGTCGGCCTCAAAAAGCGAAAAATCAGCCTCTCTCCCTGGAGCTCGACTCGAGTTGATCATTATACATGAAGAAATAACCAATTTCATCGTTTGGTTTATGTTTTACACGCGTTTTAAATTTTATTGCCGAAATCGCTTTTTCTCGCCGAGATAAGCACGTTTTCTGAAATGCCGCTCTCCCGTCACTCTGGTTAAAGTGTTATGAAAAAAAAGGCTGTTGGGGGCTAGGGAGTATCGAGTTGATCATTATACATGAAGAAATAACCAATTTCATCGTTTGGTTTATGTTTTACACGCGTTTTAAATTTTATTGCCGAAATCGCTTTTTCTCGCCGAGATAAGCACGTTTTCTGAAATGCCGCTCTCCCGTCACTCTGGTTAAAGTGTTGTGAAAAAAAAGGCTGTTGGGGGCTAGGGAGTATCGAGTTGATCATTATACATGAAGAAATAACCAATTTCATCGTTTGGTTTATGTTTTACACGCGTTTTAAATTTTATTGCCGAAATCGCTTTTTCTCGCCGAGATTAGCACGTTTTCTGAAATGCCGCTCTCCCGTCACTCTGGTTAAAGTGTCATGAAAAAAAAGTCGGTTGGGGGCTAGGGAGTATCGAGTTGATCATTATACATGAAGAAATAACCAATTTCCTCGTTTGGTTTATGTTTTACACGCGTTTTAAATTTTATTGCCGAAATCGCTTTTTCTCGCCGAGATAAGCACGTTTTCTGAAATGCCGCTCTCCCGTCACTCTGGTTAAAGTGTTATGAAAAAAAAGGCTGTTGGGGGCTAGGGAGTATCGAGTTGATCATTATACATGAAGAAATTACCAATTTCATCATTTGGTTTATGTTTTACACGCGTTTTAAATTTTATTGCCGAAATCGCTTTTTCTCGCCGAGATAAGCACGTTTTCTGAAATGCCGCTCTCCCGTCACTCTGGTTAAAGTGTTATGAAAAAAAAGGCTGTTGGGGGCTAGGGAGTATCGAGTTGATCATTATACATGAAGAAATAACCAATTTCATCGCTTGGTTTATGTTTTACACGCGTTTTAAATTTTATTGCCGAAATCGCTTTTTCTCGCCGAGATAAGCACGTTTTCTGAAATGCCGCTCTCCCGTCACTCTGGTTAAAGTGTTATGAAAAAAAAGGCTGTTGGGGGCTAGGGAGTATCGAGCTGATCATTATACATGAAGAAATAACCAATTTCATCGTTTGGTTTATGTTTTACACGCGTTTTAAATTTTATTGCCGAAATCGCTTTTTCTCGCCGAGATAAGCACGTTTTCTGAAATGTCGCTCTCCCGTCACTCTAGTTAATTTGTTATAAAAAAAAAAAAAAAAAAAAGCTGTTGGGGGCTAGGGAGTATCAAGTTGATCTGCTTAGCCGGGGTCCTGGAAGCCTAACCCGGCGTGATCTTGTGCAAAAAGCCGCTGCTGAGCTCCAGCTGGAAGTGTAAAAAGAACCGGGCTGGTTAAAAAAAGAACCGGGCGACCCGGTAAAATTGCTTAGCCGGGGCTCTGGAAGCCTAACACGGCGTGATCTTGTCCAAAAAGCCGCTCGTGAGCTCCAGCTGGAAGTGTTAAAAGAACCGGGCTGGTTAAAAAAAGACCCGGGCTGGTTCAAAAAAGAACCGGGCGGGCCGGTAAAATTGCTTTGCCGGGGCTCTGGAAGCTTAACACGGCGTGATCTTGTCCAAAAAGCCGCTGCTGAGCTCCAGCTGGAAGTGTAAAAAGAACCGGGCTTGTTAAAAAAAAAGAACCGGGCGGCCCGTTAAAATTGCTTTGCCGGGGCTCTGGAAGCCTAACCCGGCGTGATCTTGTCCAAAAAGCCGCTCGTGAGCTCCAGCTGGAAGTGTAAAAAGAAACGGGCTGGTTTAAAAAATAACCGGGCGGGCTTGTAAAATTGCTTAGCCGGGGTCCTGGAAGCCTAACCCGGCGTGATATTGTCCAAAAAGCCGCTGCTGAGCTCCAGCTGGAAGTGTAAAAAGAACCGGGCTGGTTAAAAAAATAGTACCGGGCGGCCCGGTAAAATTGCTTAGCCGGGGTCCTGGAAGCCTAACCCGGCGTGATACTGTGCAAAAAGCCGCTGCTGAGCTCCAGCTGGAAGTTTAAAAAGAACCGGGCTGGTTAAAAAAAGAACAGGGCTGGTTAAAAAAAGAACCGGGCGACCCGGTAAAATTGCTTAGCCGGGGCTCTGGAAGCCTAACACGGCGTGATTTTGTCCAAAAAGCCGCTGCTGAGCTCCAGCTGGAAGTGTAAAAAGAACCGGGCTGGTTAAAAAAAAGAACCGGGCGGCCCGGTAAAATTGCTTAGCCGGGGTCCTGGAAGCCTAACCCGGCGTGATATTGTCCAAAAAGCCGCTGCTGAGCTCCACCCTGAAGTGTAAAAAGAACCGGGCTGGTTAAAAAAAAAAAGAACCGGGCCGGCCGGTAAAATTGCTTAGCCGGGGCTCTGGAAGCCTAACACGCCGCGATCTTGTCCAAAAAGCCGCTCGTGAGCTCCAGCTGGAAGTGTAAAAAGAACCGGGCTGGTTCAAAAAAAGAACCGGGCGGCCCGGTAGAATTGCTTAGCCGAGGTCCTGGAAGCCTAACCCGATGTGATCTTGCGCAAAAAGCCGCTGCTGAGCTCCAGCTGGAAGTGTAAAAAGAACCGGGCTGGTTCAAAAAAAGAACCGGGCGGCCCGGTAAAATTGCTTAGCCGGGGTCCTGGAAGCCTAACCCGGCGTGATCTTGCCCGAAAGTCGGCCTCTATACTTCCATATTAGGTACCAGGCGCTCACAGCCAACTTGGCGATAATTTTCTAAGTGCCCACGGCTCTGCGGGGATTGTGCGTCCGACCCGCGCCGGTTCTCCAGCCGGCCTGAAATAACGCAAAATCAGCCTCTCCCCCTAGAGCTCACAGCCAAAGGCGAAACTTTTCTAAGTGCCTACGGCTCTGCGGGCTTTTGAGTCCGCCCCGCGCCGGTTCGTCGGTCGGCCTCAAAAAGCGAAAAATCAGCCTCTCTCCCTGGAGCTCGACTCGAGTTGATCATTATACATGAAGAAATAACCAATTTCATCGTTTGGTTTATGTTTTACACGCGTTTTAAATTTTATTGCCGAAATCGCTTTTTCTCGCCGAGATAAGCACGTTTTCTGAAATGCCGCTCTCCCGTCACTCTGGTTAAAGTGTTATGAAAAAAAAGGCTGTTGGGGGCTAGGGAGTATCGAGTTGATCATTATACATGAAGAAATAACCAATTTCATCGTTTGGTTTATGTTTTACACGCGTTTTAAATTTTATTGCCGAAATCGCTTTTTCTCGCCGAGATAAGCACGTTTTCTGAAATGCCGCTCTCCCGTCACTCTGGTTAAAGTGTTATGAAAAAAAAGGCTGTTGGGGGCTAGGGAGTATCGAGTTGATCATTATACATGAAGAAATAACCAATTTCATCGTTTGGTTTATGTTTTACACGCGTTTTAAATTTTATTGCCGAAATCGCTTTTTCTCGCCGAGATAAGCACGTTTTCTGAAATGCCGCTCTCCCGTCACTCTGGTTAAAGTGTTATGAAAAAAAAGGCTGTTGGGGGCTAGGGAGTATCGAGTTGATCATTATACATGAAGAAATAACCAATTTCATCGTTTGGTTTATGTTTTACACGCGTTTTAAATTTTATTGCCGAAATCTCTTTTTCTCGCCGAGATAAGCACGTTTTCTGAAATGCCGCTCTCCCGTCACTCTGGTTAAAGTGTTATGAAAAAAAAGGCTGTTGGGGGCTAGGGAGTATCGAGTTGATCATTATACATGAAGAAATAACCAATTTCATCGTTTGGTTTATGTTTTACACGCGTTTTAAATTTTATTGCCGAAATCGCTTTTTCTCGCCGAGATAAGCACGTTTTCTGAAATGCCGCTCTCCCGTCACTCTGGTTAAAGTGTTATGAAAAAAAAGGCTGTTGGGGGCTAGGGAGTATCGAGTTGATCATTATACATGAAGAAATAACCAATTTCATCGTTTGGTTTATGTTTTACACGCGTTTTAAATTTTATTGCCGAAATCGCTTTTTCTCGCCGAGATAAGCACGTTTTCTGAAATGCCGCTCTCCCGTCACTCTGGTTAAAGTGTTATGAAAAAAAAGGCTGTTGGGGGCTAGGGAGTATCGAGTTGATCATTATACATGAAGAAATAACCAATTTCATCGTTTGGTTTATGTTTTACACGCGTTTTAAATTTTATTGCCGAAATCGCTTTTTCTCGCCGAGATAAGCACGTTTTCTGAAATGCCGCTCTCCCGTCACTCTGGTTAAAGTGTTATGGAAAAAAAGGCTGTTGGGGGCTAGGGAGTATCGAGTTGATCATTATACATGAAGAAATAACCAATTTCATCGTTTGGTTTATGTTTTACACGCGTTTTAAATTTTATTGCCGAAATCGCTTTTTCTCGCCGAGATAAGCACGTTTTCTGAAATGCCGCTCTCCCGTCACTCTGGTTAAAGTGTTATGAAAAAAAAGGCTGTTGGGGGCTAGGGAGTATCGAGTTGATCATTATACATGAAGAAATAACCAATTTCATCGTTTGGTTTATGTTTTACACGCGTTTTAAATTTTATTGCCGAAATCGCTTTTTCTCGCCGAGATAAGCACGTTTTCTGAAATGCCGCTCTCCCGTCACTCTGGTTAAAGTGTTGTGGAAAAAAAGGCTGTTGGGGGCTAGGGAGTATCGAGTTGATCATTATACATGAAGAAATAACCAATTTCATCGTTTGGTTTATGTTTTACACGCGTTTTAAATTTTATTGCCGAAATCGCTTTTTCTCGCCGAGATAAGCACGTTTTCTGAAATGCCGCTCTCCCGTCACTCTGGTTAAAGTGTTATGAAAAAAAAGGCTGTTGGGGGCTAGGGAGTATCGAGTTGATCATTTTACATGAAGAAATAACCAATTTCATCGTTTGGTTTATGTTTTACACGCGTTTTAAATTTTATTGCCGAAATCGCTTTTTCTGGCCGAGATAAGCACGTTGTCTGAAATGCCGCTCTCCCGTCACTCTGGTTAAAGTGTTATGAAAAAAAAGGCTGTTGGGGGCTAGGGAGTATCGAGTTGATCATTATACATGAAGAAATAACCAATTTCATCGTTTGGTTTATGTTTTACACGCGTTTTAAATTTTATTGCCGAAATCGCTTTTTCTCGCCGAGATAAGCACGTTTTCTGAAATGCCGCTCTCCCGTCACTCTGGTTAAAGTGTTATGAAAAAAAAGGCTGTTGGGGGCTAGGGAGTATCGAGTTGATCATTATACATGAAGAAATAACCAATTTCATCGTTTGGTTTATGTTTTACACGCGTTTTAAATTTTATTGCCGAAATCGCTTTTTCTCGCCGAGATAAACACGTTTTCTGAAATGCCGCTCTCCCGTCACTCTGGTTAAAGTGTTATGAAAAAAAAGGCTGTTGGGGGCTAGGGAGTATCGAGTTGATCATTATACATGAAGAAATAACCAATTTCATCGTTTGGTTTATGTTTTACACGCGTTTTAAATTTTATTGCCGAAATCGCTTTTTCTCGCCGAGATAAGCACGTTTTCTGAAATGCCGCTCTCCCGTCACTCTGGTTAAAGTGTTATGAAAAAAAAGGCTGTTGGGGGCTAGGGAGTATCGAGTTGATCATTATACATGAAGAAATAACCAATTTCATCGTTTGGTTTATGTTTTACACGCGTTTTAAATTTTATTGCCGAAATCGCTTTTTCTCGCCGAGATAAGCACGTTTTCTGAAATGCCGCTCTCCCGTCACTCTGGTTAAAGTGTTATGAAAAAAAAGGCTGTTGGGGGCTAGGGAGTATCGAGTTGATCATTATACATGAAGAAATAACCAATTTCATCGTTTGGTTTACGTTTTACACGCGTTTTAAATTTTATTGCCGAAATCGCTTTTTCTCGCCGAGATAAGCACGTTTTCTGAAATGCCGCTCTCCCGTCACTCTGGTTAAAGTGTTATGAAAAAAAAGGCTGTTGGGGGCTAGGGAGTATCGAGTTGATCATTATACATGAAGAAATAACCAATTTCATCGTTTGGTTTACGTTTTACACGCGTTTTAAATTTTACTGCCGAAATCGCTTTTTCTCGCCGAGATAAGCACGTTTTCTGAAATGCCGCTCTCCCGTCACTCTGGTTAAAGTGTTGTGAAAAAAAAGGCTGTTGGGGGCTAGGGAGTATCGAGTTGATCATTATACATGAAGAAATAACCAATTTCATCGTTTGGTTTACATTTTACACGCGTTTTAAATTTTATTGCCGAAATCGCTTTTTCTCGCCGAGATAAGCACGTTTTCTGAAATGCCGCTCTCCCGTCACTCTGTTTAAAGTGTTATGAAAAAAAAGGCTGTTGGGGGCTAGGGAGTATCGAGTTGATCATTATACATGAAGAAATAACCAATTTCATCGTTTGGTTTATGTTTTACACGCGTTTTAAATTTTATTGCCGAAATCGCTTTTTCTCGCCGAGATAAGCACGTTTTCTGAAATGCCGCTCTCCCGTCACTCTGGTTAAAGTGTTATGAAAAAAAAGGCTGTTGGGGGCTAGGGAGTATCGAGTTGATCATTATACATGAAGAAATAACCAATTTCATCGTTTGGTTTATGTTTTACACGCGTTTTAAATTTTATTGCCGAAATCGCTTTTTCTCGCCGAGATAAGCACGTTTTCTGAAATGCCGCTCTCCCGTCACTCTGGTTAAAGTGTTATGAAAAAAAAGGCTGTTGGGGGCTAGGGAGTATCGAGTTGATCATTATACATGAAGAAATAACCAATTTCATCGTTTGGTTTATGTTTTACACGCGTTTTAAATTTTATTGCCGAAATCGCTTTTTCTCGCCGAGATAAGCACGTTTTCTGAAATGCCGCTCTCCCGTCACTCTGGTTAAAGTGTTATGAAAAAAAAGGCTGTTGGGGGCTAGGGAGTATCGAGTTGATCATTATACATGAAGAAATAACCAATTTCATCGTTTGGTTTATGTTTTACACGCGTTTTAAATTTTATTACCGAAATCGCTTTTTCTCGCCGAGATAAGCACGTTTTCTGAAATGCCGCTCTCCCGTCACTCTGGTTAAAGTGTTATGAAAAAAAAGGCTGTTGGGGGCTAGGGAGTATCGAGTTGATCATTATACATGAAGAAATAACCAATTTCATCGTTTGGTTTATGTTTTACACGCGTTTTAAATTTTATTGCCGAAATCGCTTTTTCTCGCCGAGATAAGCACGTTTTCTGAAATGCCGCTCTCCCGTCACTCTGGTTAAAGTGTTATGAAAAAAAAGGCTGTTGGGGGCTAGGGAGTATCGAGTTGATCATTATACATGAAGAAATAACCAATTTCATCGTTTGGTTTATGTTTTACACGCGTTTTAAATTTTATTGCCGAAATCGCTTTTTCTCGCCGAGATAAGCACGTTTTCTGAAATGCCGCTCTCCCGTCACTCTGGTTAAAGTGTTATGAAAAAAAAGGCTGTTGGGGGCTAGGGAGTATCGAGTTGATCATTATACATGAAGAAATAACCAATTTCATCGTTTGGTTTATGTTTTACACGCGTTTTAAATTTTATTGCCGAAATCGCTTTTTCTCGCCGAGATAAGCACGTTTTCTGAAATGCCGCTCTCCCGTCACTCTGGTTAAAGTGTTATGAAAAAAAAGGCTGTTGGGGGCTAGGGAGTATCGAGTTGATCATTATACATGAAGAAATAACCAATTTCATCGTTTGGTTTATGTTTTACACGCGTTTTAAATTTTATTGCCGAAATCGCTTTTTCTCGCCGAGATAAGCACGTTTTCTGAAATGCCGCTCTCCCGTCACTCTGGTTAAAGTGTTATGAAAAAAAAGGCTGTTGGGGGCTAGGGAGTATCGAGTTGATCATTATACATGAAGAAATAACCAATTTCATCGTTTGGTTTATGTTTTACACGCGTTTTAAATTTTATTGCCGAAATCGCTTTTTCTCGCCGAGATAAGCACGTTTTCTGAAATGCCGCTCTCCCGTCACTCTGGTTAAAGTGTTATGAAAAAAAAGGCTGTTGGGGGCTAGGGAGTATCGAGTTGATCATTATACATGAAGAAATAACCAATTTCATCGTTTGGTTTATGTTTTACACGCGTTTTAAATTTTATTGCCGAAATCGCTTTTTCTCGCCGAGATAAGCACGTTTTCTGAAATGCCGCTCTCCCGTCACTCTGGTTAAAGTGTTATGAAAAAAAAGGCTGTTGGGGGCTAGGGAGTATCGAGTTGATCATTATACATGAAGAAATAACCAATTTCATCGTTTGGTTTATGTTTTACACGCGTTTTAAATTTTATTGCCGAAATCGCTTTTTCTCGCCGAGATAAGCACGTTTTCTGAAATGCCGCTCTCCCGTCACTCTGGTTAAAGTGTTATGAAAAAAAAGGCTGTTGGGGGCTAGGGAGTATCGAGTTGATCATTATACATGAAGAAATAACCAATTTCATCGTTTGGTTTATGTTTTACACGCGTTTTAAATTTTATTGCCGAAATCGCTTTTTCTCGCCGAGATAAGCACGTTTTCTGAAATGCCGCTCTCCCGTCACTCTGGTTAAAGTGTTATGAAAAAAAAGGCTGT
Organism: Syngnathus leptorhynchus; assembly: GCF_054491065.1. Classification (NCBI taxonomy): domain Eukaryota; kingdom Metazoa; phylum Chordata; class Actinopteri; order Syngnathiformes; family Syngnathidae; genus Syngnathus; species Syngnathus leptorhynchus. The sequence continues at coordinate 692,274 of NW_028232001.1, forward strand.
TGGGGGCTAGGGAGTATCGAGTTGATCATTATACATGAAGAAATAACCAATTTCATCGTTTGGTTTATGTTTTACACGCGTTTTAAATTTTATTGCCGAAATCGCTTTTTCTCGCCGAGATAAGCACGTTTTCTGAAATGCCGCTCTCCCGTCACTCTGGTTAAAGTGTTATGAAAGAAAAGGCTGTTGGGGGCTAGGGAGTATCGAGTTGATCATTATACATGAAGAAATAACCAATTTCATCGTTTGGTTTATGTTTTACACGCGTTTTAAATTTTATTGCCGAAATCGCTTTTTCTCGCCGAGATAAGCACGTTTTCTGAAATGCCGCTCTCCCGTCACTCTGGTTAAAGTGTTATGAAAAAAAAGGCTGTTGGGGGCTAGGGAGTATCGAGTTGATCATTATACATGAAGAAATAACCAATTTCATCGTTTGGTTTATGTTTTACTCGCGTTTTAAATTGTATTGCCGAAATCGCTTTCTCTCGCCGAGATAAGCACGTTTTCTGAAATGCCGCTCTCCCGTCACTCTGGTTAAAGTGTTATGAAAAAAAAGGCTGTTGGGGGCTAGGGAGTATCGAGTTGATCATTATACATGAAGAAATAACCAATTTCATCGTTTGGTTTATGTTTTACACGCGTTTTAAATTTTATTGCCGAAATCGCTTTTTCTCGCCGAGATAAGCACGTTTTCTGAAATGCCGCTCTCCCGTCACTCTGGTTAAAGTGTTATGAAAAAAAAGGCTGTTGGGGGCTAGGGAGTATCGAGTTGATCATTATACATAAAGAAATAACCAATTTCATCGTTTGGTTTATGTTTTACACGCGTTTTAAATTGTATTGCCGAAATCGCTTTTTCTCGCCGAGATAAGCACGTTTTCTGAAATGCCGCTCTCCCGTCACTCTGGTTAAAGTGTTATGAAAAAAAAGGCTGTTGGGGGCTAGGGAGTATCGAGTTGATCATTATACATGAAGAAATAACCAATTTCATCGTTTGGTTTATGTTTTACACGCGTTTTAAATTTTATTGCCGAAATCGCTTTTTCTCGCCGAGATAAGCACGTTTTCTGAAATGCCGCTCTCCCGTCACTCTGGTTAAAGTGTTATGAAAAAAAAGGCTGTTGGGGGCTAGGGAGTATCGAGTTGATCATTATACATGAAGAAATAACCAATTTCATCGTTTGGTTTATGTTTTACACGCGTTTTAAATTTTATTGCCGAAATCGCTTTTTCTCGCCGAGATAAGCACGTTTTCTGAAATGCCGCTCTCCCGTCACTCTGGTTAAAGTGTTGTGAAAAAAAAGGCTGTTGGGGGCTAGGGAGTATCGAGTTGATCATTATACATGAAGAAATAACCAATTTCATCGTTTGGTTTATGTTTTACACGCGTTTTAAATTTTATTGCCGAAATCGCTTTTTCTCGCCGAGATAAGCACGTTTTCTGAAATGCCGCTCTCCCGTCACTCTGGTTAAAGTGTTATGAAAAAAAAGGCTGTTGGGGGCTGGGGAGTATCGAGTTGATCATTATACATGAAGAAATAACCAATTTCATCGTTTGGTTTATGTTGTACACGCGTTTTAAATTTTATTGCCGAAATCGCTTTTTCTCGCCGAGATAAGCACGTTTTCTGAAATGCCGCTCTCCCGTCACTCTGGTTAAAGTGTTATGAAAAAAAAGGCTGTTGGGGGCTAGGGAGTATCGAGTTGATCATTATACATGAAGAAATAACCAATTTCATCGTTTGGTTTATGTTTTACACGCGTTTTAAATTGTATTGCCGAAATCGCTTTTTCTCGCCGAGAAGAGAATGGTAGGTGGCCCTTATGACAAAGTTTGATGGAGTATTGATTTATGACCTTAATAAAAAAGTATTAAATATATTTTTTTTTTTTTTTTTTTTTTTTTTTTAAAAAGAGTTATTGAGGTCATAGAGTTTATGGAGGTCATAGGGAGGTCATAGGTTATAGGGTTAGGTTGTTATTTATTTAAATGTTGAATTATGGGTTGGGTTAGGGTTTGAGTTTGGTATGAGTGGTGTGTGTGTGGTTGAAAGTCAAAAATGTTATGAGCTGCTGCTTCCTCCCTCGTCCTGTAGGGGGTGTTTAAGTGTTTCATTCACTTTCATCCTGAGATAGGAGTGGTAAGGTGTGTAAGTTTATTTATCTCAGGATGAGTGTAAATCTTGTTTTGTTTTGTTTTTTGGATGGTGGTAAGTCTGAACATATGTGTTAGATCATCTGTAAATCTTGTTTTGTTTATTTTTTGGTGGTGGGAATATGTCTGTAGATGTTTAGGGTCTTAAGATTGTTGGGGGTGTCTGACCTTCTCACCTTGCGCGGCTCTTTACGGCGTGTGTCTGTATCTGGGTTGTATGTGTGTGTATGTGGCTGAGTTAAATTATTTGATGGTGGGAATATGTCTGTACATGTTTTGGGTCTTAAGATTGTTGGGGGGTGTATGACCCTGCTTTATGACCTCGCCGCGTGTATCTGTGGGATGTGTGTGTGTGTGTGGATGTCTGTGTGGGCCCCATGCGTTTTATGAAACATATATATATTTTTGGTGCTATGTTTCAGTTTAAAAAAGCTTTTAATAATAGTATGAGGTGAAAAAAAATGAATCTTACCTTCCGAGGGATGAAATTAGCTGGTCCTCAGTCCAATTTTGTGTATGGAGGAGAAAATGGAGTTAAAAAATGTTCAAACAAGATCTTTGAAAATATAACACAAATATAACACGTGACGATGAAAGGCAAAAAGTGGGTGGGATCGGCAATGTTGGGTATATAGAGTCTGGGGAGTGGAGGTTGTGTATCTTGATTTTTGAACCTTCTACTGAGAAGTATGATTTGCGAAACACCTGTGACGGTCCACATCTCACCCTTGGGTGCAGATGGCCTTTTACAGGCCCCTAGGAAGAAGCATATGTTTGTCAGAAGATTGCAACAGAGTCCTCTAAATATGACGGAGCTTGAGAATAAATGGCCTTTAACTCCTACTTTTTCCTGGGGTTATCATTATTTTCACGGAATCGGCGAACTGGTCTTTTTCATGCAAGAGGATGGCAAATATACTATGCCCCACGGATTTGGATCCCTCAACTCGAATGACTGGGCCATCGTCAGTCAATTGTTTCCAAAGCTCCTTCCCCAATTTGTTGGAGAAACGGGGCTGAAGGGGGAGCTCACACTAACTTGGATTTCGAGACTAGGACCGAATGGCCGTTGGTTTTTCCGCCTCAAAGTTTCACCTCAGCTATCCGAGGAGGAGGAGGAGGAAGACGGGGAAATATGTGATGCTTTACTTAGCCTTCAGGTTTTCAACAGTGAGTGTGGTGTACTTCAGACGATTCTACAAGTCCCTTTATCAGAGTGGCAGAGGAGAATTAACCCCTTAACTGCCATGATAACGGAGCAGTATTTGTGTAGTAGAATGTGGATCACGATTGCGGGGGTCAGAAAAAAATTAATATTTGAATAACATTTCAATACGTTCTAATTTTTACATCCCCCTACAATCAAAGTACCGCCTACTCCAGACTCCAAGCACACCCCTAAATCTCCTACCGCCTACTCCAGACTCCAAGCACACCCCTAAATCTCCAGGAGGAGGAGGGCGTGGACCGTTTACAACTGCTCTGTATAAGAAAAAAAAGCTCCCCCCAAACCTTCAAACCTCAAAGAATCTCGCCAAGAAACATCTCGCTGCTCAAGACAAAAAAAATGTCTGACAAACGATGCGCCAAAAATCTTCTGCCTACCTTCCAAGATGCAGACAAGGAACCGAAACAAAAGATTCTGAAAGGCCTACAACATCACCACGAAGAGGTAATTAATTTGTGTTCACCTGCATCCTCACCGTCGTTCCCCCACGGCTGTGCTTCTGATGAAGCTGACATCGACATGCAGACTTCCACACCGATTTGCCCTGAACGCACCGTCACGTATCCGGGGACCCGGCATCCTGATTCTGCAAAAGATGACTGCGGTCGAGAATGTTTGAAAGAATTCGCACCGTTGCTATACGCCGAATCGATCATCATAATTTCATCGGATGAAGAAGACGAAGAGGGAAAAACAGATCGGCGATTCACACGTCTGTTGAAGGAACCGGCTACCTGGCACGCAAAGGAGGCCAGACGACAGTCTTTCACCACGCTGGACAACCCGGTGGAATCGGAGCTATGGTATCCCGAGCTGGCAATTCCACCATTTGAAGCAGATAATGTCTCCCTGTCTGCAAAACAGCCTTCACCTCCAGATCTCGCCTCAACAGAAGGACCAGTAATGAACAGCGACTGCGAGAATTCACCAAAGGGGGCAGTATTGAACAGCGACCCCGACAAATCAACATCCAGGTCGGTGACGAGCAAGAAATCATCATCATCCGCGGCTTCAACGTTGCCATCCACCTCGTCATCAACCAGCGTCAGTTTTGAAATCGAAAATGCGCTACCCTGGATGTCGCCGCTCGAATATGTAAGAATCAAATTGTTGGTAGTTCTCTTACTACACAAAAATCTGCTTAAAAATACCGCAAGTGATTGTTTGGCTTGTGAATTGGATGATCTTTCTCAGATGAGACATACATGTCTGTACATAAAACATGAAAATTATTATATGTTCGAAAATTTCCATAAGATCATGAAATCAGTATGTAATAGACAGTTCTTTTCTGCTATTTACAGAATGCTGACGCACCTCGATATTCAGTTACCACAAATAGATGTTAAAAAAATCATCAATGTCATTTTGTTAGATCTGTCCTATGAAGAAGACATCTTCGGGAAACTAGAAAGCTGTATTATTGATTACAAACAGTTTGCCCAAATTTCTGATTCTGCGATTGAATTTGTGTTTCATAGACACGAGGTTGAGAGAAATGGGTAATTCTTTGAGAAGAAACGATCTGCAAAATTGGACTGAGGATTTGGAACGAGTAATTATACAGCGTGACACTAATAACGACGCTTCTGTCCAGAAATTGGTGGATATTATGGAAAAAATAAGACATATATCCCAAACTGTTTTAGAAATTACTTGGACTAATCTAGTGTGTATTTTATCAAATTTAGAAGAAGTCTTTAACAAATTGAAACTCGTTATCAACGAATGGAGTGAAATATCTGTCGCACACCTGTTTACTCTGATGACATTGTTCCATGATTTGATTATTGTACATATACGCAATAATATTCCAATTGATGTTAAAGCCGAATTGAACAAATTCAAAATTCTTATCGAATCAAATGTACCGAAACATGTGATACGGTCTATGATAGCGTATGTACGTTCTTAAAATGTAATACAAAACTATGTGCCTTTTTTTTAAATGTACTTTTTTATTTTTATAATGTACCTTTTTTTTAAATGTACTTTTTTATTTTTATAATATACCTTTTTTTTAAATGTACCTTGTTTCTCCTATACCGCATTGTTTGATTATATTCTAACCAGAACAAACATTATACGTTTAACACCTGGTTTGTTTTATATATTGTAACCAAAAAAAAAAAAGAATTTTACCTGTTTTTCTCCTTTCAATAAACATTTTAAAACCACGAACGGGTTCCATATTTGTCACAACGGTTGCAACAATGGCTGAGGAAAGATGTCTGAAAAAATTGTATTATAATGTTAAAAATCCAGCAAGTTTCGGTGGTGCTCAACGTCTCCACAAGGCGGCTCTCTTGAGCTGTAAAAAAAACCAACCCACTTTGAAGAAAGTGAAATCATTCCTTGCGGGAGAAAATGCATATACATTACACAAACCTGCAAGACTGACTTTCTCTAGAAACAAAGTTTTCACGCGGCGAGCTAAAAGACAACTACAAGCCGATTTATGTGACATGCAAATTTTGTCATCACATAATGATGGGATGAAATATATTCTCACCGTGATTGACATTTTCTCAAAGAAGGCTTTTGCTCGCGTTCTGAAGGATAAATCAGCCGCCAGTGTGAGCCAAGCATTTGAATCAATTCTGTCAGACAGCGGAATCCCGCTACGTTTGCAGACGGACGCTGGCACAGAATTCTTCAACAAGCAATTCCAGAAATTAATAAAACGTCATAAAATCATCCATTTTTCCACAGCGTCGGATTTGAAAGCACAAACAGTCGAGCGTTTTAATCGGACTCTTAAGACCAGGATGTGGCGGTTTTTCACTGCGCATAATACAAGACGTTATGTCGACAAAATTCAAGATTTTCTATCCTCTTATAATAATTCATTTCATCGTAGTATTAAGATGTCGCCTAATGAGGTGACTATGGAAAATACAGACATCGTTTTCCGTAACCTGTACGGCAACGTATCTCTACAGAAGAGTGATAAAAAAAGATTCGCCGTAGGAGACAACGTTAGAATTTCCAAAATAAAGGGTGTCTTTGACAAATCGTACGAACAATCTTTCTCAGATGAGTTTTTCACTGTAGTAGAAATTCTCAATCGTTTTCCAAAGGTTTACAAACTCAGCGATTACGACGGAGAGCCGCTAGATGGCGTATTCTATGCAGATGAGCTCCAAAAAGTGAAAATTAAGAAAAATACATTTTTCAGCATTCAGAAAATTCTTAAATCCCGAACGGTCTCAGGGAGGCGTGAACTTTTGATACGCTGGGTCGGATGGCCTCCGAAATTTGATTCTTGGGTGGCAGCCAGCAGTGTTAAAGATATCTGAAATGACAAAACCAATCATTACTCATAAAATATCAAGATGGGTGAAGTCAGGGATGGATTTTATGTAACCCTGACCTCCAACGCAAGTATGCATTTGTATCCGAATAATACAAATACGGACTTTAGAGTCGAATTGGTCCAGAATATCGATTTAAAGGGGCCCTGGGAAGTCGCTATTTGTGAAATTACATATGTGAACACGTGTGTAGATGTACCGGAGAAAAAAAGGGGCTTCTACTTTAGAGAGATGACAAAACCAGCAACCGAGCCTCACGAGGCACCCCTACCCACCCTGGTGAAACTGCAGGGGGAGATATATGGCGATCTCAACTCCTTGGCTGAAGATATTAAAACGCAGTTATTGAAAGCTTCCAACAAAAAAATAAACGTGGAATACGACCAACATACCCATAGATTTAAATTTCACACCAAAGAACCCTACGAACTAAAATTTAACGAACCGTTAGCTTATTTAGTAGGCCTGCCGGCTGAGCAATGGTTTCCATTAAAAACAGATTGGACAAAGGCCCCGCGGACAGCTGATCGAAGGGGAGGGCGGTACCATCTTTTCATTTACGCCGATGTAATACACTATCAGACTGTTGGCGACGCCCACGCCCCTTTACTAAGGAGCCTGCCTTTAGAAGGGGAATTTGGATCGCTCATAAATAGAAGTTTCACCACGTTATATTATTTAGATGTAAACAAACGCCACATTGAGCACATCCATATTAGCATTCGCACAGACCAGAATCAACCAATCAATTTCAAATACGGGAAGATCGTTCTAGTTCTACATTTTAGACCGAAACATTAGAAAAATATGAGACTCGAGACACATCCCGATCTATATCGATTCGTCAAATATTATGAAAGTCAAATAGGTGGTTCCTATCCTGGTTTCCACGGTGCCCCAGTTCAGTACGGACGTGGGATAGGGTCTATATTCGCGAAGCTATTTCGTTTTGTTGCTCCAATGTTGAAATCAGGTTTCAACCTAGCCAGACCGCATCTGCAAAGTGCCGCGCGGAACATTGCTACGGATGTGGCGGGCCGCGTCATTGAAAAAATAAAACGTAAACCGGAAGCCGCTCAAGGAGGTGCGGGGCTTGTAGTTCTTTCACGTCGTGGCCGAAGACCCTCAGGCCTCAGATTGAGAATAAATAAAAAGACACGCAGTATCAAAAACTTCAAACCAGTCATCAAAAGGCGACCAAGACGTAGGACGGACATATTCTCTTAAAAAAATAAAAATAAAATAAATAAAATGTCGCTTTTACATTTTAATTCCCAAGAATGCAGTCTTAGTGAGCTGGATATTTTTGCTCCACCTCTTACACAATTATCAATAGATCAAACACAGTATGTGGAGATTCCTCCTTTATCGGCAATTACAGATTCGGGCCCGATTGAATTTTTTATCCCCGGAGATGGCTCTAAATATCTCGATCTATCTGATACATTGCTGCATTTACGTTTAAAAGTATTACACAAAGACGGAAGCAATCTAGCAGCGAATGAAGCTGTGGGGATTATTAATTATCCTCTTAATACCATATTTTCACAAGTTGACGTCGTTCTAGGGGACCGTCTTATATCACAATCTAGTGCGACTCACCCCTATAGGGCAATAATTGAGACTTTGTTAAATTTTTCAAGAGATACCCTCCATTCACAATTCTCAGCTGGGATGTTTGTTAAAGATACTAGGGGACGTATGGACTCTATTGCTTTTGAAGGCCCCAATATCAACGATGGACTATGGAAGCGCGCTTTACGACTGGCAGAATCACAAGAGTTCCAAATTATGGGGCCCATACACAGCGATATATTTTTCTGCGAGCGTCATCTACTGAATCACGTGGATCTACGTTTGAAATTATCCAGAGCCAACGATGATTTCTGTCTCATGAGCGCTTCTAACAACGACGTCTGTCTCAAGATTTTAGGGGCAACATTATTTGTGAAAAAAGTAACTGTGTCGCCAGCCGTCGCTATTGGCCACGAAGCAGCGTTACACAAGGGCAATGCCATTTATCCTTTAACGAGAATTTGTCTTAAAACGTTTTCCATTGCTCAGAATTCCAGAATATGTCATCAGGATAATCTGTTTCTCGGACATATGCCAAAACAAATAGTGTTAGCCCTCGTAAATCATTTGAGTTTTGCTGGGAGAAAAGATTTAAATCCATTTAATTTTATCAACGCCGACATTGAATATCTAAGTCTCTCGCAAGAAGGCCGACAGATTCCGTCCAAAGCTTTTCAGCCTTATTTTGGTGGGGGGCTTTCTACACGCGAATACCTTAATCTTTTCACAGCGACGGGGCGTTTTTTGAAGGATTTACCACTCTGTATCGATCAAGATGATTTTAATCAAGGTTACTCGCTTTTTGTCTTCAATCTGAACCCCGGAGATGATTCAGGAGCCATTGCCCCAGTAAACAACGGCGTGCTCAGACTGGATCTACGATTTCGTAATCCGCTTCCGCACACAACAACGTTAATTGTTTACGCCGCTTATGATTCAATTATCGAAATCAACGCCAAGAGAGAGGTGCTGATGGATTATTATTAATATTAAGATGAACGGGCGTGAATTGACCAGTTTCATGAGGCGTCAACATGGGCCTCTCTTTGGAGGCGTTTTTGCAGCAGACGAGTTGCATGACGTCACAGACACACCCCCCAGACACTACATTGTAAACACGCACCCGAGGCATCTGCCGGGGGAACACTGGCTGGGGTTAACGTTAGAAAAAGACGGTTCGGCCACATTCTTTGACCCTTTTGGTTTAGAACCCGACCATATATTTTACCCTAAGAGTATATTGGATTTTCTGAAAAAACATTCTAACCGTATAATTTACCATAACATTCAACTACAACACGAACTGACGAGCACCTGCGGTCATCACTGTGTTTATTATTTAAGTCAACGAAGATGCGGGTTAACTTATCTGGATGTTTTGGATAGCTACACGACAGACCCCCTACACAATGATGCAATGGTTACCTCCTTTGTTCGAAAATCACGTGGGGCTCGGCGAGTGTGCGGGGGTCAGACATCGTGTTCTTTGCATAAGTTTAAAAAATGTCATTGTACGTAGTCACGTTAATGTTTTTTATAAAACTCTTTTTATTCAATAAAACATCTTTAAAAAGAGAGTTACAGAGTCAAGTGTGTTTTTATGCTAACATATACAATATACGTTTTTTTTTATTTCACCATACATCAAATTTCTCATATTTAATAACTAACCCATTTTTGAGCCATTGCGGCTTGCTTTCTTTTTTTTTTCTTAATGTTTTTTGCGTTTGCATTTTTAGCTTGGGAAACGTCTTCATCTTCAGCTCTAGCGTATTTTAAACGTTTAAAGTCAGAACGTGCCAAAGGGTTGGAAATGCTTGATTCCGGTAAATTAAGACGGGTTAATGTTTCCAAAAATTCACTCCAGCCTATAGGAGGACCGCCTACTTTCTTACCGCTCACGACGAGCTTTTTTATCAAATCGGTCATATGAGATCCTCTGATAAGATTTCCATTAAATATAAATTCGCCCCGAGGCGTCCATCCTATATCGTTCGATGCTAATTTTCTCAACACGTATGCGGCGTTTCGATGATGTCGTGATCCTATAGCGTCGAGAATCCCTGTCCATTCCTCCGTTTGCACCTGTTGCGTAGTTTTCATCCCCGGCGGGTCCTCGTGCACCTGTTCTCTCGTCTCCATCTCCGTCAGCTCCGTGGCGTTGTTGTTGTTGTTCTGATTGGAAGGGGTGGCGCGTTCTATCTGATCTTGCGATACGTTCAGTGTGATGGGGGCACTCTCCTCATTCTTTTGTTTTAATAATCCTCTGTAACGTTGCATTAGGCTTTGATACATTTTGATTTTTTCGTATTGATTTAAATTTTTATTTTCCAACACCTGTTTCATCTGCCGATCTAAATCCCGTTCAGCTGTATCGAGGATGTTTGGCTGCGCTCGAGTCATCCTGTCTAGTTGGTATGGGGAGACGAGGTACAATTTATTCGCCGTTTTCAAACTCATTTTTTTTTAATTTATTTATTTATGAGGCCTCCGATGACGCTTCCGAGTACAGGAGCAAAAGCAGCCAGCAACGGGAAAATGAAACCACCTTTTTGAACCAATACAGCTCTTTTCTTCTTTAAAGTATTTTTTTTATCGGCTAGAAATCGAATATTCCTTTTTTGTTTTTTAAGTTTTTTGTATTGTTTCGAATTTAGAGGTATGTGGCCTTTTAGGAGATTTAAAGCAATCTCACATAGCGCTTTTAGTAAACTGGCAGGAGCTCTGAGGAGTAAATGTTTGCGTTCGCCCGGCTTGCAGGTAAAGAGAGTCTTAAGTAACGCCGCATTTCTTTTTAACAGTTTAGACATTGTTTTTATTGCTTAGGAATATAAACAGTAGGCCATTGATTGTGTAGTATGCCTGTGCGCAGTCTGTATTGTTCTGGACACGTAGGCGTCAAATCAACCAGTAAATAGCCGTACGGATCCCTCGTCGCATCTTCAAAACATTCCAGAAAGAACTTCCGGTTGTTGGGGCAGATTTGATTAGCCAGAACAGTTACCTGCAATTTATCGCGTGGATTTTTGAACAAAACTAGATAATTACTGTTTAGGCTTATAGTACGGCTAAATTTACCCTGGTGGAAGATGTTCTGCGTTAACATGATGACGCTTAGATTCATATGATGCCTATATTGTGTAAAAATTCGAACCACTTCCTGATTGTCTGAGGCTTGAAAGATGACATCGTCCAATATCAGCAGATGGTTTTGCTGCGGGGGGAACAACTTTTCATCGTCAAAAGATTCAGGCAATCCTTTGATAAATACAATATTTTTATTCATACTTTTGACTTCATCATACAAAGGTTGGGCCGAAGTATAAACCCATACAATATTATGAGGCTTTTGTCTCATGACATGATCTGTGTGTTCTAAAACATTTTTCACCAGAAAAGTCTTGCCACATCCACTAGGGCCACTAATTATACAGGCAAAAGGTAGTTCTAATCTAGGATCAAATTCAATTTGGTTCAAAGACATTTTTACACATGGAAAACAAAAAAAATGTTAAAACCCAAAAGGCAACGTCTGACCTCGCCCGACTAGGCGTCTCTTATCGTACACGACCCTCAGTCTCTTATTGAATGAGGCATTCTTTAATCGGAAGCCTTTTTTATCACGTACAATGACGTGTTGCGGGGTAGAGAGCACGTCCGAGCACGCGCCTTGGTTGTTGATGTACCCCTGAACCAGATCAAGCATGCTATCGAAATTGATGTTTTGCCCGCTTTCATGTGTTTGGGTGATACCTTTGACCTTCATCACGACACGTCCACTGTTTCTCAGTTTGTATGCGTAGGTCTTGGGGCCTGCGGAGACAAAATCTACAATGCTGTCGTTGGAAAGCTCGTCTGTCAAATCACCCAGATAGTCTCCCAGAGGCAGAACGCTTTCATCGGGCAAAGCTGTATAGATAATACTGTCCGTATCAGTGTACAAAACCCGGTTCTGTAGCATTTCCAAATAGCCGTACATTTTCAAACGAGCGTACGCCGTTGTAAAACACGCCGCAGCCACATTTGTAGTTTTCGTCAATGGTTTCTCAGTGTTTGTTCGAAAACAATACTGCACCATCGCTCGTTTTTTGTTGAGAAAGTGGATAAATGTCACGTCATACAGACCTGAAAAAAGCAGTTCGAGAAAATCCTTAGTTTTTGTCACAATCTTTGTGCTTGGCATGTTCTCACGCTGCGCCAACTTACCCCAGAGATTGTTCAGACATAGTTTTGAAACTTGCCTTTTTCCAGGATTCACTCTAATTTTGGAAGGATCTAGTTGAATATTTTGATGCGTCTTATAATCCTCGATATACTGGTTTCTATCAGCCTGATTGATGACATGTGCGGGGTACCCTGAAGATTCCTGTTTACCTTTCAAAAAAGTCCTCATATAGTCGGTAAAAATGGCGTCACTCTTTCGACTGTAATGCCATACCTCGGAAATATTCACAACGGTGTAACCGAGGTCGAGAGCCTTGGCGAATTCAGGGGTTGTCCAGACACCCGTTAATGACCTTTGCTCATCAGTGTGCGCACAGGCTGTATTTTGATTGTTGGCATCGCCACAGGTGCGACATAATGTGAATAGCAGTTTACCTTTAGGTGATTTGTAGGGCAAAACAGGAAAATATAACCCCCTCGGTGGGTTAACTGTAGCGCTGATGAAGCCGAAATACATCCTGGGGTCCTTGAAGTCATTGTGGAAGATTTCAGGATGATCAATGGGGTAGAGACAGGTGCTATTGATAAATGGATACAGCGACGTGACATCAACATAAAGCACACGTTCGTTAGGTTTTGGGGTATATCTTAAAACAAACGCGTTTGTCCGCCCCCCGAACAAAGCTTGTCTAGGCTTTAGCGGTGATGGGAATTTAGCTTTTTTGATGAATTCGCCCGTCGCCGCGTCTAACTTTTTCATTCGCAACCATTCGTGCTCCCACATAATTACAAGTTGCAAATTCGGTTTAAGACGTAGTTCTCGAATTTTCTTTTGGGTGGCATCGAACCTTTCCTGAAAGGGGCGTTTTGTCGTCGGACATATTTTAGCAAGATCGAAGCATTCTGAACAACCGTGGTGATAGCATCCAAAATATTCATACACTATACGCACACCTCCAACCTCTCTATAACCGTCTACAAAGAAGTTGTCTATTTTGACTTCCCCGCCGTTTAAAGCGTGTCTGATGTGAACATTTTGACTGTGCATGACCCACAGCAAATATTGGATAGCGTCTTGCGAGAAAGCTTTATATTGGTTCGTGTAGTTGTCTGCAGGTGTAATGGCCAGTGTTTGAGGCTTCAGGAATCTTGTGCGGAACACACTCATGCAGGCTGAGGCGATTGTCACAGCGTTGAAGGGGTCACAACCTGTAGCTTCGAAAAACTCACCCCTAAATGTCTCACCACCCTGGAATAACAAGTTCACGTCATTCTTACAGTAGGCTACAGCCTGCTGGGCAAAATCAAACGACCCCATACTGTTTTTGTCATACCATTCGTAGAACTTTGCACGCTCTGAGGGGGCCAGGCGTTCAACATCGTAAGACGAAGGCTCGGGATAAGACCCTACATAATTCAGATGAGCCAACGAGCTGAATTTGTGTGGAAAGTACCCCTTTGATTTGTCTTCAAACCCTAGGGCCTTTGGGATCGCACTTAGCGCCATGGTCAGAAATGAGAGCGAGTCTATGTATCGCGATTTCAAATCAACATCCACAAAAGAGAGAACCTTACTCCCTTGCATTATAATGTCAAATTTGACACCCAGATCGATCATTCTGTTGAGTAAAATGTAGGAATCAAAACCTCTAGCATTATGTGCTACAAAAGTCGAACCTTTGAAACGAGGGTTTCTGAAAAAACTAACAAAACCGTCGACACAATCGGTACCAAACCAATGCTTCTCCATACTATTCGATTTACAACAAACAAGAAAGGGTTTGAGTGACCCGTCTTCATCTACATAGGTTTCAAAATCGTAGTATATTACATTTCTACAAGGAGGCTGTGCTTTTAGAGGTTGGATGTAACACAGATGAGGATCAAGCATTGTATCTCCCCTCAAGTCGTCACCGCACACAGCACATTTTTTAGCGAGGCAATGATGCTTGACACGACTAGCACCTGGTTTCACATAATATTGCAAGCCGCATTGCATGCATTTTTTATATGTGTCACAGTTAGTTTTGAGGATGTCTGACCTTCTCGCCTTGCGCGGCTCTTTATGTTTGATAAAACACTCGTCATTATAACAAGTCTTATTACAATCAGGACAGACTACACGTTTAAAGGGTAGCTGTTTACATCTCGCATCAAGACACACGTGACAGTGCCCCGGGCACCGATGCTGCTCCCAATTCTCGTGACCTTTGAAGCAGTGTCTACAGAAATATGTATGACCTACAAACCCCTCAATGGATTTAACGCCGTAGAAATGATTCTCTAGTAAAAGGATAAACAAAATATCATCGGCTGATTTGGGGTAGCGAGTCTCAAAAAAAGTCATAGGACGGCAGTCGGCTTTTCTGTACATTACAACTATCTTTCTTTTGAGGGCTTTCTCGAATTTGTGTACATCAGCCAGACTTACAGCTGTGTGACAGTTCAAACCTACACTCTCTTGTAAGAGCCGAGCCTGCTGTGTGGCCTGCTTTGTTGTTAGCGAGCTGTTTAGCAGATGTGCTAACGCGAGAGCAAAGCATAGATTGTTGTCTTTGTTAAGAGTCATGTACAAATGTCGTTTTTTTCTCTTTAATATTTCTACATTAGTGGATTGTATCAGTTTGCGACGCATACCTCCACGCAAAGGCTTGAATATTTGTACCACTAATTCTAAACCTTCATCGAGCATAAGTTCTGTGTTAGACTGTGCTAAACGCTCTAGCATACTTTGTACATGCTCCCTCATAGAGTCTATATCAGTCATTTGTTGGTAGGTATGTTCTCTTTCGTCACCACCCCCCACAATCTCAATCTGAATTGCATCCCCCGTTTGTGCAATGTCATCTACCTCCTCCAAAACACCTTCGATGTTATTTTCGATATGCATGTAAAAAGAAGCAAAATCCCTGCTACCCGATTGCATGGGGGGATTTATACGTCTCCGCACTTCAACATTATTGAAATGGGGTCTGTTAACTACAGCCGAGCCACCTTGTTGAACACGGCTTAGAGGCTGAGAGGTAGCGACAGGTTCCGAGCCTGCGGGTTGAACACGACTCAGCGGCTGAGAGGTAGCGTCAGGTTGCTGAAACGCCGTATGTTGAGACGGCGCTATGTCGCCCCCAATTTGATGATCAATTATTACAGCGCAGTTGTTAGGCTGTTGGCGAGTTTGTAGGCACGGCGCTATGTCGCTACCATCAATACACGCCAAGGGTTCAACGCACATGTCATCAATTATTTCATCATTCAACACAGACTGATTATCGTGAGTCGGGTCAGGCGGCTGTACATTTAACTCGTTGATAATGTCAATCAGTTGAGCCGGTATGTTAGGACTGAGACAACGTACACTCTCATACGTGTGGTTATTTAATTCAGTTATCAAGTTTAACAATTGTGAAGAAATGTGTGTAGGACTTTGGCTACCTTCATTGACACTTTGATTATTAAGACCCTCTACCACACTTTGTAAATGATTAGGCACATCGGGGCTGAGGGCACTCTGCTCACCCGATACCACCGCATTTACACCCTCTAGAGCAGATAGCAGGTGTGATGTTAATTCTGATATTTGACTCCTATACGCACCATTCGATAACATTTCAATATCGTTGTTAATTGTCAAGATTTGTTGATCTAGTTCAGGGGTATCACAAAATCTCTGCCTTGTACCTGATTCATGATTTGTTTCATCGGTTTCAAAATCTATTTCAACAATGCTTGCTATGACGTCTGCCTCAGTTGGCGTGAGTTTAGGGTCAGACATTGCCTTTTTATTTTTAAACTATCGATGTTTCAATTGCAGATGTCAATGTCTGTATTACTTTGAGACAAGAGCGAAGTTGCTGTCTGTAAATACATTCACCGTCACACGCATGAGACCTTGAATCTTTCAGACGCCTCTCTCTCACACGGAAGGATGGGTGGGGGTTGTGTGTGAGCCTGCTCCTTCTTCGACCCCTCCTACTCCGAGTCATCTGACGCCTCGAAGGTTGAGCAGCCTGTGGTTGGCTGTCAATAGCGCCTGAAGTATACAGAAGAAACAATGTTATAACATAAATATATGATAGAAAAAATAATATATATATATATATATATATATATATATATACATATAAAACAAAATTCGACATACCTTCAATTTCTTTTAACGATTCGCGAGTTTGGTTCAACTCCTCATACTTAATATTCGCAAGCTCTGCGTCCGTCACGTGACCCGCTGACACGTCATCCGCTTTTTGAGCAAAGAGCCGATTCTGTCGGTCTTCAAATGCTCTTAAAAGATGCGGAGCTGAGCCCTCGTCAGACGATTCTCCCAACACATCCGACACGTTTGAAGCAGGCTCTTTGTAACCTTCGCGACCTGTGTCACCCAGACCGTTTTTCTGGATGTCTTGCTCCGCTGCACCTACCAGATCTAACATACATACATAAGTTAAACATTTTAAGATCAACGTATTAATATTAACTAACATAAATGAATGTGTGATTCACCGTAATCCGTCTGCGTTAAGTAGACTCCACTGAAGTCATCATTTAACCGCGCTTTTTTTGTTGAGAAAAACAATAACATCACATTTCTGATGGAGAAAATAACAGAATAATGTAAACACATAATAAAACTCACGAGCATTGTGGACGTCCGCATAGACGATAATATCTATGTACAAAAAAAAACATACGTCATAAATACAATCGCATTATAACAGAATAGTTTATTTTTAGGAAAAAAAAACAACCTACCTTTCACCATTGCTTTTAAAAGATCCGCAGAGCGTAGAGACCGACTTGAGGTGGTTTGAGCTTTGTAAAGGCCTTTTCTGACTGTTTAAACACTTGCACATCTATATATCCAGATACTTTCCCGCCCTAAAGAACATTCTGACCTGAAGACCCCTAACCCTAACCCCCACCCCATTTTTAAACTCCATTTTCTCCTCCATACACAAAATTGGACTGAGGACCAGCTAATTTCATCCCTCGGAAGGTAAGATTCATTTTTTTTCACCTCATACTATTATTAAAAGCTTTTTTAAACTGAAACATAGCACCAAAAATATATATATGTTTCATAAAACGCATGGGGCCCACACAGACACACACACACACACACATCCCACAGATACACGCGGCGAGGTCATAAAGCAGGGTCATACACCCCCCAACAATCTTAAGACCCAAAACATGTACAGACATATTCCCACCATCAAATAATTTAACTCAGCCACATACACACACATACAACCCAGATACAGACACACGCCGTAAAGAGCCGCGCAAGGTGAGAAGGTCAGACACTCCCAACAATCTTAAGACCCTAAACATCTACAGACATATTCCCACCACCAAAAAATAAACAAAACAAGATTTACAGATGATCTAACACATATGTTCAGACTTACCACCATCCAAAAAACAAAACAAAACAAGATTTACACTCATCCTGAGATAAATAAACTTACACACCTTACCACTCCTATCTCAGGATTAAAGTGAATGAAACACTTAAACACCCCCTACAGGACAAGGGAGGAAGCAGCAGCTCATAACATTTTTGACTTTCAACCACACACACACACCACTCATACCAAACTCAAACCCTAACCCAACCCATAATTCAACATTTAAATAAATAACAACCTAACCCTATAACCTATGACCTCCCTATGACCTCCATAAACTCTATGACCTCAATAACTCTTTTTAAAAAAAAAAAAAAAAAAAAAAAAAAAAATATTTAATACTTTTTTATTAAGGTCATAAATCAATACTCCATCAAACTTTGTCATAAGGGCCACCTACCATTCTCTCCGAGATAAGCACGTTTTCTGAAATGCCGCTCTCCCGTCACTCTGGTTAAAGTGTTATGAAAAAAAAGGCTGTTGGGGGCTAGGGAGTATCGAGTTGATCATTATACATGAAGAAATAACCAATTTCATCGTTTGGTTTATGTTTTACACGCGTTTTAAATTTTATTGCCGAAATCGCTTTTTCTCGCCGAGATAAGCACGTTTTCTGAAATGCCGCTCTCCCGTCACTCTGGTTAAAGTGTTATGAAAAAAAAGGCTGTTGGGGGCTAGGGAGTATCGAGTTGATCATTATACATGAAGAAATAACCAATTTCATCGTTTGGTTTATGTTTTACACGCGTTTTAAATTTTATTGCCGAAATCGCTTTTTCTCGCCGAGATAAGCACGTTTTCTGAAATGCCGCTCTCCCGTCACTCTGGTTAAAGTGTTATGAAAAAAAAGGCTGTTGGGGGCTAGGGAGTATCGAGTTGATCCTTATACATGAAGAAATAACCAATTTCATCGTTTGGTTTATGTTTTACACGCGTTTTAAATTTTATTGCCGAAATCGCTTTTTCTCGCCGAGATAAGCACGTTTTCTGAAATGCCGCTCTCCCGTCACTCTGGTTAAAGTGTTATGAAAAAAAAGGCTGTTGGGGGCTAGGGAGTATCGAGTTGATCATTATACATGAAGAAATAACCAATTTCATCGTTTGGTTTATGTTTTACACGCGTTTTAAATTTTATTGCCGAAATCGCTTTTTCTCGCCGAGATAAGCACGTTTTCTGAAATGCCGCTCTCCCGTCACTCTGGTTAAAGTGTTATGAAAAAAAAGGCTGTTGGGGGCTAGGGAGTATCGAGTTGATCATTATACATGAAGAAATAACCCATTTCATCGTTTGGTTTATGTTTTACACGCGTTTTAAATTTTATTGCCGAAATCGCTTTTTCTCGCCGAGATAAGCACGTTTTCTGAAATGCCGCTCTCCCGTCACTCTGGTTAAAGTGTTATGAAAAAAAAGGCTGTTGGGGGCTAGGGAGTATCGAGTTGATCATTATACATGAAGAAATAACCAATTTCATCGTTTGGTTTATGTTTTACACGCGTTTTAAATTTTATTGCCGAAATCGCTTTTTCTCGCCGAGATAAGCACGTTTTCTGAAATGCCGCTCTCCCGTCACTCTGGTTAAAGTGTTATGAAAAAAAAGGCTGTTGGGGGCTAGGGAGTATCGAGTTGATCATTATACATGAAGAAATAACCAATTTCATCGTTTGGTTTATGTTTTACACGCGTTTTAAATTTTATTGCCGAAATCGCTTTTTCTCGCCGAGATAAGCACGTTTTCTGAAATGCCGCTCTCCCGTCACTCTGGTTAAAGTGTTATGAAAAAAAAGGCTGTTGGGGGCTAGGGAGTATCGAGTTGATCATTATACATGAAGAAATAACCAATTTCATCGTTTGGTTTATGTTTTACACGCGTTTTAAATTTTATTGCCGAAATCGCTTTTTCTCGCCGAGATAAGCACGTTTTCTGAAATGCCGCTCTCCCGTCACTCTGGTTAAAGTGTTATGAAAAAAAAGGCTGTTGGGGGCTAGGGAGTATCGAGTTGATCATTATACATGAAGAAATAACCAATTTCATCGTTTGGTTTATGTTTTACACGCGTTTTAAATTTTATTGCCGAAATCGCTTTTTCTCGCCGAGATAAGCACGTTTTCTGAAATGCCGCTCTCCCGTCACTCTGGTTAAAGTGTTATGAAAAAAAAGGCTGTTGGGGGCTAGGGAGTATCGAGTTGATCATTATACATGAAGAAATAACCAATTTCATCGTTTGGTTTATGTTTTACACGCGTTTTAAATTTTATTGCCGAAATCGCTTTTTCTCGCCGAGATAAGCACGTTTTCTGAAATGCCGCTCTCCCGTCACTCTGGTTAAAGTGTTATGAAAAAAAAGGCTGTTGGGGGCTAGGGAGTATCGAGTTGATCATTATACATGAAGAAATAACCAATTTCATCGTTTGGTTTATGTTTTACACGCGTTTTAAATTTTATTGCCGAAATCGCTTTTTCTCGCCGAGATAAGCACGTTTTCTGAAATGCCGCTCTCCCGTCACTCTGGTTAAAGTGTTATGAAAAAAAAGGCTGTTGGGGGCTAGGGAGTATCGAGTTGATCATTATACATGAAGAAATAACCAATTTCATCGTTTGGTTTATGTTTTACACGCGTTTTAAATTTTATTGCCGAAATCGCTTTTTCTCGCCGAGATAAGCACGTTTTCTGAAATGCCGCTCTCCCGTCACTCTGGTTAAAGTGTTATGAAAAAAAAGGCTGTTGGGGGCTAGGGAGTATCGAGTTGATCATTATACATGAAGAAATAACCAATTTCATCGTTTGGTTTATGTTTTACACGCGTTTTAAATTTTATTGCCGAAATCGCTTTTTCTCGCCGAGATAAGCACGTTTTCTGAAATGCCGCTCTCCCGTCACTCTGGTTAAAGTGTTATGAAAAAAAAGGCTGTTGGGGGCTAGGGAGTATCGAGTTGATCATTATACATGAAGAAATAACCAATTTCATCGTTTGGTTTATGTTTTACACGCGTTTTAAATTTTATTGCCGAAATCGCTTTTTCTCGCCGAGATAAGCACGTTTTCTGAAATGCCGCTCTCCCGTCACTCTGGTTAAAGTGTTATGAAAAAAAAGGCTGTTGGGGGCTAGGGAGTATCGAGTTGATCATTATACATGCATGAAGAAATACCAATTTCATCGTTTGGTTTATGTTTTACACGCGTTTTAAATTTTATTGCCGAAATCGCTTTTCTCGCCGAGATAAGCACGTTTTCTGAAATGCCGCTCTCCCGTCACTCTGGTTAAAGTGTTATGAAAAAAAAGGCTGTTGGGGGCTAGGGAGTATCGAGTTGATCATTATACATGAAGAAATAACCAATTTCATCGTTTGGTTTATGTTTTACACGCGTTTTAAATTTTATTGCCGAAATCGCTTTTTCTCGCCGAGATAAGCACGTTTTCTGAAATGCCGCTCTCCCGTCACTCTGGTTAAAGTGTTATGAAAAAAAAGGCTGTTGGGGGCTAGGGAGTATCGAGTTGATCATTATACATGAAGAAATAACCAATTCATCGTTTGGTTTATGTTTTACACGCGTTTTAAATTTTATTGCCGAAATCGCTTTTTCTCGCCGAGATAAGCACGTTTTCTGAAATGCCGCTCTCCCGTCACTCTGGTTAAAGTGTTATGAAAAAAAAGGCTGTTGGGGGCTAGGGAGTATCGAGTTGATCATTATACATGAAGAAATAACCAATTTCATCGTTTGGTTTATGTTTTACACGCGTTTTAAATTTTATTGCCGAAATCGCTTTTTCTCGCCGAGATAAGCACGTTTTCTGAAATGCCGCTCTCCCGTCACTCTGGTTAAAGTGTTATGAAAAAAAAGGCTGTTGGGGGCTAGGGAGTATCGAGTTGATCATTATACATGAAGAAATAACCAATTTCATCGTTTGGTTTATGTTTTACACGCGTTTTAAATTTTATTGCCGAAATCGCTTTTTCTCGCCGAGATAAGCACGTTTTCTGAAATGCCGCTCTCCCGTCACTCTGGTTAAAGTGTTATGAAAAAAAAGGCTGTTGGGGGCTAGGGAGTATCGAGTTGATCATTATACATGAAGAAATAACCAATTTCATCGTTTGGTTTATGTTTTACACGCGTTTTAAATTTTATTGCCGAAATCGCTTTTTCTCGCCGAGATAAGCACGTTTTCTGAAATGCCGCTCTCCCGTCACTCTGGTTAAAGTGTTATGAAAAAAAAGGCTGTTGGGGGCTAGGGAGTATCGAGTTGATCATTATACATGAAGAAATAACCAATTTCATCGTTTGGTTTATGTTTTACACGCGTTTTAAATTTTATTGCCGAAATCGCTTTTTCTCGCCGAGATAAGCACGTTTTCTGAAATGCCGCTCTCCCGTCACTCTGGTTAAAGTGTTATGAAAAAAAAGGCTGTTGGGGGCTAGGGAGTATCGAGTTGATCATTATACATGAAGAAATAACCAATTTCATCGTTTGGTTTATGTTTTACACGCGTTTTAAATTTTATTGCCGAAATCGCTTTTTCTCGCCGAGATAAGCACGTTTTCTGAAATGCCGCTCTCCCGTCACTCTGGTTAAAGTGTTATGAAAAAAAAGGCTGTTGGGGGCTAGGGAGTATCGAGTTGATCATTATACATGAAGAAATAACCAATTTCATCGTTTGGTTTATGTTTTACACGCGTTTTAAATTTTATTGCCGAAATCGCTTTTTCTCGCCGAGATAAGCACGTTTTCTGAAATGCCGCTCTCCCGTCACTCTGGTTAAAGTGTTATGAAAAAAAAGGCTGTTGGGGGCTAGGGAGTATCGAGTTGATCATTATACATGAAGAAATAACCAATTTCATCGTTTGGTTTATGTTTTACACGCGTTTTAAATTTTATTGCCGAAATCGCTTTTTCTCGCCGAGATAAGCACGTTTTCTGAAATGCCGCTCTCCCGTCACTCTGGTTAAAGTGTTATGAAAAAAAAGGCTGTTGGGGGCTAGGGAGTATCGAGTTGATCATTATACATGAAGAAATAACCAATTTCATCGTTTGGTTTATGTTTTACACGCGTTTTAAATTTTATTGCCGAAATCGCTTTTTCTCGCCGAGATAAGCACGTTTTCTGAAATGCCGCTCTCCCGTCACTCTGGTTAAAGTGTTATGAAAAAAAAGGCTGTTGGGGGCTAGGGAGTATCGAGTTGATCATTATACATGAAGAAATAACCAATTTCATCGTTTGGTTTATGTTTTACACGCGTTTTAAATTTTATTGCCGAAATCGCTTTTTCTCGCCGAGATAAGCACGTTTTCTGAAATGCCGCTCTCCCGTCACTCTGGTTAAAGTGTTATGAAAAAAAAGGCTGTTGGGGGCTAGGGAGTATCGAGTTGATCATTATACATGAAGAAATAACCAATTTCATCGTTTGGTTTATGTTTTACACGCGTTTTAAATTTTATTGCCGAAATCGCTTTTTCTCGCCGAGATAAGCACGTTTTCTGAAATGCCGCTCTCCCGTCACTCTGGTTAAAGTGTTATGAAAAAAAAGGCTGTTGGGGGCTAGGGAGTATCGAGTTGATCATTATACATGAAGAAATAACCAATTTCATCGTTTGGTTTATGTTTTACACGCGTTTTAAATTTTATTGCCGAAATCGCTTTTTCTCGCCGAGATAAGCACGTTTTCTGAAATGCCGCTCTCCCGTCACTCTGGTTAAAGTGTTATGAAAAAAAAGGCTGTTGGGGGCTAGGGAGTATCGAGTTGATCATTATACATGAAGAAATAACCAATTTCATCGTTTGGTTTATGTTTTACACGCGTTTTAAATTTTATTGCCGAAATCGCTTTTTCTCGCCGAGATAAGCACGTTTTCTGAAATGCCGCTCTCCCGTCACTCTGGTTAAAGTGTTATGAAAAAAAAGGCTGTTGGGGGCTAGGGAGTATCGAGTTGATCATTATACATGAAGAAATAACCAATTTCATCGTTTGGTTTATGTTTTACACGCGTTTTAAATTTTATTGCCGAAATCGCTTTTTCTCGCCGAGATAAGCACGTTTTCTGAAATGCCGCTCTCCCGTCACTCTGGTTAAAGTGTTATGAAAAAAAAGGCTGTTGGGGGCTAGGGAGTATCGAGTTGATCATTATACATGAAGAAATAACCAATTTCATCGTTTGGTTTATGTTTTACACGCGTTTTAAATTTTATTGCCGAAATCGCTTTTTCTCGCCGAGATAAGCACGTTTTCTGAAATGCCGCTCTCCCGTCACTCTGGTTAAAGTGTTATGAAAAAAAAGGCTGTTGGGGGCTAGGGAGTATCGAGTTGATCATTATACATGAAGAAATAACCAATTTCATCGTTTGGTTTATGTTTTACACGCGTTTTAAATTTTATTGCCGAAATCGCTTTTTCTCGCCGAGATAAGCACGTTTTCTGAAATGCCGCTCTCCCGTCACTCTGGTTAAAGTGTTATGAAAAAAAAGGCTGTTGGGGGCTAGGGAGTATCGAGTTGATCATTATACATGAAGAAATAACCAATTTCATCGTTTGGTTTATGTTTTACACGCGTTTTAAATTTTATTGCCGAAATCGCTTTTTCTCGCCGAGATAAGCACGTTTTCTGAAATGCCGCTCTCCCGTCACTCTGGTTAAAGTGTTATGAAAAAAAAGGCTGTTGGGGGCTAGGGAGTATCGAGTTGATCATTATACATGAAGAAATAACCAATTTCATCGTTTGGTTTATGTTTTACACGCGTTTTAAATTTTATTGCCGAAATCGCTTTTTCTCGCCGAGATAAGCACGTTTTCTGAAATGCCGCTCTCCCGTCACTCTGGTTAAAGTGTTATGAAAAAAAAGGCTGTTGGGGGCTAGGGAGTATCGAGTTGATCATTATACATGAAGAAATAACCAATTTCATCGTTTGGTTTATGTTTTACACGCGTTTTAAATTTTATTGCCGAAATCGCTTTTTCTCGCCGAGATAAGCACGTTTTCTGAAATGCCGCTCTCCCGTCACTCTGGTTAAAGTGTTATGAAAAAAAAGGCTGTTGGGGGCTAGGGATATCGAGTTGATCATTATACATGAAGAAATAACCAATTTCATCGTTTGGTTTATGTTTTACACGCGTTTTAAATTTTATTGCCGAAATCGCTTTTTCTCGCCGAGATAAGCACGTTTTCTGAAATGCCGCTCTCCCGTCACTCTGGTTAAAGTGTTATGAAAAAAAAGGCTGTTGGGGGCTAGGGAGTATCGAGTTGATCATTATACATGAAGAAATAACCAATTTCATCGTTTGGTTTATGTTTTACACGCGTTTTAAATTTTATTGCCGAAATCGCTTTTTCTCGCCGAGATAAGCACGTTTTCTGAAATGCCGCTCTCCCGTCACTCTGGTTAAAGTGTTATGAAAAAAAAGGCTGTTGGGGGCTAGGGAGTATCGAGTTGATCATTATACATGAAGAAATAACCAATTTCATCGTTTGGTTTATGTTTTACACGCGTTTTAAATTTTATTGCCGAAATCGCTTTTTCTCGCCGAGATAAGCACGTTTTCTGAAATGCCGCTCTCCCGTCACTCTGGTTAAAGTGTTATGAAAAAAAAGGCTGTTGGGGGCTAGGGAGTATCGAGTTGATCATTATACATGAAGAAATAACCAATTTCATCGTTTGGTTTATGTTTTACACGCGTTTTAAATTTTATTGCCGAAATCGCTTTTTCTCGCCGAGATAAGCACGTTTTCTGAAATGCCGCTCTCCCGTCACTCTGGTTAAAGTGTTATGAAAAAAAAGGCTGTTGGGGGCTAGGGAGTATCGAGTTGATCATTATACATGAAGAAATAACCAATTTCATCGTTTGGTTTATGTTTTACACGCGTTTTAAATTTTATTGCCGAAATCGCTTTTTCTCGCCGAGATAAGCACGTTTTCTGAAATGCCGCTCTCCCGTCACTCTGGTTAAAGTGTTATGAAAAAAAAGGCTGTTGGGGGCTAGGGAGTATCGAGTTGATCATTATACATGAAGAAATAACCAATTTCATCGTTTGGTTTATGTTTTACACGCGTTTTAAATTTTATTGCCGAAATCGCTTTTTCTCGCCGAGATAAGCACGTTTTCTGAAATGCCGCTCTCCCGTCACTCTGGTTAAAGTGTTATGAAAAAAAAGGCTGTTGGGGGCTAGGGAGTATCGAGTTGATCATTATACATGAAGAAATAACCAATTTCATCGTTTGGTTTATGTTTTACACGCGTTTTAAATTTTATTGCCGAAATCGCTTTTTCTCGCCGAGATAAGCACGTTTTCTGAAATGCCGCTCTCCCGTCACTCTGGTTAAAGTGTTATGAAAAAAAAGGCTGTTGGGGGCTAGGGAGTATCGAGTTGATCATTATACATGAAGAAATAACCAATTTCATCGTTTGGTTTATGTTTTACACGCGTTTTAAATTTTATTGCCGAAATCGCTTTTTCTCGCCGAGATAAGCACGTTTTCTGAAATGCCGCTCTCCCGTCACTCTGGTTAAAGTGTTATGAAAAAAAAGGCTGTTGGGGGCTAGGGAGTATCGAGTTGATCATTATACATGAAGAAATAACCAATTTCATCGTTTGGTTTATGTTTTACACGCGTTTTAAATTTTATTGCCGAAATCGCTTTTTCTCGCCGAGATAAGCACGTTTTCTGAAATGCCGCTCTCCCGTCACTCTGGTTAAAGTGTTATGAAAAAAAAGGCTGTTGGGGGCTAGGGAGTATCGAGTTGATCATTATACATGAAGAAATAACCAATTTCATCGTTTGGTTTATGTTTTACACGCGTTTTAAATTTTATTGCCGAAATCGCTTTTTCTCGCCGAGATAAGCACGTTTTCTGAAATGCCGCTCTCCCGTCACTCTGGTTAAAGTGTTATGAAAAAAAAGGCTGTTGGGGGCTAGGGAGTATCGAGTTGATCATTATACATGAAGAAATAACCAATTTCATCGTTTGGTTTATGTTTTACACGCGTTTTAAATTTTATTGCCGAAATCGCTTTTTCTCGCCGAGATAAGCACGTTTTCTGAAATGCCGCTCTCCCGTCACTCTGGTTAAAGTGTTATGAAAAAAAAGGCTGTTGGGGGCTAGGGAGTATCGAGTTGATCATTATACATGAAGAAATAACCAATTTCATCGTTTGGTTTATGTTTTACACGCGTTTTAAATTTTATTGCCGAAATCGCTTTTTCTCGCCGAGATAAGCACGTTTTCTGAAATGCCGCTCTCCCGTCACTCTGGTTAAAGTGTTATGAAAAAAAAGGCAGTTGGGGGCTAGGGAGTATCGAGTTGATCATTATACATGAAGAAATAACCAATTTCATCGTTTGGTTTATGTTTTACACGCGTTTTAAATTTTATTGCCGAAATCGCTTTTTCTCGCCGAGATAAGCACGTTTTCTGAAATGCCGCTCTCCCGTCACTCTGGTTAAAGTGTTATGAAAAAAAAGGCTGTTGGGGGCTAGGGAGTATCGAGTTGATCATTATACATGAAGAAATAACCAATTTCATCGTTTGGTTTATGTTTTACACGCGTTTTAAATTTTATTGCCGAAATCGCTTTTTCTCGCCGAGATAAGCACGTTTTCTGAAATGCCGCTCTCCCGTCACTCTGGTTAAAGTGTTATGAAAAAAAAGGCTGTTGGGGGCTAGGGAGTATCGAGTTGATCATTATACATGAAGAAATAACCAATTTCATCGTTTGGTTTATGTTTTACACGCGTTTTAAATTGTATTGCCGAAATCGCTTTTTCTCGCCGAGATAAGCACGTTTTCTGAAATGCCGCTCTCCCGTCACTCTGGTTAAAGTGTTATGAAAAAAAAGGCTGTTGGGGGCTAGGGAGTATCGAGTTGATCATTATACATGAAGAAATAACCAATTTCATCGTTTGGTTTATGTTTTACACGCGTTTTAAATTTTATTGCCGAAATCGCTTTTTCTCGCCGAGATAAGCACGTTTTCTGAAATGCCGCTCTCCCGTCACTCTGGTTAAAGTGTTATGAAAAAAAAGGCTGTTGGGGGCTAGGGAGTATCGAGTTGATCATTATACATGAAGAAATAACCAATTTCATCGTTTGGTTTATGTTTTACACGCGTTTTAAATTTTATTGCCGAAATCGCTTTTTCTCGCCAAGATAAGCACGTTTTCTGAAATGCCGCTCTCCCGTCACTCTGGTTAAAGTGTTATGAAAAAAAAGGCTGTTGGGGGCTAGGGAGTATCGAGTTGATCATTATACATGAAGAAATAACCAATTTCATCGTTTGGTTTATGTTTTACACGCGTTTTAAATTTTATTGCCGAAATCGCTTTTTCTCGCCGAGATAAGCACGTTTTCTGAAATGCCGCTCTCCCGTCACTCTGGTTAAAGTGTTATGAAAAAAAAGGCTGTTGGGGGCTAGGGAGTATCGAGTTGATCATTATACATGAAGAAATAACCAATTTCATCGTTTGGTTTATGTTTTACACGCGTTTTAAATTTTATTGCCGAAATCGCTTTTTCTCGCCGAGATAAGCACGTTTTCTGAAATGCCGCTCTCCCGTCACTCTGGTTAAAGTGTTATGAAAAAAAAGGCTGTTGGGGGCTAGGGAGTATCGAGTTGATCATTATACATGAAGAAATAACCAATTTCATCGTTTGGTTTATGTTTTACACGCGTTTTAAATTTTATTGCCGAAATCGCTTTTTCTCGCCGAGATAAGCACGTTTTCTGAAATGCCGCTCTCCCGTCACTCTGGTTAAAGTGTTATGAAAAAAAAGGCTGTTGGGGGCTAGGGAGTATCGAGTTGATCATTATACATGAAGAAATAACCAATTTCATCGTTTGGTTTATGTTTTACACGCGTTTTAAATTTTATTGCCGAAATCGCTTTTTCTCGCCGAGATAAGCACGTTTTCTGAAATGCCGCTCTCCCGTCACTCTGGTTAAAGTGTTATGAAAAAAAAGGCTGTTGGGGGCTAGGGAGTATCGAGTTGATCATTATACATGAAGAAATAACCAATTTCATCGTTTGGTTTATGTTTTACACGCGTTTTAAATTTTATTGCTGAAATCGCTTTTTCTCGCCGAGATAAGCACGTTTTCTGAAATGCCGCTCTCCCGTCACTGT
Organism: Syngnathus leptorhynchus; assembly: GCF_054491065.1. Classification (NCBI taxonomy): domain Eukaryota; kingdom Metazoa; phylum Chordata; class Actinopteri; order Syngnathiformes; family Syngnathidae; genus Syngnathus; species Syngnathus leptorhynchus. The sequence continues at coordinate 721,229 of NW_028232001.1, forward strand.
GGTTAAAGTGTTATGAAAAAAAAAGGCTGTTGGGGGCTAGGGAGTATCGAGTTGATCATTATACATGAAGAAATAACCAATTTCATCGTTTGGTTTATGTTTTACACGCGTTTTAAATTTTATTGCCGAAATCGCTTTTTCTCGCCGAGATAAGCACGTTTTCTGAAATGCCGCTCTCCCGTCACTCTGGTTAAAGTGTTATGAAAAAAAAGGCTGTTGGGGGCTAGGGAGTATCGAGTTGATCATTATACATGAAGAAATAACCAATTTCATCGTTTGGTTTATGTTTTACACGCGTTTTAAATTTTATTGCCGAAATCGCTTTTTCTCGCCGAGATAAGCACGTTTTCTGAAATGCCGCTCTCCCGTCACTCTGGTTAAAGTGTTATGAAAAAAAAGGCTGTTGGGGGCTAGGGAGTATCGAGTTAATCATTATACATGAAGAAATAACCAATTTCATCGTTTGGTTTATGTTTTACACGCGTTTTAAATTTTATTGCCGAAATCGCTTTTTCTCGCCGAGATAAGCACGTTTTCTGAAATGCCGCTCTCCCGTCACTCTGGTTAAAGTGTTATGAAAAAAAAGGCTGTTGGGGGCTAGGGAGTATCGAGTTGATCATTATACATGAAGAAATAACCAATTTCATCGTTTGGTTTATGTTTTACACGCGTTTTAAATTTTATTGCTGAAATCGCTTTTTCTCGCCGAGATAAGCACGTTTTCTGAAATGCCGCTCTCCCGTCACTGTGGTTAAAGTGTTATGAAAAAAAAAGGCTGTTGGGGGCTAGGGAGTATCGAGTTGATCATTATACATGAAGAAATAACCAATTTCATCGTTTGGTTTATGTTTTACACGCGTTTTAAATTTTATTGCCGAAATCGCTTTTTCTCGCCGAGATAAGCACGTTTTCTGAAATGCCGCTCTCCCGTCACTCTGGTTAAAGTGTTATGAAAAAAAAGGCTGTTGGGGGCTAGGGAGTATCGAGTTGATCATTATACATGAAGAAATAACCAATTTCATCGTTTGGTTTATGTTTTACACGCGTTTTAAATTTTATTGCCGAAATCTCTTTTTCTCGCCGAGATAAGCACGTTTTCTGAAATGCCGCTCTCCCGTCACTCTGGTTAAAGTGTTATGAAAAAAAAGGCTGTTGGGGGCTAGGGAGTATCGAGTTGATCATTATACATGAAGAAATAACCAATTTCATCGTTTGATTTATGTTTTACACGCGTTTTAAATTTTATTGCCGAAATCGCTTTTTCTCGCCGAGATAAGCACGTTTTCTGAAATGCCGCTCTCCCGTCACTCTGGTTAAAGTGTTATGAAAAAAAAGGCTGTTGGGGGCTAGGGAGTATCGAGTTGATCATTATACATGAAGAAATAACCAATTTCATCGTTTGGTTTATGTTTTACACGCGTTTTAAATTTTATTGCCGAAATCGCTTTTTCTCGCCGAGATAAGCACGTTTTCTGAAATGCCGCTCTCCCGTCACTCTGGTTAAAGTGTTATGAAAAAAAAGGCTGTTGGGGGCTAGGGAGTATCGAGTTGATCATTATACATGAAGAAATAACCAATTTCATCGTTTGGTTTATGTTTTACACGATGCTGAGCTCCAGCTGGAAGTGTAAAAAGAACCGGGCTGGTTAAAAAAAAGAACCGGGCGGGCCGGTAAAATTGCTTAGCCGGGGCTCTGGAAGCCTAACACGGCGTGATCTTGTCCAAAAAGCCGCTCGTGAGCTCCAGCTGGAAGTGTAAAAAGAACCGGGCTGGTTCAAAAAAAGAACCGGGCGGCCCGGTAGAATTGCTTAGCCGAGGTCCTGGAAGCCTAACCCGGCGTGATCTTGCGCAAAAAGCCGCTGCTGAGCTCCAGCTGGAAGTGTAAAAAGAACCGGGGTGGTTCAAAAAAAGAACCGGGCGGCCCGGTAAAATTGCTTAGCCGGGGTTCTGGAAGCCTAACGCGGCGTGATCTTGCCCGAAAGTCGGCCTCTATACTTCCATATTAGGTACCAGGCGCTCAGAGCCAACTTGGCAAAAATTTTCTAAGTGCCCACGGCTCTGCGGGGATTGTGCGTCCGACCCGCGCCGGTTCTCCAGCCGGCCTAAAATAACGCAAAACCAGCCTCTCCCCCTGGAGCTCACAGCCAAAGGCGAAACTTTTCTAAGTGCCTACGGCTCTGCGGGCTTTTGAGTCCGCCCCGCGCCGGTTCGTCGGTCGGCCTCAAAAAGCGAAAAATCAGCCTCTCTCCCTGGAGCTCGACTCGAGTTGATCATTATACATGAAGAAATAACCAATTTCATCGTTTGGTTTATGTTTTACACGCGTTTTAAATTTTATTGCCGAAATCGCTTTTTCTCGCCGAGATAAGCACGTTTTCTGAAATGCCGCTCTCCCGTCACTCTGGTTAAAGTGTTATGAAAAAAAAGGCTGTTGGGGGCTAGGGAGTATCGAGTTGATCATTATACATGAAGAAATAACCAATTTCATCGTTTGGTTTATGTTTTACACGCGTTTTAAATTTTATTGCCGAAATCGCTTTTTCTCGCCGAGATAAGCACGTTTTCTGAAATGCCGCTCTCCCGTCACTCTGGTTAAAGTGTTATGAAAAAAAGGCTGTTGGGGGCTAGGGAGTATCGAGTTGATCATTATACATGAAGAAATAACCAATTTCATCGTTTGATTTATGTTTTACACGCGTTTTAAATTTTATTGCCGAAATCGCTTTTTCTCGCCGAGATAAGCACGTTTTCTGAAATGCCGCTCTCCCGTCACTCTGGTTAAAGTGTTATGAAAAAAAAGGCTGTTGGGGGCTAGGGAGTATCGAGTTGATCATTATACATGAAGAAATAACCAATTTCATCGTTTGGTTTATGTTTTACACGCGTTTTAAATTTTATTGCCGAAATCGCTTTTTCTCGCCGAGATAAGCACGTTTTCTGAAATGCCGCTCTCCCGTCACTCTGGTTAAAGTGTTATGAAAAAAAAGGCTGTTGGGGGCTAGGGAGTATCGAGTTGATCATTATACATGAAGAAATAACCAATTTCATCGTTTGGTTTATGTTTTACACGCGTTTTAAATTTTATTGCCGAAATCGCTTTTTCTCGCCGAGATAAGCACGTTTTCTGAAATGCCGCTCTCCCGTCACTCTGGTTAAAGTGTTATGAAAAAAAAGGCTGTTGGGGGCTAGGGAGTATCGAGTTGATCATTATACATGAAGAAATAACCAATTTCATCGTTTGGTTTATGTTTTACACGCGTTTTAAATTTTATTGCCGAAATCTCTTTTTCTCGCCGAGATAAGCACGTTTTCTGAAATGCCGCTCTCCCGTCACTCTGGTTAAAGTGTTATGAAAAAAAAGGCTGTTGGGGGCTAGGGAGTATCGAGTTGATCATTATACATGAAGAAATAACCAATTTCATCGTTTGATTTATGTTTTACACGCGTTTTAAATTTTATTGCCGAAATCGCTTTTTCTCGCCGAGATAAGCACGTTTTCTGAAATGCCGCTCTCCCGTCACTCTGGTTAAAGTGTTATGAAAAAAAAGGCTGTTGGGGGCTAGGGAGTATCGAGTTGATCATTATACATGAAGAAATAACCAATTTCATCGTTTGGTTTATGTTTTACACGCGTTTTAAATTTTATTGCCGAAATCGCTTTTTCTCGCCGAGATAAGCACGTTTTCTGAAATGCCGCTCTCCCGTCACTCTGGTTAAAGTGTTATGAAAAAAAAGGCTGTTGGGGGCTAGGGAGTATCGAGTTGATCATTATACATGAAGAAATAACCAATTTCATCGTTTGGTTTATGTTTTACACGATGCTGAGCTCCAGCTGGAAGTGTAAAAAGAACCGGGCTGGTTAAAAAAAAGAACCGGGCGGGCCGGTAAAATTGCTTAGCCGGGGCTCTGGAAGCCTAACACGGCGTGATCTTGTCCAAAAAGCCGCTCGTGAGCTCCAGCTGGAAGTGTAAAAAGAACCGGGCTGGTTCAAAAAAAGAACCGGGCGGCCCGGTAGAATTGCTTAGCCGAGGTCCTGGAAGCCTAACCCGGCGTGATCTTGCGCAAAAAGCCGCTGCTGAGCTCCAGCTGGAAGTGTAAAAAGAACCGGGGTGGTTCAAAAAAAGAACCGGGCGGCCCGGTAAAATTGCTTAGCCGGGGTTCTGGAAGCCTAACGCGGCGTGATCTTGCCCGAAAGTCGGCCTCTATACTTCCATATTAGGTACCAGGCGCTCAGAGCCAACTTGGCAAAAATTTTCTAAGTGCCCACGGCTCTGCGGGGATTGTGCGTCCGACCCGCGCCGGTTCTCCAGCCGGCCTAAAATAACGCAAAACCAGCCTCTCCCCCTGGAGCTCACAGCCAAAGGCGAAACTTTTCTAAGTGCCTACGGCTCTGCGGGCTTTTGAGTCCGCCCCGCGCCGGTTCGTCGGTCGGCCTCAAAAAGCGAAAAATCAGCCTCTCTCCCTGGAGCTCGACTCGAGTTGATCATTATACATGAAGAAATAACCAATTTCATCGTTTGGTTTATGTTTTACACGCGTTTTAAATTTTATTGCCGAAATCGCTTTTTCTCGCCGAGATAAGCACGTTTTCTGAAATGCCGCTCTCCCGTCACTCTGGTTAAAGTGTTATGAAAAAAAAGGCTGTTGGGGGCTAGGGAGTATCGAGTTGATCATTATACATGAAGAAATAACCAATTTCATCGTTTGGTTTATGTTTTACACGCGTTTTAAATTTTATTGCCGAAATCGCTTTTTCTCGCCGAGATAAGCACGTTTTCTGAAATGCCGCTCTCCCGTCACTCTGGTTAAAGTGTTATGAAAAAAAAGGCTGTTGGGGGCTAGGGAGTATCGAGTTGATCATTATACATGAAGAAATAACCAATTTCATCGTTTGATTTATGTTTTACACGCGTTTTAAATTTTATTGCCGAAATCGCTTTTTCTCGCCGAGATAAGCACGTTTTCTGAAATGCCGCTCTCCCGTCACTCTGGTTAAAGTGTTATGAAAAAAAAGGCTGTTGGGGGCTAGGGAGTATCGAGTTGATCATTATACATGAAGAAATAACCAATTTCATCGTTTGGTTTATGTTTTACACGCGTTTTAAATTTTATTGCCGAAATCGCTTTTTCTCGCCGAGATAAGCACGTTTTCTGAAATGCCGCTCTCCCGTCACTCTGGTTAAAGTGTTATGAAAAAAAAGGCTGTTGGGGGCTAGGGAGTATCGAGTTGATCATTATACATGAAGAAATAACCAATTTCATCGTTTGGTTTATGTTTTACACGCGTTTTAAATTTTATTGCCGAAATCGCTTTTTCTCGCCGAGATAAGCACGTTTTCTGAAATGCCGCTCTCCCGTCACTCTGGTTAAAGTGTTATGAAAAAAAAGGCTGTTGGGGGCTAGGGAGTATCGAGTTGATCATTATACATGAAGAAATAACCAATTTCATCGTTTGGTTTATGTTTTACACGCGTTTTAAATTGTATTGCCGAAATCGCTTTTTCTCGCCGAGATAAGCACGTTTTCTGAAATGCCGCTCTCCCGTCACTCTGGTTAAAGTGTTATGAAAAAAAAGGCTGTTGGGGGCTAGGGAGTATCGAGTTGATCATTATACATGAAGAAATAACCAATTTCATCGTTTGGTTTATGTTTTACACGCGTTTTAAATTTTATTGCCGAAATCGCTTTTTCTCGCCGAGATAAGCACGTTTTCTGAAATGCCGCTCTCCCGTCACTCTGGTTAAAGTGTTATGAAAAAAAAGGCTGTTGGGGGCTAGGGAGTATCGAGTTGATCATTATACATGAAGAAATAACCAATTTCATCGTTTGGTTTATGTTTTACACGCGTTTTAAATTGTATTGCCGAAATCGCTTTTTCTCGCCGAGATAAGCACGTTTTCTGAAATGCCGCTCTCCCGTCACTCTGGTTAAAGTGTTATGAAAGAAAAGGCTGTTGGGGGCTAGGGTGTATCGAGTTGATCATTATACATGAAGAAATAACCAATTTCATCGTTTGGTTTACGTTTTACACGCGTTTTAAATTTTATTGCCGAAATCGCTTTTTCTCGCCGAGATAAGCACGTTTTCTGAAATGCCGCTCTCCCGTCACTCTGGTTAAAGTGTTATGAAAAAAAAGGCTGTTGGGGGCTAGGGAGTATCGAGTTGATCATTATACATGAAGAAATAACCAATTTCATCGTTTGGTTTATGTTTTACACGCGTTTTAAATTTTATGCCGAAATCACTTTTTCTCGCCGAGATAAGCACGTTTTCTGAAATGCCGCTCTCCCGTCACTCTGGTTAAAGTGTTATGAAAAAAAAGGCTGTTGGGGGCTAGGGAGTATCGAGTTGATCATTATACATGAAGAAATAACCAATTTCATCGTTTGGTTTATGTTTTACACGCGTTTTAAATTTTATTGCCGAAATCGCTTTTTCTCGCCGAGATAAGCACGTTTTCTGAAATGCCGCTCTCCCGTCACTCTGGTTAAAGTGTTATGAAAAAAAAGGCTGTTGGGGGCTAGGGAGTATCGAGTTGATCATTATACATGAAGAAATAACCAATTTCATCGTTTGGTTTATGTTTTACACGCATTTTAAATTTTATTGCCGAAATCGCTTTTTCTCGCCGAGATAAGCACGTTTTCTGAAATGCCGCTCTCCCGTCACTCTGGTTAAAGTGTTATGAAAAAAAAGGCTGTTGGGGGCTAGGGAGTATCGAGTTGATCATTATACATGAAGAAATAACCAATTTCATCGTTCGGTTTATGTTTTACACGCGTTTTAAATTTTATTGCCGAAATCGCTTTTTCTCGCCGAGATAAGCACGTTTTCTGAAATGCCGCTCTCCCGTCACTCTGGTTAAAGTGTTATGAAAAAAAAGGCTGTTGGGGGCTAGGGAGTATCGAGTTGATCATTATACATGAAGAAATAACCAATTTCATCGTTTGGTTTATGTTTTACACGCGTTTTAAATTTTATTGCCGAAATCGCTTTTTCTCGCCGAGATAAGCACGTTTTCTGAAATGCCGCTCTCCCGTCACTCTGGTTTAAGTGTTATGAAAAAAAAGGCTGTTGGGGGCTAGGGAGTATCGAGTTGATCATTATACATGAAGAAATAACCAATTTCATCGTTTGGTTTATGTTTTACACGCGTTTTAAATTTTATTGCCGAAATCGCTTTTTCTCGCCGAGATAAGCACGTTTTCTGAAATGCCGCTCTCCCGTCACTCTGGTTAAAGTGTTATGAAAAAAAAGGCTGTTGGGGGCTAGGGAGTATCGAGTTGATCATTATACATGAAGAAATAACCAATTTCATCGTTTGGTTTATGTTTTACACGCGTTTTAAATTTTATTGCCGAAATCGCTTTTTCTCGCCGAGATAAGCACGTTTTCTGAAATGCCGCTCTCCCGTCACTCTGGTTAAAGTGTTATGAAAAAAAAGGCTGTTGGGGGCTAGGGAGTATCGAGTTGATCATTATACATGAAGAAATAACCAATTTCATCGTTTGGTTTATGTTTTACACGCGTTTTAAATTTTATTGCCGAAATCGCTTTTTCTCGCCGAGATAAGCACGTTTTCTGAAATGCCGCTCTCCCGTCACTCTGGTTAAAGTGTTATGAAAAAAAAGGCTGTTGGGGGCTAGGGAGTATCAAGTTGATCATTATACATGAAGAAATAACCAATTTCATCGTTTGGTTTATGTTTTACACGCGTTTTAAATTTTATTGCCGAAATCGCTTTTTCTCGCCGAGATAAGCACGTTTTCTGAAATGCCGCTCTCCCGTCACTCTGGTTAAAGTGTTATGAAAAAAAAGGCTGTTGGGGGCTAGGGAGTATCGAGTTGATCATTATACATGAAGAAATAACCAATTTCATCGTTTGGTTTATGTTTTACACGCGTTTTAAATTTTATTGCCGAAATCGCTTTTTCTCGCCGAGATAAGCACGTTTTCTGAAATGCCGCTCTCCCGTCACTCTGGTTAAAGTGTTATGAAAAAAAAGGCTGTTGGGGGCTAGGGAGTATCGAGTTGATCATTATACATGAAGAAATAACCAATTTCATCGTTTGGTTTATGTTTTACACGCGTTTTAAATTGTATTGCCGAAATCGCTTTTTCTCGCCGAGATAAGCACGTTTTCTGAAATGCCGCTCTCCCGTCACTCTGGTTAAAGTGTTATGAAAAAAAAGGCTGTTGGGGGCTAGGGAGTATCGAGTTGATCATTATACATGAAGAAATAACCAATTTCATCGTTTGGTTTATGTTTTACACGCGTTTTAAATTTTATTGCCGAAATCGCTTTTTCTCGCCGAGATAAGCACGTTTTCTGAAATGCCGCTCTCCCGTCACTCTGGTTAAAGTGTTATGAAAAAAAAGGCTGTTGGGGGCTAGGGAGTATCGAGTTGATCATTATACATGAAGAAATAACCAATTTCATCGTTTGGTTTATGTTTTACACGCGTTTTAAATTGTATTGCCGAAATCGCTTTTTCTCGCCGAGATAAGCACGTTTTCTGAAATGCCGCTCTCCCGTCACTCTGGTTAAAGTGTTATGAAAAAAAAGGCTGTTGGGGGCTAGGGAGTATCGAGTTGATCATTATACATGAAGAAATAACCAATTTCATCGTTTGGTTTATGTTTTACACGCGTTTTAAATTTTATTGCCGAAATCGCTTTTTCTCGCCGAGATAAGCACGTTTTCTGAAATGCCGCTCTCCCGTCACTCTGGTTAAAGTGTTATGAAAAAAAAGGCTGTTGGGGGCTAGGGAGTATCGAGTTGATCATTATACATGAAGAAATAACCAATTTCATCGTTTGGTTTATGTTTTACACGCGTTTTAAATTTTATTGCCGAAATCGCTTTTTCTCGCCGAGATAAGCACGTTTTCTGAAATGCCGCTCTCCCGTCACTCTGGTTAAAGTGTTATGAAAAAAAAGGCAGTTGGGGGCTAGGGAGTATCGAGTTGATCATTATACATGAAGAAATAACCAATTTCATCGTTTGGTTTATGTTTTACACGCGTTTTAAATTTTATTGCCGAAATCGCTTTTTCTCGCCGAGATAAGCACGTTTTCTGAAATGCCGCTCTCCCGTCACTCTGGTTAAAGTGTTATGAAAAAAAAGGCTGTTGGGGGCTAGGGAGTATCGAGTTGATCATTATACATGAAGAAATAACCAATTTCATCGTTTGGTTTATGTTTTACACGCGTTTTAAATTTTATTGCCGAAATCGCTTTTTCTCGCCGAGATAAGCACGTTTTCTGAAATGCCGCTCTCCCGTCACTCTGGTTAAAGTGTTATGAAAAAAAAGGCTGTTGGGGGCTAGGGAGTATCGAGTTGATCATTATACATGAAGAAATAACCAATTTCATCGTTTGGTTTATGTTTTACACGCGTTTTAAATTGTATTGCCGAAATCGCTTTTTCTCGCCGAGATAAGCACGTTTTCTGAAATGCCGCTCTCCCGTCACTCTGGTTAAAGTGTTATGAAAAAAAAGGCTGTTGGGGGCTAGGGAGTATCGAGTTGATCATTATACATGAAGAAATAACCAATTTCATCGTTTGGTTTATGTTTTACACGCGTTTTAAATTTTATTGCCGAAATCGCTTTTTCTCGCCGAGATAAGCACGTTTTCTGAAATGCCGCTCTCCCGTCACTCTGGTTAAAGTGTTATGAAAAAAAAGGCTGTTGGGGGCTAGGGAGTATCGAGTTGATCATTATACATGAAGAAATAACCAATTTCATCGTTTGGTTTATGTTTTACACGCGTTTTAAATTTTATTGCCGAAATCGCTTTTTCTCGCCAAGATAAGCACGTTTTCTGAAATGCCGCTCTCCCGTCACTCTGGTTAAAGTGTTATGAAAAAAAAGGCTGTTGGGGGCTAGGGAGTATCGAGTTGATCATTATACATGAAGAAATAACCAATTTCATCGTTTGGTTTATGTTTTACACGCGTTTGAAATTTTATTGCCGAAATCGCTTTTTCTCGCCGAGATAAGCACGTTTTCTGAAATGCCGCTCTCCCGTCACTCTGGTTAAAGTGTTATGAAAAAAAAGGCTGTTGGGGGCTAGGGAGTATCGAGTTGATCATTATACATGAAGAAATAACCAATTTCATCGTTTGGTTTAAGTTTTACACGCGTTTTAAATTTTATTGCCGAAATCGCTTTTTCTCGCCGAGATAAGCACGTTTTCTGAAATGCCGCTCTCCCGTCACTCTGGTTAAAGTGTTATGAAAAAAAAGGCTGTTGGGGGCTAGGGAGTATCGAGTTGATCATTATACATGAAGAAATAACCAATTTCATCGTTTGGTTTATGTTTTACACGCGTTTTAAATTTTATTGCCGAAATCGCTTTTTCTCGCCGAGATAAGCACGTTTTCTGAAATGCCGCTCTCCCGTCACTCTGGTTAAAGTGTTATGAAAAAAAAGGCTGTTGGGGGCTAGGGAGTATCGAGTTGATCATTATACATGAAGAAATAACCAATTTCATCGTTTGGTTTATGTTTTACACGCGTTTTAAATTTTATTGCCGAAATCGCTTTTTCTCGCCGAGATAAGCACGTTTTCTGAAATGCCGCTCTCCCGTCACTCTGGTTAAAGTGTTATGAAAAAAAAGGCTGTTGGGGGCTAGGGAGTATCGAGTTGATCATTATACATGAAGAAATAACCAATTTCATCGTTTGGTTTATGTTTTACACGCGTTTTAAATTTTATTGCCGAAATCGCTTTTTCTCGCCGAGATAAGCACGTTTTCTGAAATGCCGCTCTCCCGTCACTCTGGTTAAAGTGTTATGAAAAAAAAGGCAGTTGGGGGCTAGGGAGTATCGAGTTGATCATTATACATGAAGAAATAACCAATTTCATCGTTTGGTTTATGTTTTACACGCGTTTTAAATTTTATTGCCGAAATCGCTTTTTCTCGCCGAGATAAGCACGTTTTCTGAAATGCCGCTCTCCCGTCACTCTGGTTAAAGTGTTATGAAAAAAAAGGCTGTTGGGGGCTAGGGAGTATCGAGTTGATCATTATACATGAAGAAATAACCAATTTCATCGTTTGGTTTATGTTTTACACGCGTTTTAAATTTTATTGCCGAAATCGCTTTTTCTCGCCGAGATAAGCACGTTTTCTGAAATGCCGCTCTCCCGTCACTCTGGTTAAAGTGTTATGAAAAAAAAGGCTGTTGGGGGCTAGGGAGTATCGAGTTGATCATTATACATGAAGAAATAACCAATTTCATCGTTTGGTTTATGTTTTACACGCGTTTTAAATTGTATTGCCGAAATCGCTTTTTCTCGCCGAGATAAGCACGTTTTCTGAAATGCCGCTCTCCCGTCACTCTGGTTAAAGTGTTATGAAAAAAAAGGCTGTTGGGGGCTAGGGAGTATCGAGTTGATCATTATACATGAAGAAATAACCAATTTCATCGTTTGGTTTATGTTTTACACGCGTTTTAAATTTTATTGCCGAAATCGCTTTTTCTCGCCGAGATAAGCACGTTTTCTGAAATGCCGCTCTCCCGTCACTCTGGTTAAAGTGTTATGAAAAAAAAGGCTGTTGGGGGCTAGGGAGTATCGAGTTGATCATTATACATGAAGAAATAACCAATTTCATCGTTTGGTTTATGTTTTACACGCGTTTTAAATTTTATTGCCGAAATCGCTTTTTCTCGCCAAGATAAGCACGTTTTCTGAAATGCCGCTCTCCCGTCACTCTGGTTAAAGTGTTATGAAAAAAAAGGCTGTTGGGGGCTAGGGAGTATCGAGTTGATCATTATACATGAAGAAATAACCAATTTCATCGTTTGGTTTATGTTTTACACGCGTTTTAAATTTTATTGCCGAAATCGCTTTTTCTCGCCGAGATAAGCACGTTTTCTGAAATGCCGCTCTCCCGTCACTCTGGTTAAAGTGTTATGAAAAAAAAGGCTGTTGGGGGCTAGGGAGTATCGAGTTGATCATTATACATGAAGAAATAACCAATTTCATCGTTTGGTTTATGTTTTACACGCGTTTTAAATTTTATTGCCGAAATCGCTTTTTCTCGCCGAGATAAGCACGTTTTCTGAAATGCCGCTCTCCCGTCACTCTGGTTAAAGTGTTATGAAAAAAAAGGCTGTTGGGGGCTAGGGAGTATCGAGTTGATCATTATACATGAAGAAATAACCAATTTCATCGTTTGGTTTATGTTTTACACGCGTTTTAAATTTTATTGCCGAAATCGCTTTTTCTCGCCGAGATAAGCACGTTTTCTGAAATGCCGCTCTCCCGTCACTCTGGTTAAAGTGTTATGAAAAAAAAGGCTGTTGGGGGCTAGGGAGTATCGAGTTGATCATTATACATGAAGAAATAACCAATTTCATCGTTTGGTTTATGTTTTACACGCGTTTTAAATTTTATTGCCGAAATCGCTTTTTCTCGCCGAGATAAGCACGTTTTCTGAAATGCCGCTCTCCCGTCACTCTGGTTAAAGTGTTATGAAAAAAAAGGCTGTTGGGGGCTAGGGAGTATCGAGTTGATCATTATACATGAAGAAATAACCAATTTCATCGTTTGGTTTATGTTTTACACGCGTTTTAAATTTTATTGCTGAAATCGCTTTTTCTCGCCGAGATAAGCACGTTTTCTGAAATGCCGCTCTCCCGTCACTGTGGTTAAAGTGTTATGAAAAAAAAAGGCTGTTGGGGGCTAGGGAGTATCGAGTTGATCATTATACATGAAGAAATAACCAATTTCATCGTTTGGTTTATGTTTTACACGCGTTTTAAATTTTATTGCCGAAATCGCTTTTTCTCGCCGAGATAAGCACGTTTTCTGAAATGCCGCTCTCCCGTCACTCTGGTTAAAGTGTTATGAAAAAAAAGGCTGTTGGGGGCTAGGGAGTATCGAGTTGATCATTATACATGAAGAAATAACCAATTTCATCGTTTGGTTTATGTTTTACACGCGTTTTAAATTTTATTGCCGAAATCGCTTTTTCTCGCCGAGATAAGCACGTTTTCTGAAATGCCGCTCTCCCGTCACTCTGGTTAAAGTGTTATGAAAAAAAAGGCTGTTGGGGGCTAGGGAGTATCGAGTTAATCATTATACATGAAGAAATAACCAATTTCATCGTTTGGTTTATGTTTTACACGCGTTTTAAATTTTATTGCCGAAATCGCTTTTTCTCGCCGAGATAAGCACGTTTTCTGAAATGCCGCTCTCCCGTCACTCTGGTTAAAGTGTTATGAAAAAAAAGGCTGTTGGGGGCTAGGGAGTATCGAGTTGATCATTATACATGAAGAAATAACCAATTTCATCGTTTGGTTTATGTTTTACACGCGTTTTAAATTTTATTGCTGAAATCGCTTTTTCTCGCCGAGATAAGCACGTTTTCTGAAATGCCGCTCTCCCGTCACTGTGGTTAAAGTGTTATGAAAAAAAAAGGCTGTTGGGGGCTAGGGAGTATCGAGTTGATCATTATACATGAAGAAATAACCAATTTCATCGTTTGGTTTATGTTTTACACGCGTTTTAAATTTTATTGCCGAAATCGCTTTTTCTCGCCGAGATAAGCACGTTTTCTGAAATGCCGCTCTCCCGTCACTCTGGTTAAAGTGTTATGAAAAAAAAGGCTGTTGGGGGCTAGGGAGTATCGAGTTGATCATTATACATGAAGAAATAACCAATTTCATCGTTTGGTTTATGTTTTACACGCGTTTTAAATTTTATTGCCGAAATCTCTTTTTCTCGCCGAGATAAGCACGTTTTCTGAAATGCCGCTCTCCCGTCACTCTGGTTAAAGTGTTATGAAAAAAAAGGCTGTTGGGGGCTAGGGAGTATCGAGTTGATCATTATACATGAAGAAATAACCAATTTCATCGTTTGATTTATGTTTTACACGCGTTTTAAATTTTATTGCCGAAATCGCTTTTTCTCGCCGAGATAAGCACGTTTTCTGAAATGCCGCTCTCCCGTCACTCTGGTTAAAGTGTTATGAAAAAAAAGGCTGTTGGGGGCTAGGGAGTATCGAGTTGATCATTATACATGAAGAAATAACCAATTTCATCGTTTGGTTTATGTTTTACACGCGTTTTAAATTTTATTGCCGAAATCGCTTTTTCTCGCCGAGATAAGCACGTTTTCTGAAATGCCGCTCTCCCGTCACTCTGGTTAAAGTGTTATGAAAAAAAAGGCTGTTGGGGGCTAGGGAGTATCGAGTTGATCATTATACATGAAGAAATAACCAATTTCATCGTTTGGTTTATGTTTTACACGATGCTGAGCTCCAGCTGGAAGTGTAAAAAGAACCGGGCTGGTTAAAAAAAAGAACCGGGCGGGCCGGTAAAATTGCTTAGCCGGGGCTCTGGAAGCCTAACACGGCGTGATCTTGTCCAAAAAGCCGCTCGTGAGCTCCAGCTGGAAGTGTAAAAAGAACCGGGCTGGTTCAAAAAAAGAACCGGGCGGCCCGGTAGAATTGCTTAGCCGAGGTCCTGGAAGCCTAACCCGGCGTGATCTTGCGCAAAAAGCCGCTGCTGAGCTCCAGCTGGAAGTGTAAAAAGAACCGGGGTGGTTCAAAAAAAGAACCGGGCGGCCCGGTAAAATTGCTTAGCCGGGGTTCTGGAAGCCTAACGCGGCGTGATCTTGCCCGAAAGTCGGCCTCTATACTTCCATATTAGGTACCAGGCGCTCAGAGCCAACTTGGCAAAAATTTTCTAAGTGCCCACGGCTCTGCGGGGATTGTGCGTCCGACCCGCGCCGGTTCTCCAGCCGGCCTAAAATAACGCAAAACCAGCCTCTCCCCCTGGAGCTCACAGCCAAAGGCGAAACTTTTCTAAGTGCCTACGGCTCTGCGGGCTTTTGAGTCCGCCCCGCGCCGGTTCGTCGGTCGGCCTCAAAAAGCGAAAAATCAGCCTCTCTCCCTGGAGCTCGACTCGAGTTGATCATTATACATGAAGAAATAACCAATTTCATCGTTTGGTTTATGTTTTACACGCGTTTTAAATTTTATTGCCGAAATCGCTTTTTCTCGCCGAGATAAGCACGTTTTCTGAAATGCCGCTCTCCCGTCACTCTGGTTAAAGTGTTATGAAAAAAAAGGCTGTTGGGGGCTAGGGAGTATCGAGTTGATCATTATACATGAAGAAATAACCAATTTCATCGTTTGGTTTATGTTTTACACGCGTTTTAAATTTTATTGCCGAAATCGCTTTTTCTCGCCGAGATAAGCACGTTTTCTGAAATGCCGCTCTCCCGTCACTCTGGTTAAAGTGTTATGAAAAAAAAGGCTGTTGGGGGCTAGGGAGTATCGAGTTGATCATTATACATGAAGAAATAACCAATTTCATCGTTTGATTTATGTTTTACACGCGTTTTAAATTTTATTGCCGAAATCGCTTTTTCTCGCCGAGATAAGCACGTTTTCTGAAATGCCGCTCTCCCGTCACTCTGGTTAAAGTGTTATGAAAAAAAAGGCTGTTGGGGGCTAGGGAGTATCGAGTTGATCATTATACATGAAGAAATAACCAATTTCATCGTTTGGTTTATGTTTTACACGCGTTTTAAATTTTATTGCCGAAATCGCTTTTTCTCGCCGAGATAAGCACGTTTTCTGAAATGCCGCTCTCCCGTCACTCTGGTTAAAGTGTTATGAAAAAAAAGGCTGTTGGGGGCTAGGGAGTATCGAGTTGATCATTATACATGAAGAAATAACCAATTTCATCGTTTGGTTTATGTTTTACACGCGTTTTAAATTTTATTGCCGAAATCGCTTTTTCTCGCCGAGATAAGCACGTTTTCTGAAATGCCGCTCTCCCGTCACTCTGGTTAAAGTGTTATGAAAAAAAAGGCTGTTGGGGGCTAGGGAGTATCGAGTTGATCATTATACATGAAGAAATAACCAATTTCATCGTTTGGTTTATGTTTTACACGCGTTTTAAATTTTATTGCCGAAATCGCTTTTTCTCGCCGAGATAAGCACGTTTTCTGAAATGCCGCTCTCCCGTCACTCTGGTTAAAGTGTTATGAAAAAAAAGGCTGTTGGGGGCTAGGGAGTATCGAGTTGATCATTATACATGAAGAAATAACCAATTTCATCGTTTGGTTTATGTTTTACACGCGTTTTAAATTGTATTGCCGAAATCGCTTTTTCTCGCCGAGATAAGCACGTTTTCTGAAATGCCGCTCTCCCGTCACTCTGGTTAAAGTGTTATGAAAAAAAAGGCTGTTGGGGGCTAGGGAGTATCGAGTTGATCATTATACATGAAGAAATAACCAATTTCATCGTTTGGTTTATGTTTTACACGCGTTTTAAATTTTATTGCCGAAATCGCTTTTTCTCGCTGAGATAAGCACGTTTTCTGAAATGCCGCTCTCCCGTCACTCTGGTTAAAGTGTTATGAAAAAAAAGGCTGTTGGGGGCTAGGGAGTATCGAGTTGATCATTATACATGAAGAAATAACCAATTTCATCGTTTGGTTTATGTTTTACACGCGTTTTAAATTGTATTGCCGAAATCGCTTTTTCTCGCCGAGATAAGCACGTTTTCTGAAATGCCGCTCTCCCGTCACTCTGGTTAAAGTGTTATGAAAAAAAAGGCTGTTGGGGGCTAGGGAGTATCGAGTTGATCATTATACATGAAGAAATAACCAATTTCATCGTTTGGTTTATGTTTTACACGCGTTTTAAATTTTATTGCCGAAATCGCTTTTTCTCGCCGAGATAAGCACGTTTTCTGAAATGCCGCTCTCCCGTCACTCTGGTTAAAGTGTTATGAAAAAAAAGGCTGTTGGGGGCTAGGGAGTATCGAGTTGATCATTATACATGAAGAAATAACCAATTTCATCGTTTGGTTTATGTTTTACACGCGTTTTAAATTTTATTGCCGAAATCGCTTTTTCTCGCCGAGATAAGCACGTTTTCTGAAATGCCGCTCTCCCGTCACTCTGGTTAAAGTGTTATGAAAAAAAAGGCTGTTGGGGGCTAGGGAGTATCGAGTTGATCATTATACATGAAGAAATAACCAATTTCATCGTTTGGTTTATGTTTTACACGCGTTTTAAATTTTATTGCCGAAATCGCTTTTTCTCGCCGAGATAAGCACGTTTTCTGAAATGCCGCTCTCCCGTCACTCTGGTTAAAGTGTTATGAAAAAAAAAGGCTGTTGGGGGCTAGGGAGTATCGAGTTGATCATTATACATGAAGAAATAACCAATTTTATCGTTTGGTTTATGTTTTACACGCGTTTTAAATTTTATTGCCGAAATCGCTTTTTCTCGCCGAGATAAGCACGTTTTCTGAAATGCCGCTCTCCCGTCACTCTGGTTAAAGTGTTATGAAAAAAAAGGCTGTTGGGGGCTAGGGAGTATCGAGTTGATCATTATACATGAAGAAATAACCAATTTCATCGTTTGGTTTATGTTTTACACGCGTTTTAAATTTTATTGCCGAAATCGCTTTTTCTCGCCGAGATAAGCACGTTTTCTGAAATGCCGCTCTCCCGTCACTCTGGTTAAAGTGTTATGAAAAAAAAGGCTGTTGGGGGCTAGGGAGTATCGAGTTGATCATTATACATGAAGAAATAACCAATTTCATCGTTTGGTTTATGTTTTACACGCGTTTTAAATTTTATTGCCGAAATCGCTTTTTCTCGCCGAGATAAGCACGTTTTCTGAAATGCCGCTCTCCCGTCACTCTGGTTAAAGTGTTATGAAAAAAAAGGCTGTTGGGGGCTAGGGAGTATCGAGTTGATCATTATACATGAAGAAATAACCAATTTCATCGTTTGGTTTATGTTTTACACGCGTTTTAAATTTTATTGCTGAAATCGCTTTTTCTCGCCGAGATAAGCACGTTTTCTGAAATGCCGCTCTCCCGTCACTGTGGTTAAAGTGTTATGAAAAAAAAAGGCTGTTGGGGGCTAGGGAGTATCGAGTTGATCATTATACATGAAGAAATAACCAATTTCATCGTTTGGTTTATGTTTTACACGCGTTTTAAATTTTATTGCCGAAATCGCTTTTTCTCGCCGAGATAAGCACGTTTTCTGAAATGCCGCTCTCCCGTCACTCTGGTTAAAGTGTTATGAAAAAAAAGGCTGTTGGGGGCTAGGGAGTATCGAGTTGATCATTATACATGAAGAAATAACCAATTTCATCGTTTGGTTTATGTTTTACACGCGTTTTAAATTTTATTGCCGAAATCTCTTTTTCTTGCCGAGATAAGCACGTTTTCTGAAATGCCGCTCTCCCGTCACTCTGGTTAAAGTGTTATGAAAAAAAAGGCTGTTGGGGGCTAGGGAGTATCGAATTGATCATTATACATGAAGAAATAACCAATTTCATCGTTTGATTTATGTTTTACACGCGTTTTAAATTTTATTGCCGAAATCGCTTTTTCTCGCCGAGATAAGCACGTTTTCTGAAATGCCGCTCTCCCGTCACTCTGGTTAAAGTGTTATGAAAAAAAAGGCTGTTGGGGGCTAGGGAGTATCGAGTTGATCATTATACATGAAGAAATAACCAATTTCATCGTTTGGTTTATGTTTTACACGCGTTTTAAATTTTATTGCCGAAATCGCTTTTTCTCGCCGAGATAAGCACGTTTTCTGAAATGCCGCTCTCCCGTCACTCTGGTTAAAGTGTTATGAAAAAAAAGGCTGTTGGGGGCTAGGGAGTATCGAGTTGATCATTATACATGAAGAAATAACCAATTTCATCGTTTGGTTTATGTTTTACACGATGCTGAGCTCCAGCTGGAAGTGTAAAAAGAACCGGGCTGGTTAAAAAAAAGAACCGGGCGGGCCGGTAAAATTGCTTAGCCGGGGCTCTGGAAGCCTAACACGGCGTGATCTTGTCCAAAAAGCCGCTCGTGAGCTCCAGCTGGAAGTGTAAAAAGAACCGGGCTGGTTCAAAAAAAGAACCGGGCGGCCCGGTAGAATTGCTTAGCCGAGGTCCTGGAAGCCTAACCCGGCGTGATCTTGCGCAAAAAGCCGCTGCTAAGCTCCAGCTGGAAGTGTAAAAAGAACCGGGGTGGTTCAAAAAAAGAACCGGGCGGCCCGGTAAAATTGCTTAGCCGGGGTCCTGGAAGCCTAACGCGGCGTGATCTTGCCCGAAAGTCGGCCTCTATACTTCCATATTAGGTACCAGGCGCTCAGAGCCAACTTGGCAAAAATTTTCTAAGTGCCCACGGCTCTGCGGGGATTGTGCGTCCGACCCGCGCCGGTTCTCCAGCCGGCCTAAAATAACGCAAAACCAGCCTCTCCCCCTGGAGCTCACAGCCAAAGGCGAAACTTTTCTAAGTGCCTACGGCTCTGCGGGCTTTTGAGTCCGCCCCGCGCCGGTTCGTCGGTCGGCCTCAAAAAGCGAAAAATCAGCCTCTCTCCCTGGAGCTCGACTCGAGTTGATCATTATACATGAAGAAATAACCAATTTCATCGTTTGGTTTATGTTTTACACGCGTTTTAAATTTTATTGCCGAAATCGCTTTTTCTCGCCGAGATAAGCACGTTTTCTGAAATGCCGCTCTCCCGTCACTCTGGTTAAAGTGTTATGAAAAAAAAGGCTGTTGGGGGCTAGGGAGTATCGAGTTGATCATTATACATGAAGAAATAACCAATTTCATCGTTTGGTTTATGTTTTACACGCGTTTTAAATTTTATTGCCGAAATCGCTTTTTCTCGCCGAGATAAGCACGTTTTCTGAAATGCCGCTCTCCCGTCACTCTGGTTAAAGTGTTATGAAAAAAAAGGCTGTTGGGGGCTAGGGAGTATCGAGTTGATCATTATACATGAAGAAATAACCAATTTCATCGTTTGATTTATGTTTTACACGCGTTTTAAATTTTATTGCCGAAATCGCTTTTTCTCGCCGAGATAAGCACGTTTTCTGAAATGCCGCTCTCCCGTCACTCTGGTTAAAGTGTTATGAAAAAAAAGGCTGTTGGGGGCTAGGGAGTATCGAGTTGATCATTATACATGAAGAAATAACCAATTTCATCGTTTGGTTTATGTTTTACACGCGTTTTAAATTTTATTGCCGAAATCGCTTTTTCTCGCCGAGATAAGCACGTTTTCTGAAATGCCGCTCTCCCGTCACTCTGGTTAAAGTGTTATGAAAAAAAAGGCTGTTGGGGGCTAGGGAGTATCGAGTTGATCATTATACATGAAGAAATAACCAATTTCATCGTTTGGTTTATGTTTTACACGCGTTTTAAATTTTATTGCCGAAATCGCTTTTTCTCGCCGAGATAAGCACGTTTTCTGAAATGCCGCTCTCCCGTCACTCTGGTTAAAGTGTTATGAAAAAAAAGGCTGTTGGGGGCTAGGGAGTATCGAGTTGATCATTATACATGAAGAAATAACCAATTTCATCGTTTGGTTTATGTTTTACACGATGCTGAGCTCCAGCTGGAAGTGTAAAAAGAACCGGGCTGGTTAAAAAAAGAACCGGGCGACCCGGTAAAATTGCTTAGCCGGGGCTCTGGAAGCCTAACACGGGGTGATCTTGTCCAAAAAGCCGCTGCTGAAATCCAGCTGGAAGTGTAAAAAGAACCGGGCTGGTTAAAAAAAAGAACCGGGCGACCCGGTAAAATTGCTTAGCCGGGGCTCTGGAAGCCTAACACGGCGTGATCTTTTCCAAAAAGCCGCTGCTGAGCTCCAGCTGGAAGTGTAAAAAGAACCGGGCTGGTTAAAAAAAAGAACCGGGCGGCCCGGTAAAATTGCTTAGCCGGGGCTCTGGAAGCCTAACCCGGCGTGATACTGTGCATAAAGCTGCTGCTGAGCTCCAGCTGGAAGTGTAAAAAAAACCGGGCTGGTTAAAAAAAAGAACCGGGCGACCCTGTAAAATTGCTTAGCCGGGGCTCTGGAAGCCTAACACGGCGTGATCTTGTCCAAAAACCCGCTGCTGAGCTCCAGCTGGAAGTGTAAAAAGAACCGGGCTGGTTAAAAAAAAGAACCGGGCGGGCCGGTAAAATTGCTTAGCCGGGGCTCTGGAAGCCTAACACGGCGTGATCTTGTCCAAAAAGCCGCTCGTGAGCTCCAGCTGGAAGTGTAAAAAGAACCGGGCTGGTTCAAAAAAAGAACCGGGCGGCCCGGTAGAATTGCTTAGCCGAGGTCCTGGAAGCCTAACCCGGCGTGATCTTGCGCAAAAAGCCGCTGCTGAGCTCCAGCTGGAAGTGTAAAAAGAACCGGGCTGGTTCAAAAAAAGAACCGGGCGGCCCGGTAAAATTGCTTAGCCGGGGTCCTGGAAGCCTAACGCGGCGTGATCTTGCCCGAAAGTCGGCCTCTATACTTCCATATTAGGTACCAGGCGCTCAGAGCCAACTTGGCAAAAATTTTCTAAGTGCCCACGGCTCTGCGGGGATTGTGCGTCCGACCCGCGCCGGTTCTCCAGCCGGCCTAAAATAACGTAAAACCAGCCTCTCCCCCTGGAGCTCACAGCCAAAGGCGAAACTTTTCTAAGTGCCTACGGCTCTGCGGGCTTTTGAGTCCGCCCCGCGCCGATTCGTCGGTCGGCCTCAAAAAGCGAAAAATCAGCCTCTCTCCCTGGAGCTCGACTCGAGTTGATCATTATACATGAAGAAATAACCAATTTCATCGTTTGGTTTATGTTTTACACGCGTTTTAAATTTTATTGCCGAAATCGCTTTTTCTCGCCGAGATAAGCACGTTTTCTGAAATGCCGCTCTCCCGTCACTCTGGTTAAAGTGTTATGAAAAAAAAGGCTGCTGGGGGCTAGGGAGTATCGAGTTGATCATTATGCATGAAGAAATAACCAATTTCATCGTTTGGTTTATGTTTTACACGCGTTTTAAATTTTATTGCCGAAATCGCTTTTTCTCGCCGAGATAAGCACGTTTTCTGAAATGCCGCTCTCCCGTCACTCTGGTTAAAGTGTTATGGAAAAAAAAGGCTGTTGGGGGCTAGGGAGTATCGAGTTGATCATTATACATGAAGAAATAACCAATTTCATCGTTTGGTTTATGTTTTACACGCGTTTTAAATTTTATTGCCGAAATCGCTTTTTCTCGCTGAGATAAGCACGTTTTCTGAAATGCCGCTCTCCCGTCACTCTGGTTAAAGTGTTATGAAAAAAAAGGCTGTTGGGGGCTAGGGAGTATCGAGTTGATCATTATACATGAAGAAATAACCAATTTCATCGTTTGGTTTATGTTTTACACGCGTTTTAAATTTTATTGCCGAAATCGCTTTTTCTCGCCGAGATAAGCACGTTTTCTGAAATGCCGCTCTCCCGTCACTCTGGTTAAAGTGTTATGAAAAAAAAGGCTGTTGGGGGCTAGGGAGTATCGAGTTCATCATTATACATGAAGAAATAACCAATTTCATCGTTTGGTTTATGTTTTACACGCGTTTTAAATTTTATTGCCGAAATCGCTTTTTCTCGCCGAGATAAGCACGTTTTCTGAAATGCCGCTCTCCCGTCACTCTGGTTAAAGTGTTATGAAAAAAAAGGCTGTTGGGGGCTAGGGAGTATCGAGTTGATCATTATACATGAAGAAATAACCAATTTCATCGTTTGGTTTATGTTTTACACGATGCTGAGCTCCAGCTGGAAGTGTAAAAAGAACCGGGCTGGTTAAAAAAAGAACCGGGCGACCCGGTAAAATTGCTTAGCCGGGGCTCTGGAAGCCTAACACGGGGTGATCTTGTCCAAAAAGCCGCTGCTGAAATCCAGCTGGAAGTGTAAAAAGAACCGGGCTGGTTAAAAAAAAGAACCGGGCGACCCGGTAAAATTGCTTAGCCGGGGCTCTGGAAGCCTAACACGGCGTGATCTTTTCCAAAAAGCCGCTGCTGAGCTCCAGCTGGAAGTGTAAAAAGAACCGGGCTGGTTAAAAAAAAGAACCGGGCGGCCCGGTAAAATTGCTTAGCCGGGGCTCTGGAAGCCTAACCCGGCGTGATACTGTGCATAAAGCTGCTGCTGAGCTCCAGCTGGAAGTGTAAAAAAAACCGGGCTGGTTAAAAAAAAGAACCGGGCGACCCTGTAAAATTGCTTAGCCGGGGCTCTGGAAGCCTAACACGGCGTGATCTTGTCCAAAAACCCGCTGCTGAGCTCCAGCTGGAAGTGTAAAAAGAACCGGGCTGGTTAAAAAAAAGAACCGGGCGGGCCGGTAAAATTGCTTAGCCGGGGCTCTGGAAGCCTAACACGGCGTGATCTTGTCCAAAAAGCCGCTCGTGAGCTCCAGCTGGAAGTGTAAAAAGAACCGGGCTGGTTCAAAAAAAGAACCGGGCGGCCCGGTAGAATTGCTTAGCCGAGGTCCTGGAAGCCTAACCCGGCGTGATCTTGCGCAAAAAGCCGCTGCTGAGCTCCAGCTGGAAGTGTAAAAAGAACCGGGCTGGTTCAAAAAAAGAACCGGGCGGCCCGGTAAAATTGCTTAGCCGGGGTCCTGGAAGCCTAACGCGGCGTGATCTTGCCCGAAAGTCGGCCTCTATACTTCCATATTAGGTACCAGGCGCTCAGAGCCAACTTGGCAAAAATTTTCTAAGTGCCCACGGCTCTGCGGGGATTGTGCGTCCGACCCGCGCCGGTTCTCCAGCCGGCCTAAAATAACGTAAAACCAGCCTCTCCCCCTGGAGCTCACAGCCAAAGGCGAAACTTTTCTAAGTGCCTACGGCTCTGCGGGCTTTTGAGTCCGCCCCGCGCCGATTCGTCGGTCGGCCTCAAAAAGCGAAAAATCAGCCTCTCTCCCTGGAGCTCGACTCGAGTTGATCATTATACATGAAGAAATAACCAATTTCATCGTTTGGTTTATGTTTTACACGCGTTTTAAATTTTATTGCCGAAATCGCTTTTTCTCGCCGAGATAAGCACGTTTTCTGAAATGCCGCTCTCCCGTCACTCTGGTTAAAGTGTTATGAAAAAAAAGGCTGCTGGGGGCTAGGGAGTATCGAGTTGATCATTATGCATGAAGAAATAACCAATTTCATCGTTTGGTTTATGTTTTACACGCGTTTTAAATTTTATTGCCGAAATCGCTTTTTCTCGCCGAGATAAGCACGTTTTCTGAAATGCCGCTCTCCCGTCACTCTGGTTAAAGTGTTATGGAAAAAAAAGGCTGTTGGGGGCTAGGGAGTATCGAGTTGATCATTATACATGAAGAAATAACCAATTTCATCGTTTGGTTTATGTTTTACACGCGTTTTAAATTTTATTGCCGAAATCGCTTTTTCTCGCTGAGATAAGCACGTTTTCTGAAATGCCGCTCTCCCGTCACTCTGGTTAAAGTGTTATGAAAAAAAAGGCTGTTGGGGGCTAGGGAGTATCGAGTTGATCATTATACATGAAGAAATAACCAATTTCATCGTTTGGTTTATGTTTTACACGCGTTTTAAATTTTATTGCCGAAATCGCTTTTTCTCGCCGAGATAAGCACGTTTTCTGAAATGCCGCTCTCCCGTCACTCTGGTTAAAGTGTTATGAAAAAAAAGGCTGTTGGGGGCTAGGGAGTATCGAGTTCATCATTATACATGAAGAAATAACCAATTTCATCGTTTGGTTTATGTTTTACACGCGTTTTAAATTTTATTGCCGAAATCGCTTTTTCTCGCCGAGATAAGCACGTTTTCTGAAATGCCGCTCTCCCGTCACTCTGGTTAAAGTGTTATGAAAAAAAAGGCTGTTGGGGGCTAGGGAGTATCGAGTTGATCATTATACATGAAGAAATAACCAATTTCATCGTTTGGTTTATGTTTTACACGCGTTTTAAATTTTATTGCCGAAATCGCTTTTTCTCGCCGAGATAAGCACGTTTTCTGAAATGCCGCTCTCCCGTCACTCTGGTTAAAGTGTTATGAAAAAAAAAAAGGCTGTTGGGGGCTAGGGAGTATCGAGTTGATCATTATACATGAAGAAATAACAAATTTCATCGTTTGGTTTATGTTTTACACGCGTTTTAAATTTTATTGCCGAAATCGCTTTTTCTCGCCGAGATAAGCACGTTTTCTGAAATGCCGCTCTCCCGTCACTCTGGTTAAAGTGTTATGAAAAAAAAGGCTGTTGGGGGCTAGGGAGTATCGAGTTGATCATTATACATGAAGAAATAACCAATTTCATCGTTTGGTTTATGTTTTACACGCGTTTTAAATTTTATTGCCGAAATCGCTTTTTCTCGCCGAGATAAGCACGTTTTCTGAAATGCCGCTCTCCCGTCACTCTGGTTAAAGTGTTATGAAAAAAAAAGGCTGTTGGGGGCTAGGGAGTATCGAGTTGATCATTATACATGAAGAAATAACCAATTTCATCGTTTGGTTTATGTTTTACACGCGTTTTAAATTTTATTGCCGAAATCGCTTTTTCTCGCCGAGATAAGCACGTTTTCTGAAATGCCGCTCTCCCGTCACTCTGGTTAAAGTGTTATGAAAAAAAAGGCTGTTGGGGGCTAGGGAGTATCGAGTTGATCATTATACATGAAGAAATAACCAATTTCATCGTTTGGTTTATGTTTTACACGCGTTTTAAATTTTATTGCCGAAATCGCTTTTTCTCGCCGAGATAAGCACGTTTTCTGAAATGCCGCTCTCCCGTCACTCTGGTTAAAGTGTTATGAAAAAAAAGGCTGTTGGGGGCTAGGGAGTATCGAGTTGATCATTATACATGAAGAATTAACCAATTTCATCGTTTGGTTTATGTTTTACACGCGTTTTAAATTTTATTGCCGAAATCGCTTTTTCTCGCCGAGATAAGCACGTTTTCTGAAATGCCGCTCTCCCGTCACTCTGGTTAAAGTGTTATGAAAAAAAAAGGCTGTTGGGTGCTAGGGAGTATCGAGTTGATCATTATACATGAAGAAATAACCAATTTCATCGTTTGGTTTATGTTTTACACGCGTTTTAAATTTTATTGCCGAAATCGCTTTTTCTCGCCGAGATAAGCACGTTTTCTGAAATGCCGCTCTCCCGTCACTCTGGTTAAAGTGTTATGAAAAAAAAAGGCTGTTGGGGGCTAGGGAGTATCGAGTTGATCATTATACATGAAGAAATAACCAATTTCATCGTTTGGTTTATGTTTTACACGCGTTTTAAATTTTATTGCCGAAATCGCTTTTTCTCGCCGAGATAAGCACGTTTTCTGAAATGCCGCTCTCCCGTCACTCTGGTTAAAGTGTTATGAAAAAAAAGGCTGTTGGGGGCTAGGGAGTATCGAGTTGATCATTATACATGAAGAAATAACCAATTTCATCGTTTGGTTTATGTTTTACACGCGTTTTAAATTTTATTGCCGAAATCGCTTTTTCTCGCCGAGATAAGCACGTTTTCTGAAATGCCGCTCTCCCGTCACTCTGGTTAAAGTGTTATGAAAAAAAAAGGCTGTTGGGGGCTAGGGAGTATCGAGTTGATCATTATACATGAAGAAATAACCAATTTCATCGTTTGGTTTATGTTTTACACGCGTTTTAAATTTTATTGCCGAAATCGCTTTTTCTCGCCGAGATAAGCACGTTTTCTGAAATGCCGCTCTCCCGTCACTCTGGTTAAAGTGTTATTAAAAAAAAAAGGCTGTTGGGGGCTAGGGAGTATCGAGTTGATCATTATACATGAAGAAATAACCAATTTCATCGTTTGGTTTATGTTTTACACGCGTTTTAAATTTTATTGCCGAAATCGCTTTTTCTCGCCGAGATAAGCACGTTTTCTGAAATGCCGCTCTCCCGTCACTCTGGTTAAAGTGTTATGAAAAAAAAGGCTGTTGGGGGCTACGGAGTATCGAGTTGATCATTATACATGAAGAAATAACCAATTTCATCGTTTGGTTTATGTTTTACACGCGTTTTAAATTTTATTGCCGAAATCGCTTTTTCTCGCCGAGATAAGCACGTTTTCTGAAATGCCGCTCTCCCGTCACTCTGGTTAAAGTGTTATGAAAAAAAAGGCTGTTGGGGGCTAGGGAGTATCGAGTTGATCATTATACATGAAGAAATAACCAATTTCATCGTTTGGTTTATGTTTTACACGCGTTTTAAATTTTATTGCCGAAATCGCTTTTTCTCGCCGAGATAAGCACGTTTTCTGAAATGCCGCTCTCCCGTCACTCTGGTTAAAGTGTTATGAAAAAAAAGGCTGTTGGGGGCTGGGGAGTATCGAGTTGATCATTATACATGAAGAAATAACCAATTTCATCGTTTGGTTTATGTTTTACACGCGTTTTAAATTTTATTGCCGAAATCGCTTTTTCTCGCCGAGATAAGCACGTTTTCTGAAATGCCGCTCTCCCGTCACTCTGGTTAAAGTGTTATGAAAAAAAAGGCTGTTGGGGGCTAGGGAGTATCGAGTTGATCATTATACATGAAGAAATAACCAATTTCATCGTTTGGTTTATGTTTTACACGCGTTTTAAATTTTATTGCCGAAATCGCTTTTTCTCGCCGAGATAAGCACGTTTTCTGAAATGCCGCTCTCCCGTCACTCTGGTTAAAGTGTTATGAAAAAAAAGGCTGTTGGGGGCTAGGGAGTATCGAGTTGATCATTATACATGAAGAAATAACCAATTTCATCGTTTGGTTTATGTTTTACACGCGTTTTAAATTTTATTGCCGAAATCGCTTTTTCTCGCCGAGATAAGCACGTTTTCTGAAATGCCGCTCTCCCGTCACTCTGGTTAAAGTGTTATGAAAAAAAAGGCTGTTGGGGGCTAGGGAGTATCGAGTTGATCATTATACATGAAGAAATAACCAATTTCATCGTTTGGTTTATGTTTTACACGCGTTTTAAATTTTATTGCCGAAATCGCTTTTTCTCGCCGAGATAAGCACGTTTTCTGAAATGCCGCTCTCCCGTCACTCTGGTTAAAGTGTTGTGAAAAAAAAGGCTGTTGGGGGCTAGGGAGTATCGAGTTGATCATTATACATGAAGAAATAACCAATTTCATCGTTTGGTTTATGTTTTACACGCGTTTTAAATTTTATTGCCGAAATCGCTTTTTCTCGCCGAGATAAGCACGTTTTCTGAAATGCCGCTCTCCCGTCACTCTGGTTAAAGTGTTATGAAAAAAAAGGCTGTTGGGGGCTAGGGAGTATCGAGTTGATCATTATACATGAAGAAATAACCAATTTCATCGTTTGGTTTATGTTTTACACGCGTTTTAAATTTTATTGCCGAAATCGCTTTTTCTCGCCGAGATAAGCACGTTTTCCGAAATGCCGCTCTCCCGTCACTCTGGTTAAAGTGTTATGAAAAAAAAGGCTGTTGGGGGCTAGGGAGTATCGAGTTGATCATTATACATGAAGAAATAACCAATTTCATCGTTTGGTTTACGTTTTACACGCGTTTTAAATTTTATTGCCGAAATCGCTTTTTCTCGCCGAGATAAGCACGTTTTCTGAAATGCCGTTCTCCCGTCACTCTGGTTAAAGTGTTATGAAAAAAAAGGCTGTTGGGGGCTAGGGAGTATCGAGTTGATCATTATACATGAAGAAATAACCAATTTCATCGTTTGGTTTATGTTTTACACGCGTTTTAAATTTTATTGCCGAAATCGCTTTTTCTCGCCGAGATAAGCACGTTTTCTGAAATGCCGCTCTCCCGTCACTCTGGTTAAAGTGTTATGAAAAAAAAGGCTGTTGGGGGCTAGGGAGTATCGAGTTGATCATTATACATGAAGAAATAACCAATTTCATCGTTTGGTTTACGTTTTACACGCGTTTTAAATTTTATTGCCGAAATCGCTTTTTCTCGCCGAGATAAGCACGTTTTCTGAAATGCCGCTCTCCCGTCACTCTGGTTAAAGTGTTATGAAAAAAAAGGCTGTTGGGGGCTAGGGAGTATCGAGTTGATCATTATACATGAAGAAATAACCAATTTCATCGTTTGGTTTATGTTTTACACGCGTTTTAAATTGTATTGCCGAAATCGCTTTTTTCGCCGAGATAAGCACGTTTTCTGAAATGCCGCTCTCCCGTCACTCTGGTTAAAGTGTTATGAAAAAAAAGGCTGTTGGGGGCTAGGGAGTATCGAGTTGATCATTATACATGAAGAAATAACCAATTTCATCGTTTGGTTTATGTTTTACACGCGTTTTAAATTTTATTGCCGAAATCGCTTTTTCTCGCCGAGATAAGCACGTTTTCTGAAATGCCGCTCTCCCGTCACTCTGGTTAAAGTGTTATGAAAAAAAAGGCTGTTGGGGGCTAGGGAGTATCGAGTTGATCATTATACATGAAGAAATAACCAATTTCATCGTTTGGTTTATGTTTTACACGCGTTTTAAATTTTATTGCCGAAATCGCTTTTTCTCGCCGAGATAAGCACGTTTTCTGAAATGCCGCTCTCCCGTCACTCTGGTTAAAGTGTTATGAAAAAAAAGGCTGTTGGGGGCTAGGGAGTATCGAGTTGATCATTATACATGAAGAGATAACCAATTTCATCGTTTGGTTTATGTTTTACACGCGTTTTAAATTTTATTGCCGAAATCGCTTTTTCTCGCCGAGATAAGCACGTTTTCTGAAATGCCGCTCTCCCGTCACTCTGGTTAAAGTGTTATGAAAAAAAAGGCTGTTGGGGGCTAGGGAGTATCGAGTTGATCATTATACATGAAGAAATAACCAATTTCATCGTTTGGTTTATGTTTTACACGCGTTTTAAATTTTATTGCTGAAATCGCTTTTTCTCGCCGAGATAAGCACGTTTTCTGAAATGCCGCTCTCCCGTCACTGTGGTTAAAGTGTTATGAAAAAAAAAGGCTGTTGGGGGCTAGGGAGTATCGAGTTGATCATTATACATGAAGAAATAACCAATTTCATCGTTTGGTTTATGTTTTACACGCGTTTTAAATTTTATTGCCGAAATCGCTTTTTCTCGCCGAGATAAGCACGTTTTCTGAAATGCCGCTCTCCCGTCACTCTGGTTAAAGTGTTATGAAAAAAAAGGCTGTTGGGGGCTAGGGAGTATCGAGTTGATCATTATACATGAAGAAATAACCAATTTCATCGTTTGATTTATGTTTTACACGCGTTTTAAATTTTATTGCCGAAATTGCTTTTTCTCGCCGAGATAAGCACGTTTTCTGAAATGCCGCTCTCCCGTCACTCTGGTTAAAGTGTTATGAAAAAAAAGGCTGTTGGGGGCTAGGGAGTATCGAGTTGATCATTATACATGAAGAAATAACCAATTTCATCGTTTGGTTTATGTTTTACACGCGTTTTAAATTTTATTGCCGAAATCGCTTTTTCTCGCCGAGATAAGCACGTTTTCTGAAATGCCGCTCTCCCGTCACTTTGGTTAAAGTGTTATGAAAAAAAAGGCTGTTGGGGGCTAGGGAGTATCAAGTTGATCATTATACATGAAGAAATAACCAATTTCATCGTTTGGTTTATGTTTTACACGATGCTGAGCTCCAGCTGGAAGTGTAAAAAGAACCGGGCTGGTTAAAAAAAAGAACCGGGCGGGCCGGTAAAATTGCTTAGCCGGGGCTCTGGAAGCCTAACACGGCGTGATCTTGTCCAAAAAGCCGCTCGTGAGCTCCAGCTGGAAGTGTAAAAAGAACCGGGCTGGTTCAAAAAAAGAACCGGGCGGCCCGGTAGAATTGCTTAGCCGAGGTCCTGGAAGCCTAACCCGGCGTGATCTTGCGCAAAAAGCCGCTGCTGAGCTCCAGCTGGAAGTGTAAAAAGAACCGGGCTGGTTCAAAAAAAGAACCGGGCGGCCCGGTAAAATTGCTTAGCCGGGGTCCTGGAAGCCTAACGCGGCGTGATCTTGCCCGAAAGTCGGCCTCTATACTTCCATATTAGGTACCAGGCGCTCAGAGCCAACTTGGCAAAAATTTTCTAAGTGCCCACGGCTCTGCGGGGATTGTGCGTCCGACCCGCGCCGGTTCTCCAGCCGGCCTAAAATAACGCAAAACCAGCCTCTCCCCCTGGAGCTCACAGCCAAAGGCGAAACTTTTCTAAGTGCCTACGGCTCTGCGGGCTTTTGAGTCCGCCCCGCGCCGGTTCGTCGGTCGGCCTCAAAAAGCGAAAAATCAGCCTCTCTCCCTGGAGCTCGACTCGAGTTGATCATTATACATGAAGAAATAACCAATTTCATCGTTTGGTTTATGTTTTACACGCGTTTTAAATTTTATTGCCGAAATCGCTTTTTCTCGCCGAGATAAGCACGTTTTCTGAAATGCCGCTCTCCCGTCACTCTGGTTAAAGTGTTATGAAAAAAAAAGGCTGTTGGGGGCTAGGGAGTATCGAGTTGATCATTATACATGAAGAAATAACCAATTTCATCGTTTGATTTATGTTTTACACGCGTTTTAAATTTTATTGCCGAAATCGCTTTTTCTCGCCGAGATAAGCACGTTTTCTGAAATGCCGCTCTCCCGTCACTCTGGTTAAAGTGTTATGAAAAAAAAGGCTGTTGGGGGCTAGGGAGTATCGAGTTGATCATTATACATGAAGAAATAACCAATTTCATCGTTTGGTTTATGTTTTACACGCGTTTTAAATTTTATTGCCGAAATCGCTTTTTCTCGCCGAGATAAGCACGTTTTCTGAAATGCCGCTCTCCCGTCACTCTGGTTAAAGTGTTATGAAAAAAAAGGCTGTTGGGGGCTAGGGAGTATCGAGTTGATCATTATACATGAAGAAATAACCAATTTCATCGTTTGGTTTATGTTTTACACGCGTTTTAAATTTTATTGCCGAAATCGCTTTTTCTCGCCGAGATAAGCACGTTTTCTGAAATGCCGCTCTCCCGTCACTCTGGTTAAAGTGTTATGAAAAAAAAGGCTGTTGGGGGCTAGGGAGTATCGAGTTGATCATTATACATGAAGAAATAACCAATTTCATCGTTTGGTTTATGTTTTACACGCGTTTTAAATTTTATTGCCGAAATCGCTTTTTCTCGCCGAGATAAGCACGTTTTCTGAAATGCCGCTCTCCCGTCACTCTGGTTAAAGTGTTATGAAAAAAAAGGCTGTTGGGGGCTAGGGAGTATCGAGTTGATCATTATACATGAAGAAATAACCAATTTCATCGTTTGGTTTATGTTTTACACGCGTTTTAAATTTTATTGCCGAAATCGCTTTTTCTCGCCGAGATAAGCACGTTTTCTGAAATGCCGCTCTCCCGTCACTCTGGTTAAAGTGTTATGAAAAAAAAGGCTGTTGGGGGCTAGGGAGTATCGAGTTGATCATTATACATGAAGAAATAACCAATTTCATCGTTTGATTTATGTTTTACACGCGTTTTAAATTTTATTGCCGAAATCGCTTTTTCTCGCCGAGATAAGCACGTTTTCTGAAATGCCGCTCTCCCGTCACCCTGGTTAAAGTGTTATGAAAAAAAAGGCTGTTGGGGGCTAGGGAGTATCGAGTTGATCATTATACATGAAGAAATAACCAATTTCATCGTTTGGTTTATGTTTTACACGCGTTTTAAATTTTATTGCCGAAATCGCTTTTTCTCGCCGAGATAAGCACGTTTTCTGAAATGCCGCTCTCCCGTCACTCTGGTTAAAGTGTTATGAAAAAAAAGGCTGTTGGGGGCTAGGGAGTATCGAGTTGATCATTATACATGAAGAAATAACCAATTTCATCGTTTGGTTTATGTTTTACACGCGTTTTAAATTTTATTGCCGAAATCGCTTTTTCTCGCCGAGATAAGCACGTTTTCTGAAATGCCGCTCTCCCGTCACTCTGGTTAAAGTGTTATGAAAAAAAAGGCTGTTGGGGGCTAGGGAGTATCGAGTTGATCATTATACATGAAGAAATAACCAATTTCATCGTTTGGTTTATGTTTTACACGCGTTTTAAATTTTATTGCCGAAATCGCTTTTTCTCGCCGAGATAAGCACGTTTTCTGAAATGCCGCTCTCCCGTCACTCTGGTTAAAGTGTTATGAAAAAAAAAGGCTGTTGGGGGCTAGGGAGTATCGAGTTGATCATTATACATGAAGAAATAACCAATTTCATCGTTTGGTTTATGTTTTACACGCGTTTTAAATTTTATTGCCGAAATCGCTTTTTCTCGCCGAGATAAGCACGTTTTCTGAAATGCCGCTCTCCCGTCACTCTGGTTAAAGTGTTATAAAAAAAAAGGCTGTTGGGGGCTAGGGAGTATCGAGTTGATCATTATACATGAAGAAATAACCAATTTCATCGTTTGGTTTATGTTTTACACGCGTTTTAAATTTTATTGCCGAAATCGCTTTTTCTCGCCGAGATAAGCACGTTTTCTGAAATGCCGCTCTCCCGTCACTCTGGTTAAAGTGTTGTGAAAAAAAAGGCTGTTGGGGGCTAGGGAGTATCGAGTTGATCATTATACATGAAGAAATAACCAATTTCATCGTTTGGTTTATGTTTTACACGCGTTTTAAATTTTATTGCTGAAATCGCTTTTTCTCGCCGAGATAAGCACGTTTTCTGAAATGCCGCTCTCCCGTCACTGTGGTTAAAGTGTTATGAAAAAAAAAGGCTGTTGGGGGCTAGGGAGTATCGAGTTGATCATTATACATGAAGAAATAACCAATTTCATCGTTTGGTTTATGTTTTACACGCGTTTTAAATTTTATTGCCGAAATCGCTTTTTCTCGCCGAGATAAGCACGTTTTCTGAAATGCCGCTCTCCCGTCACTCTGGTTAAAGTGTTATGAAAAAAAAGGCTGTTGGGGGCTAGGGAGTATCGAGTTGATCATTATACATGAAGAAATAACCAATTTCATCGTTTGGTTTATGTTTTACACGCGTTTTAAATTTTATTGCCGAAATCTCTTTTTCTCGCCGAGATAAGCACGTTTTCTGAAATGCCGCTCTCCCGTCACTCTGGTTAAAGTGTTATGAAAAAAAAGGCTGTTGGGGGCTAGGGAGTATCGAGTTGATCATTATACATGAAGAAATAACCAATTTCATCGTTTGATTTATGTTTTACACGCGTTTTAAATTTTATTGCCGAAATCGCTTTTTCTCGCCGAGATAAGCACGTTTTCTGAAATGCCGCTCTCCCGTCACTCTGGTTAAAGTGTTATGAAAAAAAAGGCTGTTGGGGGCTAGGGAGTATCGAGTTGATCATTATACATGAAGAAATAACCAATTTCATCGTTTGGTTTATGTTTTACACGCGTTTTAAATTTTATTGCCGAAATCGCTTTTTCTCGCCGAGATAAGCACGTTTTCTGAAATGCCGCTCTCCCGTCACTCTGGTTAAAGTGTTATGAAAAAAAAGGCTGTTGGGGGCTAGGGAGTATCGAGTTGATCATTATACATGAAGAAATAACCAATTTCATCGTTTGGTTTATGTTTTACACGATGCTGAGCTCCAGCTGGAAGTGTAAAAAGAACCGGGCTGGTTAAAAAAAAGAACCGGGCGGGCCGGTAAAATTGCTTAGCCGGGGCTCTGGAAGCCTAACACGGCGTGATCTTGTCCAAAAAGCCGCTCGTGAGCTCCAGCTGGAAGTGTAAAAAGAACCGGGCTGGTTCAAAAAAAGAACCGGGCGGCCCGGTAGAATTGCTTAGCCGAGGTCCTGGAAGCCTAACCCGGCGTGATCTTGCGCAAAAAGCCGCTGCTGAGCTCCAGCTGGAAGTGTAAAAAGAACCGGGCTGGTTCAAAAAAAGAACCGGGCGGCCCGGTAAAATTGCTTAGCCGGGGTCCTGGAAGCCTAACGCGGCGTGATCTTGCCCGAAAGTCGGCCTCTATACTTCCATATTAGGTACCAGGCGCTCAGAGCCAACTTGGCAAAAATTTTCTAAGTGCCCACGGCTCTGCGGGGATTGTGCGTCCGACCCGCGCCGGTTCTCCAGCCGGCCTAAAATAACGCAAAACCAGCCTCTCCCCCTGGAGCTCACAGCCAAAGGCGAAACTTTTCTAAGTGCCTACGGCTCTGCGGGCTTTTGAGTCCGCCCCGCGCCGATTCGTCGGTCGGCCTCAAAAAGCGAAAAATCAGCCTCTCTCCCTGGAGCTCGACTCGAGTTGATCATTATACATGAAGAAATAACCAATTTCATCGTTTGGTTTATGTTTTACACGCGTTTTAAATTTTATTGCCGAAATCGCTTTTTCTCGCCGAGATAAGCACGTTTTCTGAAATGCCGCTCTCCCGTCACTCTGGTTAAAGTGTTATGAAAAAAAAGGCTGTTGGGGGCTAGGGAGTATCGAGTTGATCATTATACATGAAGAAATAACCAATTTCATCGTTTGGTTTATGTTTTACACGCGTTTTAAATTTTATTGCCGAAATCGCTTTTTCTCGCCGAGATAAGCACGTTTTCTGAAATGCCGCTCTCCCGTCACTCTGGTTAAAGTGTTATGAAAAAAAAGGCTGTTGGGGGCTAGGGAGTATCGAGTTGATCATTATACATGAAGAAATAACCAATTTCATCGTTTGATTTATGTTTTACACGCGTTTTAAATTTTATTGCCGAAATCGCTTTTTCTCGCCGAGATAAGCACGTTTTCTGAAATGCCGCTCTCCCGTCACTCTGGTTAAAGTGTTATGAAAAAAAAGGCTGTTGGGGGCTAGGGAGTATCGAGTTGATCATTATACATGAAGAAATAACCAATTTCATCGTTTGGTTTATGTTTTACACGCGTTTTAAATTTTATTGCCGAAATCGCTTTTTCTCGCCGAGATAAGCACGTTTTCTGAAATGCCGCTCTCCCGTCACTCTGGTTAAAGTGTTATGAAAAAAAAGGCTGTTGGGGGCTAGGGAGTATCGAGTTGATCATTATACATGAAGAAATAACCAATTTCATCGTTTGGTTTATGTTTTACACGCGTTTTAAATTTTATTGCCGAAATCGCTTTTTCTCGCCGAGATAAGCACGTTTTCTGAAATGCCGCTCTCCCGTCACTCTGGTTAAAGTGTTATGAAAAAAAAGGCTGTTGGGGGCTAGGGAGTATCGAGTTGATCATTATACATGAAGAAATAACCAATTTCATCGTTTGGTTTATGTTTTACACGATGCTGAGCTCCAGCTGGAAGTGTAAAAAGAACCGGGCTGGTTAAAAAAAGAACCGGGCGACCCGGTAAAATTGCTTAGCCGGGGCTCTGGAAGCCTAACACGGCGTGATCTTGTCCAAAAAGCCGCTGCTGAAATCCAGCTGGAAGTGTAAAAAGAACCGGGCTGGTTAAAAAAAAGAACCGGGCGACCCGGTAAAATTGCTTAGCCGGGGCTCTGGAAGCCTAACACGGCGTGATCTTTTCCAAAAAGCCGCTGCTGAGCTCCAGCTGGAAGTGTAAAAAGAACCGGGCTGGTTAAAAAAAAGAACCGGGCGGCCCGGTAAAATTGCTTAGCCGGGGCTCTGGAAGCCTAACCCGGCGTGATACTGTGCATAAAGCTGCTGCTGAGCTCCAGCTGGAAGTGTAAAAAAAACCGGGCTGGTTAAAAAAAAGAACCGGGCGACCCTGTAAAATTGCTTAGCCGGGGCTCTGGAAGCCTAACACGGCGTGATCTTGTCCAAAAACCCGCTGCTGAGCTCCAGCTGGAAGTGTAAAAAGAACCGGGCTGGTTAAAAAAAAGAACCGGGCGGGCCGGTAAAATTGCTTAGCCGGGGCTCTGGAAGCCTAACACGGCGTGATCTTGTCCAAAAAGCCGCTCGTGAGCTCCAGCTGGAAGTGTAAAAAGAACCGGGCTGGTTCAAAAAAAGAACCGGGCGGCCCGGTAGAATTGCTTAGCCGAGGTCCTGGAAGCCTAACCCGGCGTGATCTTGCGCAAAAAGCCGCTGCTGAGCTCCAGCTGGAAGTGTAAAAAGAACCGGGCTGGTTCAAAAAAAGAACCGGGCGGCCCGGTAAAATTGCTTAGCCGGGGTCCTGGAAGCCTAACGCGGCGTGATCTTGCCCGAAAGTCGGCCTCTATACTTCCATATTAGGTACCAGGCGCTCAGAGCCAACTTGGCAAAAATTTTCTAAGTGCCCACGGCTCTGCGGGGATTGTGCGTCCGACCCGCGCCGGTTCTCCAGCCGGCCTAAAATAACGTAAAACCAGCCTCTCCCCCTGGAGCTCACAGCCAAAGGCGAAACTTTTCTAAGTGCCTACGGCTCTGCGGGCTTTTGAGTCCGCCCCGCGCCGGTTCGTCGGTCGGCCTCAAAAAGCGAAAAATCAGCCTCTCTCCCTGGAGCTCGACTCGAGTTGATCATTATACATGAAGAAATAACCAATTTCATCGTTTGGTTTATGTTTTACACGCGTTTTAAATTTTATTGCCGAAATCGCTTTTTCTCGCCGAGATAAGCACGTTTTCTGAAATGCCGCTCTCCCGTCACTCTGGTTAAAGTGTTATGAAAAAAAAGGCTGCTGGGGGCTAGGGAGTATCGAGTTGATCATTATGCATGAAGAAATAACCAATTTCATCGTTTGGTTTATGTTTTACACGCGTTTTAAATTTTATTGCCGAAATCGCTTTTTCTCGCCGAGATAAGCACGTTTTCTGAAATGCCGCTCTCCCGTCACTCTGGTTAAAGTGTTATGGAAAAAAAAGGCTGTTGGGGGCTAGGGAGTATCGAGTTGATCATTATACATGAAGAAATAACCAATTTCATCGTTTGGTTTATGTTTTACACGCGTTTTAAATTGTATTGCCGAAATCGCTTTTTCTCGCCGAGATAAGCACGTTTTCTGAAATGCCGCTCTCCCGTCACTCTGGTTAAAGTGTTATGAAAAAAAAGGCTGTTGGGGGCTAGGGAGTATCGAGTTGATCATTATACATGAAGAAATAACCAATTTCATCGTTTGGTTTATGTTTTACACGCGTTTTAAATTTTATTGCCGAAATCGCTTTTTCTCGCCGAGATAAGCACGTTTTCTGAAATGCCGCTCTCCCGTCACTCTGGTTAAAGTGTTATGAAAAAAAAGGCTGTTGGGGGCTAGGGAGTATCGAGTTGATCATTATACATGAAGAAATAACCAATTTCATCGTTTGGTTTATGTTTTACACGCGTTTTAAATTTTATTGCCGAAATCGCTTTTTCTCGCCGAGATAAGCACGTTTTCTGAAATGCCGCTCTCCCGTCACTCTGGTTAAAGTGTTATGAAAAAAAAGGCTGTTGGGGGCTAGGGAGTATCGAGTTGATCATTATACATGAAGAAATAACCAATTTCATCGTTTGGTTTATGTTTTACACGCGTTTTAAATTTTATTGCTGAAATCGCTTTTTCTCGCCGAGATAAGCACGTTTTCTGAAATGCCGCTCTCCCGTCACTGTGGTTAAAGTGTTATGAAAAAAAAAGGCTGTTGGGGGCTAGGGAGTATCGAGTTGATCATTATACATGAAGAAATAACCAATTTCATCGTTTGGTTTATGTTTTACACGCGTTTTAAATTTTATTGCCGAAATCGCTTTTTCTCGCCGAGATAAGCACGTTTTCTGAAATGCCGCTCTCCCGTCACTCTGGTTAAAGTGTTATGAAAAAAAAGGCTGTTGGGGGCTAGGGAGTATCGAGTTGATCATTATACATGAAGAAATAACCAATTTCATCGTTTGGTTTATGTTTTACACGCGTTTTAAATTTTATTGCCGAAATCGCTTTTTCTCGCCGAGATAAGCACGTTTTCTGAAATGCCGCTCTCCCGTCACTCTGGTTAAAGTGTTATGAAAAAAAAGGCTGTTGGGGGCTAGGGAGTATCGAGTTGATCATTATACATGAAGAAATAACCAATTTCATCGTTTGGTTTATGTTTTACACGATGCTGAGCTCCAGCTGGAAGTGTAAAAAGAACCGGGCTGGTTAAAAAAAAGAACCGGGCGGGCCGGTAAAATTGCTTAGCCGGGGCTCTGGAAGCCTAACACGGCGTGATCTTGTCCAAAAAGCCGCTCGTGAGCTCCAGCTGGAAGTGTAAAAAGAACCGGGCTGGTTCAAAAAAAGAACCGGGCGGCCCGGTAGAATTGCTTAGCCGAGGTCCTGGAAGCCTAACCCGGCGTGATCTTGCGCAAAAAGCCGCTGCTGAGCTCCAGCTGGAAGTGTAAAAAGAACCGGGCTGGTTCAAAAAAAGAACCGGGCGGCCCGGTAAAATTGCTTAGCCGGGGTCCTGGAAGCCTAACGCGGCGTGATCTTGCCCGAAAGTCGGCCTCTATACTTCCATATTAGGTACCAGGCGCTCAGAGCCAACTTGGCAAAAATTTTCTAAGTGCCCACGGCTCTGCGGGGATTGTGCGTCCGACCCGCGCCGGTTCTCCAGCCGGCCTAAAATAACGCAAAACCAGCCTCTCCCCCTGGAGCTCACAGCCAAAGGCGAAACTTTTCTAAGTGCCTATGCGGGCTTTTGAGTCCGCCCCGCGCCGGTTCGTCGGTCGGCCTCAAAAAGCGAAAAATCAGCCTCTCTCCCTGGAGCTCGACTCGAGTTGATCATTATACATGAAGAAATAACCAATTTCATCGTTTGGTTTATGTTTTACACGCGTTTTAAATTTTATTGCCGAAATCGCTTTTTCTCGCCGAGATAAGCACGTTTTCTGAAATGCCGCTCTCCCGTCACTCTGGTTAAAGTGTTATGAAAAAAAAGGCTGTTGGGGGCTAGGGAGTATCGAGTTGATCATTATACATGAAGAAATAACCAATTTCATCGTTTGGTTTATGTTTTACACGCGTTTTAAATTTTATTGCCGAAATCGCTTTTTCTCGCCGAGATAAGCACGTTTTCTGAAATGCCGCTCTCCCGTCACTCTGGTTAAAGTGTTATGAAAAAAAAGGCTGTTGGGGGCTAGGGAGTATCGAGTTGATGATTATACATGAAGAAATAACCAATTTCATCGTTTGATTTATGTTTTACACGCGTTTTAAATGTTATTGCCGAAATCGCTTTTTCTCGCCGAGATAAGCACGTTTTCTGAAATGCCGCTCTCCCGTCACTCTGGTTAAAGTGTTATGAAAAAAAAGGCTGTTGGGGGCTAGGGAGTATCGAGTTGATCATTATACATGAAGAAATAACCAATTTCATCGTTTGGTTTATGTTTTACACGCGTTTTAAATTTTATTGCCGAAATCGCTTTTTCTCGCCGAGATAAGCACGTTTTCTGAAATGCCGCTCTCCCGTCACTCTGGTTAAAGTGTTATGAAAAAAAAGGCTGTTGGGGGCTAGGGAGTATCGAGTTGATCATTATACATGAAGAAATAACCAATTTCATCGTTTGGTTTATGTTTTACACGCGTTTTAAATTTTATTGCCGAAATCGCTTTTTCTCGCCGAGATAAGCACGTTTTCTGAAATGCCGCTCTCCCGTCACTCTGGTTAAAGTGTTATGAAAAAAAAGGCTGTTGGGGGCTAGGGAGTATCGAGTTGATCATTATACATGAAGAAATAACCAATTTCATCGTTTGGTTTATGTTTTACACGATGCTGAGCTCCAGCTGGAAGTGTAAAAAGAACCGGGCTGGTTAAAAAAAGAACCGGGCGACCCGGTAAAATTACTTAGCCGGGGCTCTGGAAGCCTAACACGGCGTGATCTTGTCCAAAAAGCCGCTGCTGAAATCCAGCTGGAAGTGTAAAAAGAACCGGGCTGGTTAAAAAAAAGAACCGGGCGACCCGGTAAAATTGCTTAGCCGGGGCTCTGGAAGCCTAACACGGCGTGATCTTTTCCAAAAAGCCGCTGCTGAGCTCCAGCTGGAAGTGTAAAAAGAACCGGGCTGGTTAAAAAAAAGAACCGGGCGGCCCGGTAAAATTGCTTAGCCGGGGCTCTGGAAGCCTAACCCGGCGTGATACTGTGCATAAAGCTGCTGCTGAGCTCCAGCTGGAAGTGTAAAAAAAACCGGGCTGGTTAAAAAAAAGAACCGGGCGACCCTGTAAAATTGCTTAGCCGGGGCTCTGGAAGCCTAACACGGCGTGATCTTGTCCAAAAACCCGCTGCTGAGCTCCAGCTGGAAGTGTAAAAAGAACCGGGCTGGTTAAAAAAAAGAACCGGGCGGGCCGGTAAAATTGCTTAGCCGGGGCTCTGGAAGCCTAACACGGCGTGATCTTGTCCAAAAAGCCGCTCGTGAGCTCCAGCTGGAAGTGTAAAAAGAACCGGGCTGGTTCAAAAAAAGAACCGGGCGGCCCGGTAGAATTGCTTAGCCGAGGTCCTGGAAGCCTAACCCGGCGTGATCTTGCGCAAAAAGCCGCTGCTGAGCTCCAGCTGGAAGTGTAAAAAGAACCGGGCTGGTTCAAAAAAAGAACCGGGCGGCCCGGTAAAATTGCTTAGCCGGGGTCCTGGAAGCCTAACGCGGCGTGATCTTGCCCGAAAGTCGGCCTCTATACTTCCATATTAGGTACCAGGCGCTCAGAGCCAACTTGGCAAAAATTTTCTAAGTGCCCACGGCTCTGCGGGGATTGTGCGTCCGACCCGCGCCGGTTCTCCAGCCGGCCTAAAATAACGTAAAACCAGCCTCTCCCCCTGGAGCTCACAGCCAAAGGCGAAACTTTTCTAAGTGCCTACGGCTCTGCGGGCTTTTGAGTCCGCCCCGCGCCGGTTCGTCGGTCGGCCTCAAAAAGCGAAAAATCAGCCTCTCTCCCTGGAGCTCGACTCGAGTTGATCATTATACATGAAGAAATAACCAATTTCATCGTTTGGTTTATGTTTTACACGCGTTTTAAATTTTATTGCCGAAATCGCTTTTTCTCGCCGAGATAAGCACGTTTTCTGAAATGCCGCTCTCCCGTCACTCTGGTTAAAGTGTTATGAAAAAAAAGGCTGCTGGGGGCTAGGGAGTATCGAGTTGATCATTATGCATGAAGAAATAACCAATTTCATCGTTTGGTTTATGTTTTACACGCGTTTTAAATTTTATTGCCGAAATCGCTTTTTCTCGCCGAGATAAGCACGTTTTCTGAAATGCCGCTCTCCCGTCACTCTGGTTAAAGTGTTATGGAAAAAAAAGGCTGTTGGGGGCTAGGGAGTATCGAGTTGATCATTATACATGAAGAAATAACCAATTTCATCGTTTGGTTTATGTTTTACACGCGTTTTAAATTGTATTGCCGAAATCGCTTTTTCTCGCCGAGATAAGCACGTTTTCTGAAATGCCGCTCTCCCGTCACTCTGGTTAAAGTGTTATGAAAAAAAAGGCTGTTGGGGGCTAGGGAGTATCGAGTTGATCATTATACATGAAGAAATAACCAATTTCATCGTTTGGTTTATGTTTTACACGCGTTTTAAATTTTATTGCCGAAATCGCTTTTTCTCGCCGAGATAAGCACGTTTTCTGAAATGCCGCTCTCCCGTCACTCTGGTTAAAGTGTTATGAAAAAAAAGGCTGTTGGGGGCTAGGGAGTATCGAGTTGATCATTATACATGAAGAAATAACCAATTTCATCGTTTGGTTTATGTTTTACACGCGTTTTAAATTTTATTGCCGAAATCGCTTTTTCTCGCCGAGATAAGCACGTTTTCTGAAATGCCGCTCTCCCGTCACTCTGGTTAAAGTGTTATGAAAAAAAAGGCTGTTGGGGGCTAGGGAGTATCGAGTTGATCATTATACATGAAGAAATAACCAATTTCATCGTTTGGTTTATGTTTTACACGCGTTTTAAATTTTATTGCCGAAATCGCTTTTTCTCGCCGAGATAAGCACGTTTTCTGAAATGCCGCTCTCCCGTCACTCTGGTTAAAGTGTTATGAAAAAAAAGGCTGTTGGGGGCTAGGGAGTATCGAGTTGATCATTATACATGAAGAAATAACCAATTTCATCGTTTGGTTTATGTTTTACACGCGTTTTAAATTTTATTGCCGAAATCGCTTTTTCTCGCCGAGATAAGCACGTTTTCTGAAATGCCGCTCTCCCGTCACTCTGGTTAAAGTGTTATGAAAAAAAAGGCTGTTGGGGGCTAGGGAGTATCGAGTTGATCATTATACATGAAGAAATAACCAATTTCATCGTTTGGTTTATGTTTTACACGCGTTTTAAATTTTATTGCCGAAATCGCTTTTTCTCGCCGAGATAAGCACGTTTTCTGAAATGCCGCTCTCCCGTCACTCTGGTTAAAGTGTTATGGAAAAAAAAGGCTGTTGGGGGCTAGGGAGTATCGAGTTGATCATTATACATGAAGAAATAACCAATTTCATCGTTTGGTTTATGTTTTACACGCGTTTTAAATTGTATTGCCGAAATCGCTTTTTCTCGCCGAGATAAGCACGTTTTCTGAAATGCCGCTCCCCCGTCACTCTGGTTAAAGTGTTATGAAAAAAAAGGCTGTTGGGGGCTAGGGAGTATCGAGTTGATCATTATACATGAAGAAATAACCAATTTCATCGTTTGGTTTATGTTTTACACGCGTTTTAAATTTTATTGCCGAAATCGCTTTTTCTCGCCGAGATAAGCACGTTTTCTGAAATGCCGCTCTCCCGTCACTCTGGTTAAAGTGTTATGAAAAAAAAGGCTGTTGGGGGCTAGGGAGTATCGAGTTGATCATTATACATGAAGAAATAACCAATTTCATCGTTTGGTTTATGTTTTACACGCGTTTTAAATTTTATTGCCGAAATCGCTTTTTCTCGCCGAGATAAGCACGTTTTCTGAAATGCCGCTCTCCCGTCACTCTGGTTAAAGTGTTATGAAAAAAAAGGCTGTTGGGGGCTAGGGAGTATCGAGTTGATCATTATACATGAAGAAATAACCAATTTCATCGTTTGGTTTATGTTTTACACGCGTTTTAAATTTTATTGCCGAAATCGCTTTTTCTCGCCGAGATAAGCACGTTTTCTGAAATGCCGCTCTCCCGTCACTCTGGTTAAAGTGTTATGAAAAAAAAGGCTGTTGGGGGCTAGGGAGTATCGAGTTGATCATTATACATGAAGAAATAACCAATTTCATCGTTTGGTTTATGTTTTACACGCGTTTTAAATTTTATTGCCGAAATCGCTTTTTCTCGCCGAGATAAGCACGTTTTCTGAAATGCCGCTCTCCCGTCACTCTGGTTAAAGTGTTATGAAAAAAAAGGCTGTTGGGGGCTAGGGAGTATCGAGTTGATCATTATACATGAAGAAATAACCAATTTCATCGTTTGGTTTATGTTTTACACGATGCTGAGCTCCAGCTGGAAGTGTAAAAAGAACCGGGCTGGTTAAAAAAAAGAACCGGGCGGGCCGGTAAAATTGCTTAGCCGGGGCTCTGGAAGCCTAACACGGCGTGATCTTGTCCAAAAAGCCGCTCGTGAGCTCCAGCTGGAAGTGTAAAAAGAACCGGGCTGGTTCAAAAAAAGAACCGGGCGGCCCGGTAGAATTGCTTAGCCGAGGTCCTGGAAGCCTAACCCGGCGTGATCTTGCGCAAAAAGCCGCTGCTGAGCTCCAGCTGGAAGTGTAAAAAGAACCGGGCTGGTTCAAAAAAAGAACCGGGCG
The DNA here is from genome assembly GCF_054491065.1 of Syngnathus leptorhynchus. NCBI lineage: Eukaryota > Metazoa > Chordata > Actinopteri > Syngnathiformes > Syngnathidae > Syngnathus > Syngnathus leptorhynchus. Next base: position 765,440 of record NW_028232001.1, read on the forward strand.
GCCCGGTAAAATTGCTTAGCCGGGGTCCTGGAAGCCTAACGCGGCGTGATCTTGCCCGAAAGTCGGCCTCTATACTTCAATATTAGGTACCAGGCGCTCAGAGCCAACTTGGCAAAAAATTTCTAAGTGCCCACGGCTCTGCGGGGATTGTGCGTCCGACCCGCGCCGGTTCTCCAGCCGGCCTAAAATAACGCAAAACCAGCCTCTCCCCCTGGAGCTCACAGCCAAAGGCGAAACTTTTCTAAGTGCCTACGGCTCTGCGGGCTTTTGAGTCCGCCCCGCGCCGGTTCGTCGGTCGGCCTCAAAAAGCGAAAAATCAGCCTCTCTCCCTGGAGCTCGACTCGAGTTGATCATTATACATGAAGAAATAACCAATTTCATCGTTTGGTTTATGTTTTACACGCGTTTTAAATTTTATTGCCGAAATCGCTTTTTCTCGCCGAGATAAGCACGTTTTCTGAAATGCCGCTCTCCCGTCACTCTGGTTAAAGTGTTATGAAAAAAAAGGCTGTTGGGGGCTAGGGAGTATCGAGTTGATCATTATACATGAAGAAATAACCAATTTCATCGTTTGGTTTATGTTTTACACGCGTTTTAAATTTTATTGCCGAAATCGCTTTTTCTCGCCGAGATAAGCACGTTTTCTGAAATGCCGCTCTCCCGTCACTCTGGTTAAAGTGTTATGAAAAAAAAGGCTGTTGGGGGCTAGGGAGTATCGAGTTGATCATTATACATGAAGAAATAACCAATTTCATCGTTTGGTTTATGTTTTACACGCGTTTTAAATTTTATTGCCGAAATCGCTTTTTCTCGCCGAGATAAGCACGTTTTCTGAAATGCCGCTCTCCCGTCACTCTGGTTAAAGTGTTATGAAAAAAAAGGCTGTTGGGGGCTAGGGAGTATCGAGTTGATCATTATACATGAAGAAATAACCAATTTCATCGTTTGATTTATGTTTTACACGCGTTTTAAATTTTATTGCCGAAATCGCTTTTTCTCGCCGAGATAAGCACGTTTTCTGAAATGCCGCTCTCCCGTCACTCTGGTTAAAGTGTTATGAAAAAAAAGGTTGTTGGGGGCTAGGGAGTATCGAGTTGATCATTATACATGAAGAAATAACCAATTTCATCGTTTGGTTTATGTTTTACACGCGTTTTAAATTTTATTGCCGAAATCGCTTTTTCTCGCCGAGATAAGCACGTTTTCTGAAATGCCGCTCTCCCGTCACTCTGGTTAAAGTGTTGTGAAAAAAAAGGCTGTTGGGGGCTAGGGAGTATCGAGTTGATCATTATACATGAAGAAATAACCAATTTCATCGTTTGGTTTATGTTTTACACGCGTTTTAAATTTTATTGCTGAAATCGCTTTTTCTCGCCGAGATAAGCACGTTTTCTGAAATGCCGCTCTCCCGTCACTGTGGTTAAAGTGTTATGAAAAAAAAAGGCTGTTGGGGGCTAGGGAGTATCGAGTTGATCATTATACATGAAGAAATAACCAATTTCATCGTTTGGTTTATGTTTTACACGCGTTTTAAATTTTATTGCCGAAATCGCTTTTTCTCGCCGAGATAAGCACGTTTTCTGAAATGCCGCTCTCCCGTCACTCTGGTTAAAGTGTTATGAAAAAAAAGGCTGTTGGGGGCTAGGGAGTATCGAGTTGATCATTATACATGAAGAAATAACCAATTTCATCGTTTGGTTTATGTTTTACACGCGTTTTAAATTTTATTGCCGAAATCTCTTTTTCTCGCCGAGATAAGCACGTTTTCTGAAATGCCGCTCTCCCGTCACTCTGGTTAAAGTGTTATGAAAAAAAAGGCTGTTGGGGGCTAGGGAGTATCGAGTTGATCATTATACATGAAGAAATAACCAATTTCATCGTTTGATTTATGTTTTACACGCGTTTTAAATTTTATTGCCGAAATCGCTTTTTCTCGCCGAGATAAGCACGTTTTCTGAAATGCCGCTCTCCCGTCACTCTGGTTAAAGTGTTATGAAAAAAAAGGCTGTTGGGGGCTAGGGAGTATCGAGTTGATCATTATACATGAAGAAATAACCAATTTCATCGTTTGGTTTATGTTTTACACGCGTTTTAAATTTTATTGCCGAAATCGCTTTTTCTCGCCGAGATAAGCACGTTTTCTGAAATGCCGCTCTCCCGTCACTCTGGTTAAAGTGTTATGAAAAAAAAGGCTGTTGGGGGCTAGGGAGTATCGAGTTGATCATTATACATGAAGAAATAACCAATTTCATCGTTTGGTTTATGTTTTACACGATGCTGAGCTCCAGCTGGAAGTGTAAAAAGAACCGGGCTGGTTAAAAAAAAGAACCGGGCGGGCCGGTAAAATTGCTTAGCCGGGGCTCTGGAAGCCTAACACGGCGTGATCTTGTCCAAAAAGCCGCTCGTGAGCTCCAGCTGGAAGTGTAAAAAGAACCGGGCTGGTTCAAAAAAAGAACCGGGCGGCCCGGTAGAATTGCTTAGCCGAGGTCCTGGAAGCCTAACCCGGCGTGATCTTGCGCAAAAAGCCGCTGCTGAGCTCCAGCTGGAAGTGTAAAAAGAACCGGGCTGGTTCAAAAAAAGAACCGGGCGGCCCGGTAAAATTGCTTAGCCGGGGTCCTGGAAGCCTAACGCGGCGTGATCTTGCCCGAAAGTCGGCCTCTATACTTCCATATTAGGTACCAGGCGCTCAGAGCCAACTTGGCAAAAATTTTCTAAGTGCCCACGGCTCTGCGGGGATTGTGCGTCCGACCCGCGCCGGTTCTCCAGCCGGCCTAAAATAACGCAAAACCAGCCTCTCCCCCTGGAGCTCACAGCCAAAGGCGAAACTTTTCTAAGTGCCTACGGCTCTGCGGGCTTTTGAGTCCGCCCCGCGCCGGTTCGTCGGTCGGCCTCAAAAAGCGAAAAATCAGCCTCTCTCCCTGGAGCTCGACTCGAGTTGATCATTATACATGAAGAAATAACCAATTTCATCGTTTGGTTTATGTTTTACACGCGTTTTAAATTTTATTGCCGAAATCGCTTTTTCTCGCCGAGATAAGCACGTTTTCTGAAATGCCGCTCTCCCGTCACTCTGGTTAAAGTGTTATGAAAAAAAAGGCTGCTGGGGGCTAGGGAGTATCGAGTTGATCATTATACATGAAGAAATAACCAATTTCATCGTTTGGTTTATGTTTTACACGCGTTTTAAATTTTATTGCCGAAATCGCTTTTTCTCGCCGAGATAAGCACGTTTTCTGAAATGCCGCTCTCCCGTCACTCTGGTTAAAGTGTTATGAAAAAAAAGGCTGTTGGGGGCTAGGGAGTATCGAGTTGATCATTATACATGAAGAAATAACCAATTTCATCGTTTGATTTATGTTTTACACGCGTTTTAAATTTTATTGCCGAAATCGCTTTTTCTCGCCGAGATAAGCACGTTTTCTGAAATGCCGCTCTCCCGTCACTCTGGTTAAAGTGTTATGAAAAAAAAGGCTGTTGGGGGCTAGGGAGTATCGAGTTGATCATTATACATGAAGAAATAACCAATTTCATCGTTTGGTTTATGTTTTACACGCGTTTTAAATTTTATTGCCGAAATCGCTTTTTCTCGCCGAGATAAGCACGTTTTCTGAAATGCCGCTCTCCCGTCACTCTGGTTAAAGTGTTATGAAAAAAAAGGCTGTTGGGGGCTAGGGAGTATCGAGTTGATCATTATACATGAAGAAATAACCAATTTCATCGTTTGGTTTATGTTTTACACGCGTTTTAAATTTTATTGCCGAAATCGCTTTTTCTCGCCGAGATAAGCACGTTTTCTGAAATGCCGCTCTCCCGTCACTCTGGTTAAAGTGTTATGAAAAAAAAGGCTGTTGGGGGCTAGGGAGTATCGAGTTGATCATTATACATGAAGAAATAACCAATTTCATCGTTTGGTTTATGTTTTACACGATGCTGAGCTCCAGCTGGAAGTGTAAAAAGAACCGGGCTGGTTAAAAAAAGAACCGGGCGACCCGGTAAAATTGCTTAGCCGGGGCTCTGGAAGCCTAACACGGCGTGATCTTGTCCAAAAAGCCGCTGCTGAAATCCAGCTGGAAGTGTAAAAAGAACCGGGCTGGTTAAAAAAAAGAACCGGGCGACCCGGTAAAATTGCTTAGCCGGGGCTCTGGAAGCCTAACACGGCGTGATCTTTTCCAAAAAGCCGCTGCTGAGCTCCAGCTGGAAGTGTAAAAAGAACCGGGCTGGTTAAAAAAAAGAACCGGGCGGCCCGGTAAAATTGCTTAGCCGGGGCTCTGGAAGCCTAACCCGGCGTGATACTGTGCATAAAGCTGCTGCTGAGCTCCAGCTGGAAGTGTAAAAAAAACCGGGCTGGTTAAAAAAAAGAACCGGGCGACCCTGTAAAATTGCTTAGCCGGGGCTCTGGAAGCCTAACACGGCGTGATCTTGTCCAAAAACCCGCTGCTGAGCTCCAGCTGGAAGTGTAAAAAGAACCGGGCTGGTTAAAAAAAAGAACCGGGCGGGCCGGTAAAATTGCTTAGCCGGGGCTCTGGAAGCCTAACACGGCGTGATCTTGTCCAAAAAGCCGCTCGTGAGCTCCAGCTGGAAGTGTAAAAAGAACCGGGCTGGTTCAAAAAAAGAACCGGGCGGCCCGGTAGAATTGCTTAGCCGAGGTCCTGGAAGCCTAACCCGGCGTGATCTTGCGCAAAAAGCCGCTGCTGAGCTCCAGCTGGAAGTGTAAAAAGAACCGGGCTGGTTCAAAAAAAGAACCGGGCGGCCCGGTAAAATTGCTTAGCCGGGGTCCTGGAAGCCTAACGCGGCGTGATCTTGCCCGAAAGTCGGCCTCTATACTTCCATATTAGGTACCAGGCGCTCAGAGCCAACTTGGCAAAAATTTTCTAAGTGCCCACGGCTCTGCGGGGATTGTGCGTCCGACCCGCGCCGGTTCTCCAGCCGGCCTAAAATAACGTAAAACCAGCCTCTCCCCCTGGAGCTCACAGCCAAAGGCGAAACTTTTCTAAGTGCCTACGGCTCTGCGGGCTTTTGAGTCCGCCCCGCGCCGGTTCGTCGGTCGGCCTCAAAAAGCGAAAAATCAGCCTCTCTCCCTGGAGCTCGACTCGAGTTGATCATTATACATGAAGAAATAACCAATTTCATCGTTTGGTTTATGTTTTACACGCGTTTTAAATTTTATTGCCGAAATCGCTTTTTCTCGCCGAGATAAGCACGTTTTCTGAAATGCCGCTCTCCCGTCACTCTGGTTAAAGTGTTATGAAAAAAAAGGCTGCTGGGGGCTAGGGAGTATCGAGTTGATCATTATGCATGAAGAAATAACCAATTTCATCGTTTGGTTTATGTTTTACACGCGTTTTAAATTTTATTGCCGAAATCGCTTTTTCTCGCAGAGATAAGCACGTTTTCTGAAATGCCGCTCTCCCGTCACTCTGGTTAAAGTGTTATGGAAAAAAAAGGCTGTTGGGGGCTAGGGAGTATCGAGTTGATCATTATACATGAAGAAATAACCAATTTCATCGTTTGGTTTATGTTTTACACGCGTTTTAAATTTTATTGCCGAAATCGCTTCTTCTCGCCGAGATAAGCACGTTTTCTGAAATGCCGCTCTCCCGTCACTCTGGTTAAAGTGTTATGAAAAAAAAGGCTGTTGGGGGCTAGGGAGTATCGAGTTGATCATTATACATGAAGAAATAACCAATTTCATCGTTTGGTTTATGTTTTACACGCGTTTTAAATTTTATTGCCGAAATCGCTTTTTCTCGCCGAGATAAGCACGTTTTCTGAAATGCCGCTCTCCCGTCACTCTGGTTAAAGTGTTATGAAAAAAAAGGCTGTTGGGGGCTAGGGAGTATCGAATTCATCATTATACATGAAGAAATAACCAATTTCATCGTTTGGTTTATGTTTTACACGCGTTTTAAATTTTATTGCCGAAATCGCTTTTTCTCGCCGAGATAAGCACGTTTTCTGAAATGCCGCTCTCCCGTCACTCTGGTTAAAGTGTTATGAAAAAAAAGGCTGTTGGGGGCTAGGGAGTATCGAGTTGATCATTATACATGAAGAAATAACCAATTTCATCGTTTGGTTTATGTTTTACACGCGTTTTAAATTTTATTGCCGAAATCGCTTTTTCTCGCCGAGATAAGCACGTTTTCTGAAATGCCGCTCTCCCGTCACTCTGGTTAAAGTGTTATGAAAAAAAAAAGGCTGTTGGGGGCTAGGGAGTATCGAGTTGATCATTATACATGAAGAAATAACAAATTTCATCGTTTGGTTTATGTTTTACACGCGTTTTAAATTTTATTGCCGAAATCGCTTTTTCTCGCCGAGATAAGCACGTTTTCTGAAATGCCGCTCTCCCGTCACTCTGGTTAAAGTGTTATGAAAAAAAAGGCTGTTGGGGGCTAGGGAGTATCGAGTTGATCATTATACATGAAGAAATAACCAATTTCATCGTTTGGTTTATGTTTTACACGCGTTTTAAATTTTATTGCCGAAATCGCTTTTTCTCGCCGAGATAAGCACCTTTTCTGAAATGCCGCTCTCCCGTCACTCTGGTTAAAGTGTTATGAAAAAAAAAGGCTGTTGGGGGCTAGGGAGTATCGAGTTGATCATTATACATGAAGAAATAACCAATTTCATCGTTTGGTTTATGTTTTACACGATGCTGAGCTCCAGCTGGAAGTGTAAAAAGAACCGGGCTGGTTAAAAAAAGAACCGGGCGACCCGGTAAAATTGCTTAGCCGGGGCTCTGGAAGCCTAACACGGCGTGATCTTGTCCAAAAAGCCGCTGCTGAAATCCAGCTGGAAGTGTAAAAAGAACCGGGCTGGTTAAAAAAAAGAACCGGGCGACCCGGTAAAATTGCTTAGCCGGGGCTCTGGAAGCCTAACACGGCGTGATCTTTTCCAAAAAGCCGCTGCTGAGCTCCAGCTGGAAGTGTAAAAAGAACCGGGCTGGTTAAAAAAAAGAACCGGGCGGCCCGGTAAAATTGCTTAGCCGGGGCTCTGGAAGCCTAACCCGGCGTGATACTGTGCATAAAGCTGCTGCTGAGCTCCAGCTGGAAGTGTAAAAAAAACCGGGCTGGTTAAAAAAAAGAACCGGGCGACCCTGTAAAATTGCTTAGCCGGGGCTCTGGAAGCCTAACACGGCGTGATCTTGTCCAAAAACCCGCTGCTGAGCTCCAGCTGGAAGTGTAAAAAGAACCGGGCTGGTTAAAAAAAAGAACCGGGCGGGCCGGTAAAATTGCTTAGCCGGGGCTCTGGAAGCCTAACACGGCGTGATCTTGTCCAAAAAGCCGCTCGTGAGCTCCAGCTGGAAGTGTAAAAAGAACCGGGCTGGTTCAAAAAAAGAACCGGGCGGCCCGGTAGAATTGCTTAGCCGAGGTCCTGGAAGCCTAACCCGGCGTGATCTTGCGCAAAAAGCCGCTGCTGAGCTCCAGCTGGAAGTGTAAAAAGAACCGGGCTGGTTCAAAAAAAGAACCGGGCGGCCCGGTAAAATTGCTTAGCCGGGGTCCTGGAAGCCTAACGCGGCGTGATCTTGCCCGAAAGTCGGCCTCTATACTTCCATATTAGGTACCAGGCGCTCAGAGCCAACTTGGCAAAAATTTTCTAAGTGCCCACGGCTCTGCGGGGATTGTGCGTCCGACCCGCGCCGGTTCTCCAGCCGGCCTAAAATAACGTAAAACCAGCCTCTCCCCCTGGAGCTCACAGCCAAAGGCGAAACTTTTCTAAGTGCCTACGGCTCTGCGGGCTTTTGAGTCCGCCCCGCGCCGGTTCGTCGGTCGGCCTCAAAAAGCGAAAAATCAGCCTCTCTCCCTGGAGCTCGACTCGAGTTGATCATTATACATGAAGAAATAACCAATTTCATCGTTTGGTTTATGTTTTACACGCGTTTTAAATTTTATTGCCGAAATCGCTTTTTCTCGCCGAGATAAGCACGTTTTCTGAAATGCCGCTCTCCCGTCACTCTGGTTAAAGTGTTATGAAAAAAAAGGCTGTTGGGGGCTAGGGAGTATCGAGTTGATCATTATACATGAAGAAATAACCAATTTCATCGTTTGGTTTATGTTTTACACGCGTTTTAAATTTTATTGCCGAAATCGCTTTTTCTCGCCGAGATAAGCACGTTTTCTGAAATGCCGCTCTCCCGTCACTCTGGTTAAAGTGTTGTGAAAAAAAAGGCTGTTGGGGGCTAGGGAGTATCGAGTTGATCATTATACATGAAGAAATAACCAATTTCATCGTTTGGTTTATGTTTTACACGCGTTTTAAATTTTATTGCCGAAATCGCTTTTTCTCGCCGAGATAAGCACGTTTTCTGAAATGCCGCTCTCCCGTCACTCTGGTTAAAGTGTTATGAAAAAAAAGGCTGTTGGGGGCTAGGGAGTATCGAGTTGATCATTATACATGAAGAAATAACCAATTTCATCGTTTGGTTTATGTTTTACACGCGTTTTAAATTTTATTGCCGAAATCGCTTTTTCTCGCCGAGATAAGCACGTTTTCTGAAATGCCGCTCTCCCGTCACTCTGGTTAAAGTGTTATGAAAAAAAAAGGCTGTTGGGGGCTAGGGAGTATCGAGTTGATCATTATACATGAAGAAATAACCAATTTCATCGTTTGGTTTATGTTTTACACGCGTTTTAAATTTTATTGCCGAAATCGCTTTTTCTCGCCGAGATAAGCACGTTTTCTGAAATGCCGCTCTCCCGTCACTCTGGTTAAAGTGTTATTAAAAAAAAAAGGCTGTTGGGGGCTAGGGAGTATCGAGTTGATCATTATACATGAAGAAATAACCAATTTCATCGTTTGGTTTATGTTTTACACGCGTTTTAAATTTTATTGCCGAAATCGCTTTTTCTCGCCGAGATAAGCACGTTTTCTGAAATGCCGCTCTCCCGTCACTCTGGTTAAAGTGTTATGAAAAAAAAGGCTGTTGGGGGCTACGGAGTATCGAGTTGATCATTATACATGAAGAAATAACCAATTTCATCGTTTGGTTTATGTTTTACACGCGTTTTAAATTTTATTGCCGAAATCGCTTTTTCTCGCCGAGATAAGCACGTTTTCTGAAATGCCGCTCTCCCGTCACTCTGGTTAAAGTGTTATGAAAAAAAAGGCTGTTGGGGGCTAGGGAGTATCGAGTTGATCATTATACATGAAGAAATAACCAATTTCATCGTTTGGTTTATGTTTTACACGCGTTTTAAATTTTATTGCCGAAATCGCTTTTTCTCGCCGAGATAAGCACGTTTTCTGAAATGCCGCTCTCCCGTCACTCTGGTTAAAGTGTTATGAAAAAAAAGGCTGTTGGGGGCTGGGGAGTATCGAGTTGATCATTATACATGAAGAAATAACCAATTTCATCGTTTGGTTTATGTTTTACACGCGTTTTAAATTTTATTGCCGAAATCGCTTTTTCTCGCCGAGATAAGCACGTTTTCTGAAATGCCGCTCTCCCGTCACTCTGGTTAAAGTGTTATGAAAAAAAAGGCTGTTGGGGGCTAGGGAGTATCGAGTTGATCATTATACATGAAGAAATAACCAATTTCATCGTTTGGTTTATGTTTTACACGCGTTTTAAATTTTATTGCCGAAATCGCTTTTTCTCGCCGAGATAAGCACGTTTTCTGAAATGCCGCTCTCCCGTCACTCTGGTTAAAGTGTTATGAAAAAAAAGGCTGTTGGGGGCTAGGGAGTATCGAGTTGATCATTATACATGAAGAAATAACCAATTTCATCGTTTGGTTTATGTTTTACACGCGTTTTAAATTTTATTGCCGAAATCGCTTTTTCTCGCCGAGATAAGCACGTTTTCTGAAATGCCGCTCTCCCGTCACTCTGGTTAAAGTGTTATGAAAAAAAAGGCTGTTGGGGGCTAGGGAGTATCGAGTTGATCATTATACATGAAGAAATAACCAATTTCATCGTTTGGTTTATGTTTTACACGCGTTTTAAATTTTATTGCCGAAATCGCTTTTTCTCGCCGAGATAAGCACGTTTTCTGAAATGCCGCTCTCCCGTCACTCTGGTTAAAGTGTTGTGAAAAAAAAGGCTGTTGGGGGCTAGGGAGTATCGAGTTGATCATTATACATGAAGAAATAACCAATTTCATCGTTTGGTTTATGTTTTACACGATGCTGAGCTCCAGCTGGAAGTGTAAAAAGAACCGGGCTGGTTAAAAAAAAGAACCGGGCGGGCCGGTAAAATTGCTTAGCCGGGGATCTGGAAGCCTAACACGGCGTGATCTTGTCCAAAAAGCCGCTCGTGAGCTCCAGCTGGAAGTGTAAAAAGAACCGGGCTGGTTCAAAAAAAGAACCGGGCGGCCCGGTAGAATTGCTTAGCCGAGGTCCTGGAAGCCTAACCCGGCGTGATCTTGCGCAAAAAGCCGCTGCTGAGCTCCAGCTGGAAGTGTAAAAAGAACCGGGGTGGTTCAAAAAAAGAACCGGGCGGCCCGGTAAAATTGCTTAGCCGGGGTCCTGGAAGCCTAACGCGGCGTGATCTTGCCCGAAAGTCGGCCTCTATACTTCCATATTAGGTACCAGGCGCTCAGAGCCAACTTGGCAAAAATTTTCTAAGTGCCCACGGCTCTGCGGGGATTGTGCGTCCGACCCGCGCCGGTTCTCCAGCCGGCCTAAAATAACGCAAAACCAGCCTCTCCCCCTGGAGCTCACAGCCAAAGGCGAAACTTTTCTAAGTGCCTACGGCTCTGCGGGCTTTTGAGTCCGCCCCGCGCCGGTTCGTCGGTCGGCCTCAAAAAGCAAAAAATCAGCCTCTCTCCCTGGAGCTCGACTCGAGTTGATCGTTATACATGAAGAAATAACCAATTTCATCGTTTGGTTTATGTTTTACACGCGTTTTAAATTTTATTGCCGAAATCGCTTTTTCTCGCCGAGATAAGCACGTTTTCTGAAATGCCGCTCTCCCGTCACTCTGGTTAAAGTGTTATGAAAAAAAAGGCTGTTGGGGGCTAGGGAGTATCGAGTTGATCATTATACATGAAGAAATAACCAATTTCATCGTTTGGTTTATGTTTTACACGCGTTTTAAATTTTATTGCCGAAATCGCTTTTTCTCGCCGAGATAAGCACGTTTTCTGAAATGCCGCTCTCCCGTCACTCTGGTTAAAGTGTTATGAAAAAAAAGGCTGTTGGGGGCTAGGGAGTATCGAGTTGATCATTATACATGAAGAAATAACCAATTTCATCGTTTGATTTATGTTTTACACGCGTTTTAAATTTTATTGCCGAAATCGCTTTTTCTCGCCGAGATAAGCACGTTTTCTGAAATGCCGCTCTCCCGTCACTCTGGTTAAAGTGTTATGAAAAAAAAGGCTGTTGGGGGCTAGGGAGTATCGAGTTGATCATTATACATGAAGAAATAACCAATTTCATCGTTTGGTTTATGTTTTACACGCGTTTTAAATTTTATTGCCGAAATCGCTTTTTCTCGCCGAGATAAGCACGTTTTCTGAAATGCCGCTCTCCCGTCACTCTGGTTAAAGTGTTATGAAAAAAAAGGCTGTTGGGGGCTAGGGAGTATCGAGTTGATCATTATACATGAAGAAATAACCAATTTCATCGTTTGGTTTATGTTTTACACGATGCTGAGCTCCAGCTGGAAGTGTAAAAAGAACCGGGCTGGTTAAAAAAAAGAACCGGGCGGGCCGGTAAAATTGCTTAGCCGGGGCTCTGGAAGCCTAACACGGCGTGATCTTGTCCAAAAAGCCGCTCGTGAGCTCCAGCTGGAAGTGTAAAAAGAACCGGGCTGGTTCAAAAAAAGAACCGGGCGGCCCGGTAGAATTGCTTAGCCGAGGTCCTGGAAGCCTAACCCGGCGTGATCTTGCGCAAAAAGCCGCTGCTGAGCTCCAGCTGGAAGTGTAAAAAGAACCGGGCTGGTTCAAAAAAAGAACCGGGCGGCCCGGTAAAATTGCTTAGCCGGGGTCCTGGAAGCCTAACGCGGCGTGATCTTGCCCGAAAGTCGGCCTCTATACTTCCATATTAGGTACCAGGCGCTCAGAGCCAACTTGGCAAAAATTTTCTAAGTGCCCACGGCTCTGCGGGGATTGTGCGTCCGACCCGCGCCGGTTCTCCAGCCGGCCTAAAATAACGCAAAACCAGCCTCTCCCCCTGGAGCTCACAGCCAAAGGCGAAACTTTTCTAAGTGCCTACGGCTCTGCGGGCTTTTGAGTCCGCCCCGCGCCGGTTCGTCGGTCGGCCTCAAAAAGCGAAAAATCAGCCTCTCTCCCTGGAGCTCGACTCGAGTTGATCATTATATATGAAGAAATAACCAATTTCATCGTTTGGTTTATGTTTTACACGCGTTTTAAATTTTATTGCCGAAATCGCTTTTTCTCGCCGAGATAAGCACGTTTTCTGAAATGCCGCTCTCCCGTCACTCTGGTTAAAGTGTTATGAAAAAAAAGGCTGCTGGGGGCTAGGGAGTATCGAGTTGATCATTATACATGAAGAAATAACCAATTTCATCGTTTGGTTTATGTTTTACACGCGTTTTAAATTTTATTGCCGAAATCGCTTTTTCTCGCCGAGATAAGCACGTTTTCTGAAATGCCGCTCTCCCGTCACTCTGGTTAAAGTGTTATGAAAAAAAAGGCTGTTGGGGGCTAGGGAGTATCGAGTTGATCATTATACATGAAGAAATAACCAATTTCATCGTTTGATTTATGTTTTACACGCGTTTTAAATTTTATTGCCGAAATCGCTTTTTCTCGCCGAGATAAGCACGTTTTCTGAAATGCCGCTCTCCCGTCACTCTGGTTAAAGTGTTATGAAAAAAAAGGCTGTTGGGGGCTAGGGAGTATCGAGTTGATCATTATACATGAAGAAATAACCAATTTCATCGTTTGGTTTATGTTTTACACGCGTTTTAAATTTTATTGCCGAAATCGCTTTTTCTCGCCGAGATAAGCACGTTTTCTGAAATGCCGCTCTCCCGTCACTCTGGTTAAAGTGTTATGAAAAAAAAGGCTGTTGGGGGCTAGGGAGTATCGAGTTGATCATTATACATGAAGAAATAACCAATTTCATCGTTTGGTTTATGTTTTACACGATGCTGAGCTCCAGCTGGAAGTGTAAAAAGAACCGGGCTGGTTAAAAAAAAGAACCGGGCGGGCCGGTAAAATTGCTTAGCCGGGGCTCTGGAAGCCTAACACGGCGTGATCTTGTCCAAAAAGCCGCTCGTGAGCTCCAGCTGGAAGTGTAAAAAGAACCGGGCTGGTTCAAAAAAAGAACCGGGCGGCCCGGTAGAATTGCTTAGCCGAGGTCCTGGAAGCCTAACCCGGCGTGATCTTGCGCAAAAAGCCGCTGCTGAGCTCCAGCTGGAAGTGTAAAAAGAACCGGGCTGGTTCAAAAAAAGAACCGGGCGGCCCGGTAAAATTGCTTAGCCGGGGTCCTGGAAGCCTAACGCGGCGTGATCTTGCCCGAAAGTCGGCCTCTATACTTCCATATTAGGTACCAGGCGCTCAGAGCCAACTTGGCAAAAATTTTCTAAGTGCCCACGGCTCTGCGGGGATTGTGCGTCCGACCCGCGCCGGTTCTCCAGCCGGCCTAAAATAACGCAAAACCAGCCTCTCCCCCTGGAGCTCACAGCCAAAGGCGAAACTTTTCTAAGTGCCTACGGCTCTGCGGGCTTTTGAGTCCGCCCCGCGCCGGTTCGTCGGTCGGCCTCAAAAAGCGAAAAATCAGCCTCTCTCCCTGGAGCTCGACTCGAGTTGATCATTATACATGAAGAAATAACCAATTTCATCGTTTGGTTTATGTTTTACACGCGTTTTAAATTTTATTGCCGAAATCGCTTTTTCTCGCCGAGATAAGCACGTTTTCTGAAATGCCGCTCTCCCGTCACTCTGGTTAAAGTGTTATGAAAAAAAAGGCTGCTGGGGGCTAGGGAGTATCGAGTTGATCATTATACATGAAGAAATAACCAATTTCATCGTTTGGTTTATGTTTTACACGCGTTTTAAATTTTATTGCCGAAATCGCTTTTTCTCGCCGAGATAAGCACGTTTTCTGAAATGCCGCTCTCCCGTCACTCTGGTTAAAGTGTTATGAAAAAAAAGGCTGTTGGGGGCTAGGGAGTATCGAGTTGATCATTATACATGAAGAAATAACCAATTTCATCGTTTGATTTATGTTTTACACGCGTTTTAAATTTTATTGCCGAAATCGCTTTTTCTCGCCGAGATAAGCACGTTTTCTGAAATGCCGCTCTCCCGTCACTCTGGTTAAAGTGTTATGAAAAAAAAGGCTGTTGGGGGCTAGGGAGTATCGAGTTGATCATTATACATGAAGAAATAACCAATTTCATCGTTTGGTTTATGTTTTACACGCGTTTTAAATTTTATTGCCGAAATCGCTTTTTCTCGCCGAGATAAGCACGTTTTCTGAAATGCCGCTCTCCCGTCACTCTGGTTAAAGTGTTATGAAAAAAAAGGCTGTTGGGGGCTAGGGAGTATCGAGTTGATCATTATACATGAAGAAATAACCAATTTCATCGTTTGGTTTATGTTTTACACGCGTTTTAAATTTTATTGCCGAAATCGCTTTTTCTCGCCGAGATAAGCACGTTTTCTGAAATGCCGCTCTCCCGTCACTCTGGTTAAAGTGTTATGAAAAAAAAGGCTGTTGGGGGCTAGGGAGTATCGAGTTGATCATTATACATGAAGAAATAACCAATTTCATCGTTTGGTTTATGTTTTACACGATGCTGAGCTCCAGCTGGAAGTGTAAAAAGAACCGGGCTGGTTAAAAAAAGAACCGGGCGACCCGGTAAAATTGCTTAGCCGGGGCTCTGGAAGCCTAACACGGCGTGATCTTGTCCAAAAAGCCGCTGCTGAAATCCAGCTGGAAGTGTAAAAAGAACCGGGCTGGTTAAAAAAAAGAACCGGGCGACCCGGTAAAATTGCTTAGCCGGGGCTCTGGAAGCCTAACACGGCGTGATCTTTTCCAAAAAGCCGCTGCTGAGCTCCAGCTGGAAGTGTAAAAAGAACCGGGCTGGTTAAAAAAAAGAACCGGGCGGCCCGGTAAAATTGCTTAGCCGGGGCTCTGGAAGCCTAACCCGGCGTGATACTGTGCATAAAGCTGCTGCTGAGCTCCAGCTGGAAGTGTAAAAAAAACCGGGCTGGTTAAAAAAAAGAACCGGGCGACCCTGTAAAATTGCTTAGCCGGGGCTCTGGAAGCCTAACACGGCGTGATCTTGTCCAAAAACCCGCTGCTGAGCTCCAGCTGGAAGTGTAAAAAGAACCGGGCTGGTTAAAAAAAAGAACCGGGCGGGCCGGTAAAATTGCTTAGCCGGGGCTCTGGAAGCCTAACACGGCGTGATCTTGTCCAAAAAGCCGCTCGTGAGCTCCAGCTGGAAGTGTAAAAAGAACCGGGCTGGTTCAAAAAAAGAACCGGGCGGCCCGGTAGAATTGCTTAGCCGAGGTCCTGGAAGCCTAACCCGGCGTGATCTTGCGCAAAAAGCCGCTGCTGAGCTCCAGCTGGAAGTGTAAAAAGAACCGGGCTGGTTCAAAAAAAGAACCGGGCGGCCCGGTAAAATTGCTTAGCCGGGGTCCTGGAAGCCTAACGCGGCGTGATCTTGCCCGAAAGTCGGCCTCTATACTTCCATATTAGGTACCAGGCGCTCAGAGCCAACTTGGCAAAAATTTTCTAAGTGCCCACGGCTCTGCGGGGATTGTGCGTCCGACCCGCGCCGGTTCTCCAGCCGGCCTAAAATAACGTAAAACCAGCCTCTCCCCCTGGAGCTCACAGCCAAAGGCGAAACTTTTCTAAGTGCCTACGGCTCTGCGGGCTTTTGAGTCCGCCCCGCGCCGGTTCGTCGGTCGGCCTCAAAAAGCGAAAAATCAGCCTCTCTCCCTGGAGCTCGACTCGAGTTGATCATTATACATGAAGAAATAACCAATTTCATCGTTTGGTTTATGTTTTACACGCGTTTTAAATTTTATTGCCGAAATCGCTTTTTCTCGCCGAGATAAGCACGTTTTCTGAAATGCCGCTCTCCCGTCACTCTGGTTAAAGTGTTATGAAAAAAAAGGCTGCTGGGGGCTAGGGAGTATCGAGTTGATCATTATGCATGAAGAAATAACCAATTTCATCGTTTGGTTTATGTTTTACACGCGTTTTAAATTTTATTGCCGAAATCGCTTTTTCTCGCCGAGATAAGCACGTTTTCTGAAATGCCGCTCTCCCGTCACTCTGGTTAAAGTGTTATGGAAAAAAAAGGCTGTTGGGGGCTAGGGAGTATCGAGTTGATCATTATACATGAAGAAATAACCAATTTCATCGTTTGGTTTATGTTTTACACGCGTTTTAAATTTTATTGCCGAAATCGCTTCTTCTCGCCGAGATAAGCACGTTTTCTGAAATGCCGCTCTCCCGTCACTCTGGTTAAAGTGTTATGAAAAAAAAGGCTGTTGGGGGCTAGGGAGTATCGAGTTGATCATTATACATGAAGAAATAACCAATTTCATCGTTTGGTTTATGTTTTACACGCGTTTTAAATTTTATTGCCGAAATCGCTTTTTCTCGCCGAGATAAGCACGTTTTCTGAAATGCCGCTCTCCCGTCACTCTGGTTAAAGTGTTATTAAAAAAAAAAGGCTGTTGGGGGCTAGGGAGTATCGAGTTGATCATTATACATGAAGAAATAACCAATTTCATCGTTTGGTTTATGTTTTACACGCGTTTTAAATTTTATTGCCGAAATCGCTTTTTCTCGCCGAGATAAGCACGTTTTCTGAAATGCCGCTCTCCCGTCACTCTGGTTAAAGTGTTATGAAAAAAAAGGCTGTTGGGGGCTACGGAGTATCGAGTTGATCATTATACATGAAGAAATAACCAATTTCATCGTTTGGTTTATGTTTTACACGCGTTTTAAATTTTATTGCCGAAATCGCTTTTTCTCGCCGAGATAAGCACGTTTTCTGAAATGCCGCTCTCCCGTCACTCTGGTTAAAGTGTTATGAAAAAAAAGGCTGTTGGGGGCTAGGGAGTATCGAGTTGATCATTATACATGAAGAAATAACCAATTTCATCGTTTGGTTTATGTTTTACACGCGTTTTCAATTTTATTGCCGAAATCGCTTTTTCTCGCCGAGATAAGCACGTTTTCTGAAATGCCGCTCTCCCGTCACTCTGGTTAAAGTGTTATGAAAAAAAAGGCTGTTGGGGGCTGGGGAGTATCGAGTTGATCATTATACATGAAGAAATAACCAATTTCATCGTTTGGTTTATGTTTTACACGCGTTTTAAATTTTATTGCCGAAATCGCTTTTTCTCGCCGAGATAAGCACGTTTTCTGAAATGCCGCTCTCCCGTCACTCTGGTTAAAGTGTTATGAAAAAAAAGGCTGTTGGGGGCTAGGGAGTATCGAGTTGATCATTATACATGAAGAAATAACCAATTTCATCGTTTGGTTCATGTTTTACACGCGTTTTAAATTTTATTGCCGAAATCGCTTTTTCTCGCCGAGATAAGCACGTTTTCTGAAATGCCGCTCTCCCGTCACTCTGGTTAAAGTGTTATGAAAAAAAAGGCTGTTGGGGGCTAGGGAGTATCGAGTTGATCATTATACATGAAGAAATAACCAATTTCATCGTTTGGTTTATGTTTTACACGCGTTTTAAATTTTATTGCCGAAATCGCTTTTTCTCGCCGAGATAAGCACGTTTTCTGAAATGCCGCTCTCCCGTCACTCTGGTTAAAGTGTTATGAAAAAAAAGGCTGTTGGGGGCTAGGGAGTATCGAGTTGATCATTATACATGAAGAAATAACCAATTTCATCGTTTGGTTTATGTTTTACACGCGTTTTAAATTTTATTGCCGAAATCGCTTTTTCTCGCCGAGATAAGCACGTTTTCTGAAATGCCGCTCTCCCGTCACTCTGGTTAAAGTGTTGTGAAAAAAAAGGCTGTTGGGGGCTAGGGAGTATCGAGTTGATCATTATACATGAAGAAATAACCAATTTCATCGTTTGGTTTATGTTTTACACGCGTTTTAAATTTTATTGCCGAAATCGCTTTTTCTCGCCGAGATAAGCACGTTTTCTGAAATGCCGCTCTCCCGTCACTCTGGTTAAAGTGTTATGAAAAAAAAGGCTGTTGGGGGCTAGGGAGTATCGAGTTGATCATTATACATGAAGAAATAACCAATTTCATCGTTTGGTTTATGTTTTACACGCGTTTTAAATTTTATTGCCGAAATCGCTTTTTCTCGCCGAGATAAGCACGTTTTCCGAAATGCCGCTCTCCCGTCACTCTGGTTAAAGTGTTATGAAAAAAAAGGCTGTTGGGGGCTAGGGAGTATCGAGTTGATCATTATACATGAAGAAATAACCAATTTCATCGTTTGGTTTACGTTTTACACGCGTTTTAAATTTTATTGCCGAAATCGCTTTTTCTCGCCGAGATAAGCACGTTTTCTGAAATGCCGTTCTCCCGTCACTCTGGTTAAAGTGTTATGAAAAAAAAGGCTGTTGGGGGCTAGGGAGTATCGAGTTGATCATTATACATGAAGAAATAACCAATTTCATCGTTTGGTTTATGTTTTACACGCGTTTTAAATTTTATTGCCGAAATCGCTTTTTCTCCCCGTGATAAGCACGTTTTCTGAAATGCCGCTCTCCCGTCACTCTGGTTAAAGTGTTATGAAAAAAAGGCTGTTGGGGGCTAGGGAGTATCGAGTTGATCATTATACATGAAGAAATAACCAATTTCATCGTTTGGTTTACGTTTTACACGCGTTTTAAATTTTATTGCCGAAATCGCTTTTTCTCGCCGAGATAAGCACGTTTTCTGAAATGCCGCTCTCCCGTCACTCTGGTTAAAGTGTTATGAAAAAAAAGGGCTGTTGGGGGCTAGGGAGTATCGAGTTGATCATTATACATGAAGAAATAACCAATTTCATCGTTTGGTTTATGTTTTACACGCGTTTTAAATTGTATTGCCGAAATCGCTTTTTCTCGCCGAGATAAGCACGTTTTCTGAAATGCCGCTCTCCCGTCACTCTGGTTAAAGTGTTATGAAAAAAAAGGCTGTTGGGGGCTAGGGAGTATCGAGTTGATCATTATACATGAAGAAATAACCAATTTCATCGTTTGGTTTATGTTTTACACGCGTTTTAAATTTTATTGCCGAAATCGCTTTTTCTCGCCGAGATAAGCACGTTTTCTGAAATGCCGCTCTCCCGTCACTCTGGTTAAAGTGTTATGAAAAAAAAGGCTGTTGGGGGCTAGGGAGTATCGAGTTGATCATTATACATGAAGAAATAACCAATTTCATCGTTTGATTTATGTTTTACACGCGTTTTAAATTTTATTGCCGAAATCGCTTTTTCTCGCCGAGATAAGCACGTTTTCTGAAATGCCGCTCTCCCGTCACTCTGGTTAAAGTGTTATGAAAAAAAAGGCTGTTGGGGGCTAGGGAGTATCGAGTTGATCATTATACATGAAGAAATAACCAATTTCATCGTTTGGTTTATGTTTTACACGCGTTTTAAATTTTATTGCCGAAATCGCTTTTTCTCGCCGAGATAAGCACGTTTTCTGAAATGCCGCTCTCCCGTCACTCTGGTTAAAGTGTTATGAAAAAAAAGGCTGTTGGGGGCTAGGGAGTATCGAGTTGATCATTATACATGAAGAAATAACCAATTTCATCGTTTGGTTTATGTTTTACACGATGCTGAGCTCCAGCTGGAAGTGTAAAAAGAACCGGGCTGGTTAAAAAAAAGAACCGGGCGGGCCGGTAAAATTGCTTAGCCGGGGATCTGGAAGCCTAACACGGCGTGATCTTGTCCAAAAAGCCGCTCGTGAGCTCCAGCTGGAAGTGTAAAAAGAACCGGGCTGGTTCAAAAAAAGAACCGGGCGGCCCGGTAGAATTGCTTAGCCGAGGTCCTGGAAGCCTAACCCGGCGTGATCTTGCGCAAAAAGCCGCTGCTGAGCTCCAGCTGGAAGTGTAAAAAGAACCGGGGTGGTTCAAAAAAAGAACCGGGCGGCCCGGTAAAATTGCTTAGCCGGGGTCCTGGAAGCCTAACGCGGCGTGATCTTGCCCGAAAGTCGGCCTCTATACTTCCATATTAGGTACCAGGCGCTCAGAGCCAACTTGGCAAAAATTTTCTAAGTGCCCACGGCTCTGCGGGGATTGTGCGTCCGACCCGCGCCGGTTCTCCAGCCGGCCTAAAATAACGCAAAACCAGCCTCTCCCCCTGGAGCTCACAGCCAAAGGCGAAACTTTTCTAAGTGCCTACGGCTCTGCGGGCTTTTGAGTCCGCCCCGCGCCGGTTCGTCGGTCGGCCTCAAAAAGCAAAAAATCAGCCTCTCTCCCTGGAGCTCGACTCGAGTTGATCATTATACATGAAGAAATAACCAATTTCATCGTTTGGTTTATGTTTTACACGCGTTTTAAATTTTATTGCCGAAATCGCTTTTTCTCGCCGAGATAAGCACGTTTTCTGAAATGCCGCTCTCCCGTCACTCTGGTTAAAGTGTTATGAAAAAAAAGGCTGTTGGGGGCTAGGGAGTATCGAGTTGATCATTATACATGAAGAAATAACCAATTTCATCGTTTGGTTTATGTTTTACACGCGTTTTAAATTTTATTGCCGAAATCGCTTTTTCTCGCCGAGATAAGCACGTTTTCTGAAATGCCGCTCTCCCGTCACTCTGGTTAAAGTGTTATGAAAAAAAAGGCTGTTGGGGGCTAGGGAGTATCGAGTTGATCATTATACATGAAGAAATAACCAATTTCATCGTTTGATTTATGTTTTACACGCGTTTTAAATTTTATTGCCGAAATCGCTTTTTCTCGCCGAGATAAGCACGTTTTCTGAAATGCCGCTCTCCCGTCACTCTGGTTAAAGTGTTATGAAAAAAAAGGCTGTTGGGGGCTAGGGAGTATCGAGTTGATCATTATACATGAAGAAATAACCAATTTCATCGTTTGGTTTATGTTTTACACGCGTTTTAAATTTTATTGCCGAAATCGCTTTTTCTCGCCGAGATAAGCACGTTTTCTGAAATGCCGCTCTCCCGTCACTCTGGTTAAAGTGTTATGAAAAAAAAGGCTGTTGGGGGCTAGGGAGTATCGAGTTGATCATTATACATGAAGAAATAACCAATTTCATCGTTTGGTTTATGTTTTACACGCGTTTTAAATTTTATTGCCGAAATCGCTTTTTCTCGCCGAGATAAGCACGTTTTCTGAAATGCCGCTCTCCCGTCACTCTGGTTAAAGTGTTATGAAAAAAAAGGCTGTTGGGGGCTAGGGAGTATCGAGTTGATCATTATACATGAAGAAATAACCAATTTCATCGTTTGGTTTATGTTTTACACGATGCTGAGCTCCAGCTGGAAGTGTAAAAAGAACCGGGCTGGTTAAAAAAAGAACCGGGCGACCCGGTAAAATTGCTTAGCCGGGGCTCTGGAAGCCTAACACGGGGTGATCTTGTCCAAAAAGCCGCTGCTGAAATCCAGCTGGAAGTGTAAAAAGAACCGGGCTGGTTAAAAAAAAGAACCGGGCGACCCGGTAAAATTGCTTAGCCGGGGCTCTGGAAGCCTAACACGGCGTGATCTTTTCCAAAAAGCCGCTGCTGAGCTCCAGCTGGAAGTGTAAAAAGAACCGGGCTGGTTAAAAAAAAGAACCGGGCGGCCCGGTAAAATTGCTTAGCCGGGGCTCTGGAAGCCTAACCCGGCGTGATACTGTGCATAAAGCTGCTGCTGAGCTCCAGCTGGAAGTGTAAAAAAAACCGGGCTGGTTAAAAAAAAGAACCGGGCGACCCTGTAAAATTGCTTAGCCGGGGCTCTGGAAGCCTAACACGGCGTGATCTTGTCCAAAAACCCGCTGCTGAGCTCCAGCTGGAAGTGTAAAAAGAACCGGGCTGGTTAAAAAAAAGAACCGGGCGGGCCGGTAAAATTGCTTAGCCGGGGCTCTGGAAGCCTAACACGGCGTGATCTTGTCCAAAAAGCCGCTCGTGAGCTCCAGCTGGAAGTGTAAAAAGAACCGGGCTGGTTCAAAAAAAGAACCGGGCGGCCCGGTAGAATTGCTTAGCCGAGGTCCTGGAAGCCTAACCCGGCGTGATCTTGCGCAAAAAGCCGCTGCTGAGCTCCAGCTGGAAGTGTAAAAAGAACCGGGCTGGTTCAAAAAAAGAACCGGGCGGCCCGGTAAAATTGCTTAGCCGGGGTCCTGGAAGCCTAACGCGGCGTGATCTTGCCCGAAAGTCGGCCTCTATACTTCCATATTAGGTACCAGGCGCTCAGAGCCAACTTGGCAAAAATTTTCTAAGTGCCCACGGCTCTGCGGGGATTGTGCGTCCGACCCGCGCCGGTTCTCCAGCCGGCCTAAAATAACGTAAAACCAGCCTCTCCCCCTGGAGCTCACAGCCAAAGGCGAAACTTTTCTAAGTGCCTACGGCTCTGCGGGCTTTTGAGTCCGCCCCGCGCCGGTTCGTCGGTCGGCCTCAAAAAGCGAAAAATCAGCCTCTCTCCCTGGAGCTCGACTCGAGTTGATCATTATACATGAAGAAATAACCAATTTCATCGTTTGGTTTATGTTTTACACGCGTTTTAAATTTTATTGCCGAAATCGCTTTTTCTCGCCGAGATAAGCACGTTTTCTGAAATGCCGCTCTCCCGTCACTCTGGTTAAAGTGTTATGAAAAAAAAGGCTGTTGGGGGCTAGGGAGTATCGAGTTGATCATTATACATGAAGAAATAACCAATTTCATCGTTTGGTTTATGTTTTACACGCGTTTTAAATTTTATTGCCGAAATCGCTTTTTCTCGCCGAGATAAGCACGTTTTCTGAAATGCCGCTCTCCCGTCACTCTGGTTAAAGTGTTATGAAAAAAAAAGGCTGTTGGGGGCTAGGGAGTATCGAGTTGATCATTATACATGAAGAAATAACCAATTTCATCGTTTGGTTTATGTTTTACACGCGTTTTAAATTTTATTGCCGAAATCGCTTTTTCTCGCCGAGATAAGCACGTTTTCTGAAATGCCGCTCTCCCGTCACTCTGGTTAAAGTGTTATGAAAAAAAAGGCTGTTGGGGGCTAGGGAGTATCGAGTTGATCATTATACATGAAGAAATAACCAATTTCATCGTTTGGTTTATGTTTTACACGCGTTTTAAATTTTATTGCCGAAATCGCTTTTTCTCGCCGAGATAAGCACGTTTTCTGAAATGCCGCTCTCCCGTCACTCTGGTTAAAGTGTTATGAAAAAAAAGGCTGTTGGGGGCTAGGGAGTATCGAGTTGATCATTATACATGAAGAATTAACCAATTTCATCGTTTGGTTTATGTTTTACACGCGTTTTAAATTTTATTGCCGAAATCGCTTTTTCTCGCCGAGATAAGCACGTTTTCTGAAATGCCGCTCTCCCGTCACTCTGGTTAAAGTGTTATGAAAAAAAAAGGCTGTTGGGTGCTAGGGAGTATCGAGTTGATCATTATACATGAAGAAATAACCAATTTCATCGTTTGGTTTATGTTTTACACGCGTTTTAAATTTTATTGCCGAAATCGCTTTTTCTCGCCGAGATAAGCACGTTTTCTGAAATGCCGCTCTCCCGTCACTCTGGTTAAAGTGTTATGAAAAAAAAAGGCTGTTGGGGGCTAGGGAGTATCGAGTTGATCATTATACATGAAGAAATAACCAATTTCATCGTTTGGTTTATGTTTTACACGCGTTTTAAATTTTATTGCCGAAATCGCTTTTTCTCGCCGAGATAAGCACGTTTTCTGAAATGCCGCTCTCCCGTCACTCTGGTTAAAGTGTTATGAAAAAAAAGGCTGTTGGGGGCTAGGGAGTATCGAGTTGATCATTATACATGAAGAAATAACCAATTTCATCGTTTGGTTTATGTTTTACACGCGTTTTAAATTTTATTGCCGAAATCGCTTTTTCTCGCCGAGATAAGCACGTTTTCTGAAATGCCGCTCTCCCGTCACTCTGGTTAAAGTGTTATGAAAAAAAAAGGCTGTTGGGGGCTAGGGAGTATCGAGTTGATCATTATACATGAAGAAATAACCAATTTCATCGTTTGGTTTATGTTTTACACGCGTTTTAAATTTTATTGCCGAAATCGCTTTTTCTCGCCGAGATAAGCACGTTTTCTGAAATGCCGCTCTCCCGTCACTCTGGTTAAAGTGTTATTAAAAAAAAAAGGCTGTTGGGGGCTAGGGAGTATCGAGTTGATCATTATACATGAAGAAATAACCAATTTCATCGTTTGGTTTATGTTTTACACGCGTTTTAAATTTTATTGCCGAAATCGCTTTTTCTCGCCGAGATAAGCACGTTTTCTGAAATGCCGCTCTCCCGTCACTCTGGTTAAAGTGTTATGAAAAAAAAGGCTGTTGGGGGCTACGGAGTATCGAGTTGATCATTATACATGAAGAAATAACCAATTTCATCGTTTGGTTTATGTTTTACACGCGTTTTAAATTTTATTGCCGAAATCGCTTTTTCTCGCCGAGATAAGCACGTTTTCTGAAATGCCGCTCTCCCGTCACTCTGGTTAAAGTGTTATGAAAAAAAAGGCTGTTGGGGGCTAGGGAGTATCGAGTTGATCATTATACATGAAGAAATAACCAATTTCATCGTTTGGTTTATGTTTTACACGCGTTTTCAATTTTATTGCCGAAATCGCTTTTTCTCGCCGAGATAAGCACGTTTTCTGAAATGCCGCTCTCCCGTCACTCTGGTTAAAGTGTTATGAAAAAAAAGGCTGTTGGGGGCTGGGGAGTATCGAGTTGATCATTATACATGAAGAAATAACCAATTTCATCGTTTGGTTTATGTTTTACACGCGTTTTAAATTTTATTGCCGAAATCGCTTTTTCTCGCCGAGATAAGCACGTTTTCTGAAATGCCGCTCTCCCGTCACTCTGGTTAAAGTGTTATGAAAAAAAAGGCTGTTGGGGGCTAGGGAGTATCGAGTTGATCATTATACATGAAGAAATAACCAATTTCATCGTTTGGTTTATGTTTTACACGCGTTTTAAATTTTATTGCCGAAATCGCTTTTTCTCGCCGAGATAAGCACGTTTTCTGAAATGCCGCTCTCCCGTCACTCTGGTTAAAGTGTTATGAAAAAAAAGGCTGTTGGGGGCTAGGGAGTATCGAGTTGATCATTATACATGAAGAAATAACCAATTTCATCGTTTGGTTTATGTTTTACACGCGTTTTAAATTTTATTGCCGAAATCGCTTTTTCTCGCCGAGATAAGCACGTTTTCTGAAATGCCGCTCTCCCGTCACTCTGGTTAAAGTGTTATGAAAAAAAAAGGCTGTTGGGGGCTAGGGAGTATCGAGTTGATCATTATACATGAAGAAATAACCAATTTCATCGTTTGGTTTATGTTTTACACGCGTTTTAAATTTTATTGCCGAAATCGCTTTTTCTCGCCGAGATAAGCACGTTTTCTGAAATGCCGCTCTCCCGTCACTCTGGTTAAATTGTTGTGAAAAAAAAGGCTGTTGGGGGCTAGGGAGTATCGAGTTGATCATTATACATGAAGAAATAACCAATTTCATCGTTTGGTTTATGTTTTACACGCGTTTTAAATTTTATTGCCGAAATCGCTTTTTCTCGCCGAGATAAGCACGTTTTCTGAAATGCCGCTCTCCCGTCACTCTGGTTAAAGTGTTATGAAAAAAAAGGCTGTTGGGGGCTAGGGAGTATCGAGTTGATCATTATACATGAAGAAATAACCAATTTCATCGTTTGGTTTATGTTTTACACGCGTTTTAAATTTTATTGCCGAAATCGCTTTTTCTCGCCGAGATAAGCACGTTTTCCGAAATGCCGCTCTCCCGTCACTCTGGTTAAAGTGTTATGAAAAAAAAGGCTGTTGGGGGCTAGGGAGTATCGAGTTGATCATTATACATGAAGAAATAACCAATTTCATCGTTTGGTTTACGTTTTACACGCGTTTTAAATTTTATTGCCGAAATCGCTTTTTCTCGCCGAGATAAGCACGTTTTCTGAAATGCCGTTCTCCCGTCACTCTGGTTAAAGTGTTATGAAAAAAAAGGCTGTTGGGGGCTAGGGAGTATCGAGTTGATCATTATACATGAAGAAATAACCAATTTCATCGTTTGGTTTATGTTTTACACGCGTTTTAAATTTTATTGCCGAAATCGCTTTTTCTCGCCGAGATAAGCACGTTTTCTGAAATGCCGCTCTCCCGTCACTCTGGTTAAAGTGTTATGAAAAAAAAGGCTGTTGGGGGCTAGGGAGTATCGAGTTGATCATTATACATGAAGAAATAACCAATTTCATCGTTTGGTTTACGTTTTACACGCGTTTTAAATTTTATTGCCGAAATCGCTTTTTCTCGCCGAGATAAGCACGTTTTCTGAAATGCCGCTCTCCCGTCACTCTGGTTAAAGTGTTATGAAAAAAAAGGCTGTTGGGGGCTAGGGAGTATCGAGTTGATCATTATACATGAAGAAATAACCAATTTCATCGTTTGGTTTATGTTTTACACGCGTTTTAAATTGTATTGCCGAAATCGCTTTTTCTCGCCGAGATAAGCACGTTTTCTGAAATGCCGCTCTCCCGTCACTCTGGTTAAAGTGTTATGAAAAAAAAGGCTGTTGGGGGCTAGGGAGTATCGAGTTGATCATTATACATGAAGAAATAACCAATTTCATCGTTTGGTTTATGTTTTACACGATGCTGAGCTCCAGCTGGAAGTGTAAAAAGAACCGGGCTGGTTAAAAAAAAGAACCGGGCGGGCCGGTAAAATTGCTTAGCCGGGGCTCTGGAAGCCTAACACGGCGTGATCTTGTCCAAAAAGCCGCTCGTGAGCTCCAGCTGGAAGTGTAAAAAGAACCGGGCTGGTTCAAAAAAAGAACCGGGCGGCCCGGTAGAATTGCTTAGCCGAGGTCCTGGAAGCCTAACCCGGCGTGATCTTGCGCAAAAAGCCGCTGCTGAGCTCCAGCTGGAAGTGTAAAAAGAACAGGGCTGGTTCAAAAAAAGAACCGGGCGGCCCGGTAAAATTGCTTAGCCGGGGTCCTGGAAGCCTAACGCGGCGTGATCTTGCCCGAAAGTCGGCCTCTATACTTCCATATTAGGTACCAGGCGCTCAGAGCCAACTTGGCAAAAATTTTCTAAGTGCCCACGGCTCTGCGGGGATTGTGCGTCCGACCCGCGCCGGTTCTCCAGCCGGCCTAAAATAACGCAAAACCAGCCTCTCCCCCTGGAGCTCACAGCCAAAGGCGAAACTTTTCTAAGTGCCTACGGCTCTGCGGGCTTTTGAGTCCGCCCCGCGCCGGTTCGTCGGTCGGCCTCAAAAAGCGAAAAATCAGCCTCTCTCCCTGGAGCTCGACTCGAGTTGATCATTATACATGAAGAAATAACCAATTTCATCGTTTGGTTTATGTTTTACACGCGTTTTAAATTTTATTGCCGAAATCGCTTTTTCTCGCCGAGATAAGCACGTTTTCTGAAATGCCGCTCTCCCGTCACTCTGGTTAAAGTGTTATGAAAAAAAAGGCTGTTGGGGGCTAGGGAGTATCGAGTTGATCATTATACATGAAGAAATAACCAATTTCATCGTTTGGTTTATGTTTTACACGCGTTTTAAATTTTATTGCCGAAATCGCTTTTTCTCGCCGAGATAAGCACGTTTTCTGAAATGCCGCTCTCCCGTCACTCTGGTTAAAGTGTTATGAAAAAAAAGGCTGTTGGGGGCTAGGGAGTATCGAGTTGATCATTATACATGAAGAAATAACCAATTTCATCGTTTGATTTATGTTTTACACGCGTTTTAAATTTTATTGCCGAAATCGCTTTTTCTCGCCGAGATAAGCACGTTTTCTGAAATGCCGCTCTCCCGTCACTCTGGTTAAAGTGTTATGAAAAAAAAGGCTGTTGGGGGCTAGGGAGTATCGAGTTGATCATTATACATGAAGAAATAACCAATTTCATCGTTTGGTTTATGTTTTACACGCGTTTTAAATTTTATTGCCGAAATCGCTTTTTCTCGCCGAGATAAGCACGTTTTCTGAAATGCCGCTCTCCCGTCACTCTGGTTAAAGTGTTATGAAAAAAAAGGCTGTTGGGGGCTAGGGAGTATCGAGTTGATCATTATACATGAAGAAATAACCAATTTCATCGTTTGGTTTATGTTTTACACGCGTTTTAAATTTTATTGCCGAAATCGCTTTTTCTCGCCGAGATAAGCACGTTTTCTGAAATGCCGCTCTCCAGTCACTCTGGTTAAAGTGTTATGAAAAAAAAGGCTGTTGGGGGCTAGGGAGTATCGAGTTGATCATTATACATGAAGAAATAACCAATTTCATCGTTTGGTTTATGTTTTACACGCGTTTTAAATTTTATTGCCGAAATCGCTTTTTCTCGCCGAGATAAGCACGTTTTCTGAAATGCCGCTCTCCCGTCACTCTGGTTAAAGTGTTATGAAAAAAAAGGCTGTTGGGGGCTAGGGAGTATCGAGTTGATCATTATACATGAAGAAATAACCAATTTCATCGTTTGGTTTATGTTTTACACGCGTTTTAAATTTTATTGCCGAAATCGCTTTTTCTCGCCGAGATAAGCACGTTTTCTGAAATGCCGCTCTCCCGTCACTCTGGTTAAAGTGTTATGAAAAAAAAGGCTGTTGGGGGCTAGGGAGTATCGAGTTGATCATTATACATGAAGAAATAACCAATTTCATCGTTTGATTTATGTTTTACACGCGTTTTAAATTTTATTGCCGAAATCGCTTTTTCTCTCCGAGATAAGCACGTTTTCTGAAATGCCGCTCTCCCGTCACTCTGGTTAAAGTGTTATGAAAAAAAAGGCTGTTGGGGGCTAGGGAGTATCGAGTTGATCATTATACATGAAGAAATAACCAATTTCATCGTTTGGTTTATGTTTTACACGCGTTTTAAATTTTATTGCCGAAATCGCTTTTTCTCGCCGAGATAAGCACGTTTTCTGAAATGCCGCTCTCCCGTCACTCTGGTTAAAGTGTTATGAAAAAAAAGGCTGTTGGGGGCTAGGGAGTATCGAGTTGATCATTATACATGAAGAAATAACCAATTTCATCGTTTGGTTTATGTTTTACACGCGTTTTAAATTTTATTGCCGAAATCGCTTTTTCTCGCCGAGATAAGCACGTTTTCTGAAATGCCGCTCTCCCGTCACTCTGGTTAAAGTGTTATGAAAAAAAAGGCTGTTGGGGGCTAGGGAGTATCGAGTTGATCATTATACATGAAGAAATAACCAATTTCATCGTTTGGTTTATGTTTTACACGCGTTTTAAATTTTATTGCCGAAATCGCTTTTTCTCGCCGATATAAGCACGTTTTCTGAAATGCCGCTCTCCCGTCACTCTGGTTAAAGTGTTATGAAAAAAAAGGCTGTTGGGGGCTAGGGAGTATCGAGTTGATCATTATACATGAAGAAATAACCAATTTCATCGTTTGGTTTATGTTTTACACGCGTTTTAAATTTTATTGCCGAAATCGCTTTTTCTCGCCGAGATAAGCACGTTTTCTGAAATGCCGCTCTCCCGTCACTCTGGTTAAAGTGTTATGAAAAAAAAGGCTGTTGGGGGCTAGGGAGTATCGAGTTGATCATTATACATGAAGAAATAACCAATTTCATCGTTTGGTTTATGTTTTACACGCGTTTTAAATTTTATTGCCGAAATCGCTTTTTCTCGCCGAGATAAGCACGTTTTCTGAAATGCCGCTCTCCCGTCACTCTGGTTAAAGTGTTGTGAAAAAAAAGGCTGTTGGGGGCTAGGGAGTATCGAGTTGATCATTATACATGAAGAAATAACCAATTTCATCGTTTGGTTTATGTTTTACACGCGTTTTAAATTTTATTGCTGAAATCGCTTTTTCTCGCCGAGATAAGCACGTTTTCTGAAATGCCGCTCTCCCGTCACTGTGGTTAAAGTGTTATGAAAAAAAAAGGCTGTTGGGGGCTAGGGAGTATCGAGTTGATCATTATACATGAAGAAATAACCAATTTCATCGTTTGGTTTATGTTTTACACGCGTTTTAAATTTTATTGCCGAAATCGCTTTTTCTCGCCGAGATAAGCACGTTTTCTGAAATGCCGCTCTCCCGTCACTCTGGTTAAAGTGTTATGAAAAAAAAGGCTGTTGGGGGCTAGGGAGTATCGAGTTGATCATTATACATGAAGAAATAACCAATTTCATCGTTTGGTTTATGTTTTACACGCGTTTTAAATTTTATTGCCGAAATCTCTTTTTCTCGCCGAGATAAGCACGTTTTCTGAAATGCCGCTCTCCCGTCACTCTGGTTAAAGTGTTATGAAAAAAAAGGCTGTTGGGGGCTAGGGAGTATCGAGTTGATCATTATACATGAAGAAATAACCAATTTCATCGTTTGATTTATGTTTTACACGCGTTTTAAATTTTATTGCCGAAATCGCTTTTTCTCGCCGAGATAAGCACGTTTTCTGAAATGCCGCTCTCCCGTCACTCTGGTTAAAGTGTTATGAAAAAAAAGGCTGTTGGGGGCTAGGGAGTATCGAGTTGATCATTATACATGAAGAAATAACCAATTTCATCGTTTGGTTTATGTTTTACACGCGTTTTAAATTTTATTGCCGAAATCGCTTTTTCTCGCCGAGATAAGCACGTTTTCTGAAATGCCGCTCTCCCGTCACTCTGGTTAAAGTGTTATGAAAAAAAAGGCTGTTGGGGGCTAGGGAGTATCGAGTTGATCATTATACATGAAGAAATAACCAATTTCATCGTTTGGTTTATGTTTTACACGATGCTGAGCTCCAGCTGGAAGTGTAAAAAGAACCGGGCTGGTTAAAAAAAAGAACCGGGTGGGCCGGTAAAATTGCTTAGCCGGGGCTCTGGAAGCCTAACACGGCGTGATCTTGTCCAAAAAGCCGCTCGTGAGCTCCAGCTGGAAGTGTAAAAAGAACCGGGCTGGTTCAAAAAAAGAACCGGGCGGCCCGGTAGAATTGCTTAGCCGAGGTCCTGGAAGCCTAACCCGGCGTGATCTTGCGCAAAAAGCCGCTGCTGAGCTCCAGCTGGAAGTGTAAAAAGAACCGGGCTGGTTCAAAAAAAGAACCGGGCGGCCCGGTAAAATTGCTTAGCCGGGGTCCTGGAAGCCTAACGCGGCGTGATCTTGCCCGAAAGTCGGCCTCTATACTTCCATATTAGGTACCAGGCGCTCAGAGCCAACTTGGCAAAAATTTTCTAAGTGCCCACGGCTCTGCGGGGATTGTGCGTCCGACCCGCGCCGGTTCTCCAGCCGGCCTAAAATAACGCAAAACCAGCCTCTCCCCCTGGAGCTCACAGCCAAAGGCGAAACTTTTCTAAGTGCCTACGGCTCTGCGGGCTTTTGAGTCCGCCCCGCGCCAGTTCGTCGGTCGGCCTCAAAAAGCGAAAAATCAGCCTCTCTCCCTGGAGCTCGACTCGAGTTGATCATTATACATGAAGAAATAACCAATTTCATCGTTTGGTTTATGTTTTACACGCGTTTTAAATTTTATTGCCGAAATCGCTTTTTCTCGCCGAGATAAGCACGTTTTCTGAAATGCCGCTCTCCCGTCACTCTGGTTAAAGTGTTATGAAAAAAAAGGCTGTTGGGGGCTAGGGAGTATCGAGTTGATCATTATACATGAAGAAATAACCAATTTCATCGTTTGGTTTATGTTTTACACGCGTTTTAAATTTTATTGCCGAAATCGCTTTTTCTCGCCGAGATAAGCACGTTTTCTGAAATGCCGCTCTCCCGTCACTCTGGTTAAAGTGTTATGAAAAAAAAGGCTGTTGGGGGCTAGGGAGTATCGAGTTGATCATTATACATGAAGAAATAACCAATTTCATCGTTTGGTTTATGTTTTACACGCGTTTTAAATTTTATTGCCGAAATCGCTTTTTCTCGCCGAGATAAGCACGTTTTCTGAAATGCCGCTCTCCCGTCACTCTGGTTAAAGTGTTATGAAAAAAAAGGCTGTTGGGGGCTAGGGAGTATCGAGTTGATCATTATACATGAAGAAATAACCAATTTCATCGTTTGGTTTATGTTTTACACGCGTTTTAAATTTTATTGCCGAAATCGCTTTTTCTCGCCGAGATAAGCACGTTTTCTGAAATGCCGCTCTCCCGTCACTCTGGTTAAAGTGTTATGAAAAAAAAAGGCTGTTGGGGGCTAGGGAGTATCGAGTTGATCATTATACATGAAGAAATAACCAATTTCATCGTTTGATTTATGTTTTACACGCGTTTTAAATTTTATTGCCGAAATCGCTTTTTCTCTCCGAGATAAGCACGTTTTCTGAAATGCCGCTCTCCCGTCACTCTGGTTAAAGTGTTATGAAAAAAAAGGCTGTTGGGGGCTAGGGAGTATCGAGTTGATCATTATACATGAAGAAATAACCAATTTCATCGTTTGGTTTATGTTTTACACGCGTTTTAAATTTTATTGCCGAAATCGCTTTTTCTCGCCGAGATAAGCACGTTTTCTGAAATGCCGCTCTCCCGTCACTCTGGTTAAAGTGTTATGAAAAAAAAGGCTGTTGGGGGCTAGGGAGTATCGAGTTGATCATTATACATGAAGAAATAACCAATTTCATCGTTTGGTTTATGTTTTACACGCGTTTTAAATTTTATTGCCGAAATCGCTTTTTCTCGCCGAGATAAGCACGTTTTCTGAAATGCCGCTCTCCCGTCACTCTGGTTAAAGTGTTATGAAAAAAAAGGCTGTTGGGGGCTAGGGAGTATCGAGTTGATCATTATACATGAAGAAATAACCAATTTCATCGTTTGGTTTATGTTTTACACGCGTTTTAAATTTTATTGCCGAAATCGCTTTTTCTCGCCGATATAAGCACGTTTTCTGAAATGCCGCTCTCCCGTCACTCTGGTTAAAGTGTTATGAAAAAAAAGGCTGTTGGGGGCTAGGGAGTATCGAGTTGATCATTATACATGAAGAAATAACCAATTTCATCGTTTGGTTTATGTTTTACACGCGTTTTAAATTTTATTGCCGAAATCGCTTTTTCTCGCCGAGATAAGCACGTTTTCTGAAATGCCGCTCTCCCGTCACTCTGGTTAAAGTGTTATGAAAAAAAAGGCTGTTGGGGGCTAGGGAGTATCGAGTTGATCATTATACATGAAGAAATAACCAATTTCATCGTTTGGTTTATGTTTTACACGCGTTTTAAATTTTATTGCCGAAATCGCTTTTTCTCGCCGAGATAAGCACGTTTTCTGAAATGCCGCTCTCCCGTCACTCTGGTTAAAGTGTTGTGAAAAAAAAGGCTGTTGGGGGCTAGGGAGTATCGAGTTGATCATTATACATGAAGAAATAACCAATTTCATCGTTTGGTTTATGTTTTACACGCGTTTTAAATTTTATTGCTGAAATCGCTTTTTCTCGCCGAGATAAGCACGTTTTCTGAAATGCCGCTCTCCCGTCACTGTGGTTAAAGTGTTATGAAAAAAAAAGGCTGTTGGGGGCTAGGGAGTATCGAGTTGATCATTATACATGAAGAAATAACCAATTTCATCGTTTGGTTTATGTTTTACACGCGTTTTAAATTTTATTGCCGAAATCGCTTTTTCTCGCCGAGATAAGCACGTTTTCTGAAATGCCGCTCTCCCGTCACTCTGGTTAAAGTGTTATGAAAAAAAAGGCTGTTGGGGGCTAGGGAGTATCGAGTTGATCATTATACATGAAGAAATAACCAATTTCATCGTTTGGTTTATGTTTTACACGCGTTTTAAATTTTATTGCCGAAATCTCTTTTTCTCGCCGAGATAAGCACGTTTTCTGAAATGCCGCTCTCCCGTCACTCTGGTTAAAGTGTTATGAAAAAAAAGGCTGTTGGGGGCTAGGGAGTATCGAGTTGATCATTATACATGAAGAAATAACCAATTTCATCGTTTGATTTATGTTTTACACGCGTTTTAAATTTTATTGCCGAAATCGCTTTTTCTCGCCGAGATAAGCACGTTTTCTGAAATGCCGCTCTCCCGTCACTCTGGTTAAAGTGTTATGAAAAAAAAGGCTGTTGGGGGCTAGGGAGTATCGAGTTGATCATTATACATGAAGAAATAACCAATTTCATCGTTTGGTTTATGTTTTACACGCGTTTTAAATTTTATTGCCGAAATCGCTTTTTCTCGCCGAGATAAGCACGTTTTCTGAAATGCCGCTCTCCCGTCACTCTGGTTAAAGTGTTATGAAAAAAAAGGCTGTTGGGGGCTAGGGAGTATCGAGTTGATCATTATACATGAAGAAATAACCAATTTCATCGTTTGGTTTATGTTTTACACGCGTTTTAAATTTTATTGCCGAAATCGCTTTTTCTCGCCGAGATAAGCACGTTTTCTGAAATGCCGCTCTCCCGTCACTCTGGTTAAAGTGTTATGAAAAAAAAGGCTGTTGGGGGCTAGGGAGTATCGAGTTGATCATTATACATGAAGAAATAACCAATTTCATCGTTTGGTTTATGTTTTACACGCGTTTTAAATTTTATTGCCGAAATCGCTTTTTCTCGCCGAGATAAGCACGTTTTCTGAAATGCCGCTCTCCCGTCACTCTGGTTAAAGTGTTGTGAAAAAAAAGGCTGTTGGGGGCTAGGGAGTATCGAGTTGATCATTATACATGAAGAAATAACCAATTTCATCGTTTGGTTTATGTTTTACACGCGTTTTAAATTTTATTGCCGAAATCGCTTTTTCTCGCCGAGATAAGCACGTTTTCTGAAATGCCGCTCTCCCGTCACTCTGGTTAAAGTGTTATGAAAAAAAAGGCTGTTGGGGGCTAGGGAGTATCGAGTTGATCATTATACATGAAGAAATAACCAATTTCATCGTTTGGTTTATGTTTTACACGCGTTTTAAATTTTATTGCCGAAATCGCTTTTTCTCGCCGAGATAAGCACGTTTTCCGAAATGCCGCTCTCCCGTCACTCTGGTTAAAGTGTTATGAAAAAAAAGGCTGTTGGGGGCTAGGGAGTATCGAGTTGATCATTATACATGAAGAAATAACCAATTTCATCGTTTGGTTTACGTTTTACACGCGTTTTAAATTTTATTGCCGAAATCGCTTTTTCTCGCCGAGATAAGCACGTTTTCTGAAATGCCGTTCTCCCGTCACTCTGGTTAAAGTGTTATGAAAAAAAAGGCTGTTGGGGGCTAGGGAGTATCGAGTTGATCATTATACATGAAGAAATAACCAATTTCATCGTTTGGTTTATGTTTTACACGCGTTTTAAATTTTATTGCCGAAATCGCTTTTTCTCCCCGTGATAAGCACGTTTTCTGAAATGCCGCTCTCCCGTCACTCTGGTTAAAGTGTTATGAAAAAAAGGCTGTTGGGGGCTAGGGAGTATCGAGTTGATCATTATACATGAAGAAATAACCAATTTCATCGTTTGGTTTACGTTTTACACGCGTTTTAAATTTTATTGCCGAAATCGCTTTTTCTCGCCGAGATAAGCACGTTTTCTGAAATGCCGCTCTCCCGTCACTCTGGTTAAAGTGTTATGAAAAAAAAGGGCTGTTGGGGGCTAGGGAGTATCGAGTTGATCATTATACATGAAGAAATAACCAATTTCATCGTTTGGTTTATGTTTTACACGCGTTTTAAATTGTATTGCCGAAATCGCTTTTTCTCGCCGAGATAAGCACGTTTTCTGAAATGCCGCTCTCCCGTCACTCTGGTTAAAGTGTTATGAAAAAAAAGGCTGTTGGGGGCTAGGGAGTATCGAGTTGATCATTATACATGAAGAAATAACCAATTTCATCGTTTGGTTTATGTTTTACACGCGTTTTAAATTTTATTGCCGAAATCGCTTTTTCTCGCCGAGATAAGCACGTTTTCTGAAATGCCGCTCTCCCGTCACTCTGGTTAAAGTGTTATGAAAAAAAAGGCTGTTGGGGGCTAGGGAGTATCGAGTTGATCATTATACATGAAGAAATAACCAATTTCATCGTTTGATTTATGTTTTACACGCGTTTTAAATTTTATTGCCGAAATCGCTTTTTCTCGCCGAGATAAGCACGTTTTCTGAAATGCCGCTCTCCCGTCACTCTGGTTAAAGTGTTATGAAAAAAAAGGCTGTTGGGGGCTAGGGAGTATCGAGTTGATCATTATACATGAAGAAATAACCAATTTCATCGTTTGGTTTATGTTTTACACGCGTTTTAAATTTTATTGCCGAAATCGCTTTTTCTCGCCGAGATAAGCACGTTTTCTGAAATGCCGCTCTCCCGTCACTCTGGTTAAAGTGTTATGAAAAAAAAGGCTGTTGGGGGCTAGGGAGTATCGAGTTGATCATTATACATGAAGAAATAACCAATTTCATCGTTTGGTTTATGTTTTACACGATGCTGAGCTCCAGCTGGAAGTGTAAAAAGAACCGGGCTGGTTAAAAAAAAGAACCGGGCGGGCCGGTAAAATTGCTTAGCCGGGGATCTGGAAGCCTAACACGGCGTGATCTTGTCCAAAAAGCCGCTCGTGAGCTCCAGCTGGAAGTGTAAAAAGAACCGGGCTGGTTCAAAAAAAGAACCGGGCGGCCCGGTAGAATTGCTTAGCCGAGGTCCTGGAAGCCTAACCCGGCGTGATCTTGCGCAAAAAGCCGCTGCTGAGCTCCAGCTGGAAGTGTAAAAAGAACCGGGGTGGTTCAAAAAAAGAACCGGGCGGCCCGGTAAAATTGCTTAGCCGGGGTCCTGGAAGCCTAACGCGGCGTGATCTTGCCCGAAAGTCGGCCTCTATACTTCCATATTAGGTACCAGGCGCTCAGAGCCAACTTGGCAAAAATTTTCTAAGTGCCCACGGCTCTGCGGGGATTGTGCGTCCGACCCGCGCCGGTTCTCCAGCCGGCCTAAAATAACGCAAAACCAGCCTCTCCCCCTGGAGCTCACAGCCAAAGGCGAAACTTTTCTAAGTGCCTACGGCTCTGCGGGCTTTTGAGTCCGCCCCGCGCCGGTTCGTCGGTCGGCCTCAAAAAGCAAAAAATCAGCCTCTCTCCCTGGAGCTCGACTCGAGTTGATCATTATACATGAAGAAATAACCAATTTCATCGTTTGGTTTATGTTTTACACGCGTTTTAAATTTTATTGCCGAAATCGCTTTTTCTCGCCGAGATAAGCACGTTTTCTGAAATGCCGCTCTCCCGTCACTCTGGTTAAAGTGTTATGAAAAAAAAGGCTGTTGGGGGCTAGGGAGTATCGAGTTGATCATTATACATGAAGAAATAACCAATTTCATCGTTTGGTTTATGTTTTACACGCGTTTTAAATTTTATTGCCGAAATCGCTTTTTCTCGCCGAGATAAGCACGTTTTCTGAAATGCCGCTCTCCCGTCACTCTGGTTAAAGTGTTATGAAAAAAAAGGCTGTTGGGGGCTAGGGAGTATCGAGTTGATCATTATACATGAAGAAATAACCAATTTCATCGTTTGATTTATGTTTTACACGCGTTTTAAATTTTATTGCCGAAATCGCTTTTTCTCGCCGAGATAAGCACGTTTTCTGAAATGCCGCTCTCCCGTCACTCTGGTTAAAGTGTTATGAAAAAAAAGGCTGTTGGGGGCTAGGGAGTATCGAGTTGATCATTATACATGAAGAAATAACCAATTTCATCGTTTGGTTTATGTTTTACACGCGTTTTAAATTTTATTGCCGAAATCGCTTTTTCTCGCCGAGATAAGCACGTTTTCTGAAATGCCGCTCTCCCGTCACTCTGGTTAAAGTGTTATGAAAAAAAAGGCTGTTGGGGGCTAGGGAGTATCGAGTTGATCATTATACATGAAGAAATAACCAATTTCATCGTTTGGTTTATGTTTTACACGCGTTTTAAATTTTATTGCCGAAATCGCTTTTTCTCGCCGAGATAAGCACGTTTTCTGAAATGCCGCTCTCCCGTCACTCTGGTTAAAGTGTTATGAAAAAAAAGGCTGTTGGGGGCTAGGGAGTATCGAGTTGATCATTATACATGAAGAAATAACCAATTTCATCGTTTGGTTTATGTTTTACACGATGCTGAGCTCCAGCTGGAAGTGTAAAAAGAACCGGGCTGGTTAAAAAAAGAACCGGGCGACCCGGTAAAATTGCTTAGCCGGGGCTCTGGAAGCCTAACACGGGGTGATCTTGTCCAAAAAGCCGCTGCTGAAATCCAGCTGGAAGTGTAAAAAGAACCGGGCTGGTTAAAAAAAAGAACCGGGCGACCCGGTAAAATTGCTTAGCCGGGGCTCTGGAAGCCTAACACGGCGTGATCTTTTCCAAAAAGCCGCTGCTGAGCTCCAGCTGGAAGTGTAAAAAGAACCGGGCTGGTTAAAAAAAAGAACCGGGCGGCCCGGTAAAATTGCTTAGCCGGGGCTCTGGAAGCCTAACCCGGCGTGATACTGTGCATAAAGCTGCTGCTGAGCTCCAGCTGGAAGTGTAAAAAAAACCGGGCTGGTTAAAAAAAAGAACCGGGCGACCCTGTAAAATTGCTTAGCCGGGGCTCTGGAAGCCTAACACGGCGTGATCTTGTCCAAAAACCCGCTGCTGAGCTCCAGCTGGAAGTGTAAAAAGAACCGGGCTGGTTAAAAAAAAGAACCGGGCGGGCCGGTAAAATTGCTTAGCCGGGGCTCTGGAAGCCTAACACGGCGTGATCTTGTCCAAAAAGCCGCTCGTGAGCTCCAGCTGGAAGTGTAAAAAGAACCGGGCTGGTTCAAAAAAAGAACCGGGCGGCCCGGTAGAATTGCTTAGCCGAGGTCCTGGAAGCCTAACCCGGCGTGATCTTGCGCAAAAAGCCGCTGCTGAGCTCCAGCTGGAAGTGTAAAAAGAACCGGGCTGGTTCAAAAAAAGAACCGGGCGGCCCGGTAAAATTGCTTAGCCGGGGTCCTGGAAGCCTAACGCGGCGTGATCTTGCCCGAAAGTCGGCCTCTATACTTCCATATTAGGTACCAGGCGCTCAGAGCCAACTTGGCAAAAATTTTCTAAGTGCCCACGGCTCTGCGGGGATTGTGCGTCCGACCCGCGCCGGTTCTCCAGCCGGCCTAAAATAACGTAAAACCAGCCTCTCCCCCTGGAGCTCACAGCCAAAGGCGAAACTTTTCTAAGTGCCTACGGCTCTGCGGGCTTTTGAGTCCGCCCCGCGCCGGTTCGTCGGTCGGCCTCAAAAAGCGAAAAATCAGCCTCTCTCCCTGGAGCTCGACTCGAGTTGATCATTATACATGAAGAAATAACCAATTTCATCGTTTGGTTTATGTTTTACACGCGTTTTAAATTTTATTGCCGAAATCGCTTTTTCTCGCCGAGATAAGCACGTTTTCTGAAATGCCGCTCTCCCGTCACTCTGGTTAAAGTGTTATGAAAAAAAAGGCTGCTGGGGGCTAGGGAGTATCGAGTTGATCATTATGCATGAAGAAATAACCAATTTCATCGTTTGGTTTATGTTTTACACGCGTTTTAAATTTTATTGCCGAAATCGCTTTTTCTCGCCGAGATAAGCACGTTTTCTGAAATGCCGCTCTCCCGTCACTCTGGTTAAAGTGTTATGGAAAAAAAAGGCTGTTGGGGGCTAGGGAGTATCGAGTTGATCATTATACATGAAGAAATAACCAATTTCATCGTTTGGTTTATGTTTTACACGCGTTTTAAATTTTATTGCCGAAATCGCTTTTTCTCGCCGAGATAAGCACGTTTTCTGAAATGCCGCTCTCCCGTCACTCTGGTTAAAGTGTTATGAAAAAAAAGGCTGTTGGGGGCTAGGGAGTATCGAGTTGATCATTATACATGAAGAAATAACCAATTTCATCGTTTGGTTTATGTTTTACACGCGTTTTAAATTTTATTGCCGAAATCGCTTTTTCTCGCCGAGATAAGCACGTTTTCTGAAATGCCGCTCTCCCGTCACTCTGGTTAAAGTGTTATGAAAAAAAAGGCTGTTGGGGGCTAGGGAGTATCGAGTTGATCATTATACATGAAGAAATAACCAATTTCATCGTTTGGTTTATGTTTTACACGCGTTTTAAATTTTATTGCCGAAATCGCTTTTTCTCGCCGAGATAAGCACGTTTTCTGAAATGCCGCTCTCCCGTCACTCTGGTTAAAGTGTTATGAAAAAAAAGGCTGTTGGGGGCTAGGGAGTATCGAGTTGATCATTATACATGAAGAAATAACCAATTTCATCGTTTGGTTTATGTTTTACACGCGTTTTAAATTTTATTGCCGAAATCGCTTTTTCTCGCCGAGATAAGCACGTTTTCTGAAATGCCGCTCTCCCGTCACTCTGGTTAAAGTGTTATGAAAAAAAAAAAGGCTGTTGGGGGCTAGGGAGTATCGAGTTGATCATTATACATGAAGAAATAACCAATTTCATCGTTTGGTTTATGTTTTACACGCGTTTTAAATTTTATTGCCGAAATCGCTTTTTCTCGCCGAGATAAGCACGTTTTCTGAAATGCCGCTCTCCCGTCACTCTGGTTAAAGTGTTATGAAAAAAAGGCTGTTGGGGGCTAGGGAGTATCGAGTTGATCATTATACATGAAGAAATAACCAATTTCATCGTTTGGTTTATGTTTTACACGCGTTTTAAATTTTATTGCCGAAATCGCTTTTTCTCGCCGAGATAAGCACGTTTTCTGAAATGCCGCTCTCCCGTCACTCTGGTTAAAGTGTTATGAAAAAAAAAGGCTGTTGGGGGCTAGGGAGTATCGAGTTGATCATTATACATGAAGAAATAACCAATTTCATCGTTTGGTTTATGTTTTACACGCGTTTTAAATTTTATTGCCGAAATCGCTTTTTCTCGCCGAGATAAGCACGTTTTCTGAAATGCCGCTCTCCCGTCACTCTGGTTAAAGTGTTATGAAAAAAAAGGCTGTTGGGGGCTAGGGAGTATCGAGTTGATCATTATACATGAAGAAATAACCAATTTCATCGTTTGGTTTATGTTTTACACGCGTTTTAAATTTTATTGCCGAAATCGCTTTTTCTCGCCGAGATAAGCACGTTTTCTGAAATGCCGCTCTCCCGTCACTCTGGTTAAAGTGTTATGAAAAAAAAGGCTGTTGGGGGCTAGGGAGTATCGAGTTGATCATTATACATGAAGAATTAACCAATTTCATCGTTTGGTTTATGTTTTACACGCGTTTTAAATTTTATTGCCGAAATCGCTTTTTCTCGCCGAGATAAGCACGTTTTCTGAAATGCCGCTCTCCCGTCACTCTGGTTAAAGTGTTATGAAAAAAAAAGGCTGTTGGGTGCTAGGGAGTATCGAGTTGATCATTATACATGAAGAAATAACCAATTTCATCGTTTGGTTTATGTTTTACACGCGTTTTAAATTTTATTGCCGAAATCGCTTTTTCTCGCCGAGATAAGCACGTTTTCTGAAATGCCGCTCTCCCGTCACTCTGGTTAAAGTGTTATGAAAAAAAAAGGCTGTTGGGGGCTAGGGAGTATCGAGTTGATCATTATACATGAAGAAATAACCAATTTCATCGTTTGGTTTATGTTTTACACGCGTTTTAAATTTTATTGCCGAAATCGCTTTTTCTCGCCGAGATAAGCACGTTTTCTGAAATGCCGCTCTCCCGTCACTCTGGTTAAAGTGTTATGAAAAAAAAGGCTGTTGGGGGCTAGGGAGTATCGAGTTGATCATTATACATGAAGAAATAACCAATTTCATCGTTTGGTTTATGTTTTACACGCGTTTTAAATTTTATTGCCGAAATCGCTTTTTCTCGCCGAGATAAGCACGTTTTCTGAAATGCCGCTCTCCCGTCACTCTGGTTAAAGTGTTATGAAAAAAAAAGGCTGTTGGGGGCTAGGGAGTATCGAGTTGATCATTATACATGAAGAAATAACCAATTTCATCGTTTGGTTTATGTTTTACACGCGTTTTAAATTTTATTGCCGAAATCGCTTTTTCTCGCCGAGATAAGCACGTTTTCTGAAATGCCGCTCTCCCGTCACTCTGGTTAAAGTGTTATTAAAAAAAAAAGGCTGTTGGGGGCTAGGGAGTATCGAGTTGATCATTATACATGAAGAAATAACCAATTTCATCGTTTGGTTTATGTTTTACACGCGTTTTAAATTTTATTGCCGAAATCGCTTTTTCTCGCCGAGATAAGCACGTTTTCTGAAATGCCGCTCTCCCGTCACTCTGGTTAAAGTGTTATGAAAAAAAAGGCTGTTGGGGGCTACGGAGTATCGAGTTGATCATTATACATGAAGAAATAACCAATTTCATCGTTTGGTTTATGTTTTACACGCGTTTTAAATTTTATTGCCGAAATCGCTTTTTCTCGCCGAGATAAGCACGTTTTCTGAAATGCCGCTCTCCCGTCACTCTGGTTAAAGTGTTATGAAAAAAAAGGCTGTTGGGGGCTAGGGAGTATCGAGTTGATCATTATACATGAAGAAATAACCAATTTCATCGTTTGGTTTATGTTTTACACGCGTTTTCAATTTTATTGCCGAAATCGCTTTTTCTCGCCGAGATAAGCACGTTTTCTGAAATGCCGCTCTCCCGTCACTCTGGTTAAAGTGTTATGAAAAAAAAGGCTGTTGGGGGCTGGGGAGTATCGAGTTGATCATTATACATGAAGAAATAACCAATTTCATCGTTTGGTTTATGTTTTACACGCGTTTTAAATTTTATTGCCGAAATCGCTTTTTCTCGCCGAGATAAGCACGTTTTCTGAAATGCCGCTCTCCCGTCACTCTGGTTAAAGTGTTATGAAAAAAAAGGCTGTTGGGGGCTAGGGAGTATCGAGTTGATCATTATACATGAAGAAATAACCAATTTCATCGTTTGGTTTATGTTTTACACGCGTTTTAAATTTTATTGCCGAAATCGCTTTTTCTCGCCGAGATAAGCACGTTTTCTGAAATGCCACTCTCCCGTCACTCTGGTTAAAGTGTTATGAAAAAAAAGGCTGTTGGGGGCTAGGGAGTATCGAGTTGATCATTATACATGAAGAAATAACCAATTTCATCGTTTGGTTTATGTTTTACACGCGTTTTAAATTTTATTGCCGAAATCGCTTTTTCTCGCCGAGATAAGCACGTTTTCTGAAATGCCGCTCTCCCGTCACTCTGGTTAAAGTGTTATGAAAAAAAAAGGCTGTTGGGGGCTAGGGAGTATCGAGTTGATCATTATACATGAAGAAATAACCAATTTCATCGTTTGGTTTATGTTTTACACGCGTTTTAAATTTTATTGCCGAAATCGCTTTTTCTCGCCGAGATAAGCACGTTTTCTGAAATGCCGCTCTCCCGTCACTCTGGTTAAATTGTTGTGAAAAAAAAGGCTGTTGGGGGCTAGGGAGTATCGAGTTGATCATTATACATGAAGAAATAACCAATTTCATCGTTTGGTTTATGTTTTACACGCGTTTTAAATTTTATTGCCGAAATCGCTTTTTCTCGCCGAGATAAGCACGTTTTCTGAAATGCCGCTCTCCCGTCACTCTGGTTAAAGTGTTATGAAAAAAAAGGCTGTTGGGGGCTAGGGAGTATCGAGTTGATCATTATACATGAAGAAATAACCAATTTCATCGTTTGGTTTATGTTTTACACGCGTTTTAAATTTTATTGCCGAAATCGCTTTTTCTCGCCGAGATAAGCACGTTTTCCGAAATGCCGCTCTCCCGTCACTCTGGTTAAAGTGTTATGAAAAAAAAGGCTGTTGGGGGCTAGGGAGTATCGAGTTGATCATTATACATGAAGAAATAACCAATTTCATCGTTTGGTTTACGTTTTACACGCGTTTTAAATTTTATTGCCGAAATCGCTTTTTCTCGCCGAGATAAGCACGTTTTCTGAAATGCCGTTCTCCCGTCACTCTGGTTAAAGTGTTATGAAAAAAAAGGCTGTTGGGGGCTAGGGAGTATCGAGTTGATCATTATACATGAAGAAATAACCAATTTCATCGTTTGGTTTATGTTTTACACGCGTTTTAAATTTTATTGCCGAAATCGCTTTTTCTCGCCGAGATAAGCACGTTTTCTGAAATGCCGCTCTCCCGTCACTCTGGTTAAAGTGTTATGAAAAAAAAGGCTGTTGGGGGCTAGGGAGTATCGAGTTGATCATTATACATGAAGAAATAACCAATTTCATCGTTTGGTTTACGTTTTACACGCGTTTTAAATTTTATTGCCGAAATCGCTTTTTCTCGCCGAGATAAGCACGTTTTCTGAAATGCCGCTCTCCCGTCACTCTGGTTAAAGTGTTATGAAAAAAAAGGCTGTTGGGGGCTAGGGAGTATCGAGTTGATCATTATACATGAAGAAATAACCAATTTCATCGTTTGGTTTATGTTTTACACGCGTTTTAAATTGTATTGCCGAAATCGCTTTTTCTCGCCGAGATAAGCACGTTTTCTGAAATGCCGCTCTCCCGTCACTCTGG
This sequence comes from Syngnathus leptorhynchus, assembly GCF_054491065.1. Lineage (NCBI taxonomy): Eukaryota > Metazoa > Chordata > Actinopteri > Syngnathiformes > Syngnathidae > Syngnathus > Syngnathus leptorhynchus. Next base: position 809,802 of record NW_028232001.1, read on the forward strand.
TTAAAGTGTTATGAAAAAAAAGGCTGTTGGGGGCTAGGGAGTATCGAGTTGATCATTATACATGAAGAAATAACCAATTTCATCGTTTGGTTTATGTTTTACACGATGCTGAGCTCCAGCTGGAAGTGTAAAAAGAACCGGGCTGGTTAAAAAAAAGAACCGGGCGGGCCGGTAAAATTGCTTAGCCGGGGCTCTGGAAGCCTAACACGGCGTGATCTTGTCCAAAAAGCCGCTCGTGAGCTCCAGCTGGAAGTGTAAAAAGAACCGGGCTGGTTCAAAAAAAGAACCGGGCGGCCCGGTAGAATTGCTTAGCCGAGGTCCTGGAAGCCTAACCCGGCGTGATCTTGCGCAAAAAGCCGCTGCTGAGCTCCAGCTGGAAGTGTAAAAAGAACAGGGCTGGTTCAAAAAAAGAACCGGGCGGCCCGGTAAAATTGCTTAGCCGGGGTCCTGGAAGCCTAACGCGGCGTGATCTTGCCCGAAAGTCGGCCTCTATACTTCCATATTAGGTACCAGGCGCTCAGAGCCAACTTGGCAAAAATTTTCTAAGTGCCCACGGCTCTGCGGGGATTGTGCGTCCGACCCGCGCCGGTTCTCCAGCCGGCCTAAAATAACGCAAAACCAGCCTCTCCCCCTGGAGCTCACAGCCAAAGGCGAAACTTTTCTAAGTGCCTACGGCTCTGCGGGCTTTTGAGTCCGCCCCGCGCCGGTTCGTCGGTCGGCCTCAAAAAGCGAAAAATCAGCCTCTCTCCCTGGAGCTCGACTCGAGTTGATCATTATACATGAAGAAATAACCAATTTCATCGTTTGGTTTATGTTTTACACGCGTTTTAAATTTTATTGCCGAAATCGCTTTTTCTCGCCGAGATAAGCACGTTTTCTGAAATGCCGCTCTCCCGTCACTCTGGTTAAAGTGTTATGAAAAAAAAGGCTGTTGGGGGCTAGGGAGTATCGAGTTGATCATTATACATGAAGAAATAACCAATTTCATCGTTTGGTTTATGTTTTACACGCGTTTTAAATTTTATTGCCGAAATCGCTTTTTCTCGCCGAGATAAGCACGTTTTCTGAAATGCCGCTCTCCCGTCACTCTGGTTAAAGTGTTATGAAAAAAAAGGCTGTTGGGGGCTAGGGAGTATCGAGTTGATCATTATACATGAAGAAATAACCAATTTCATCGTTTGATTTATGTTTTACACGCGTTTTAAATTTTATTGCCGAAATCGCTTTTTCTCGCCGAGATAAGCACGTTTTCTGAAATGCCGCTCTCCCGTCACTCTGGTTAAAGTGTTATGAAAAAAAAGGCTGTTGGGGGCTAGGGAGTATCGAGTTGATCATTATACATGAAGAAATAACCAATTTCATCGTTTGGTTTATGTTTTACACGCGTTTTAAATTTTATTGCCGAAATCGCTTTTTCTCGCCGAGATAAGCACGTTTTCTGAAATGCCGCTCTCCCGTCACTCTGGTTAAAGTGTTATGAAAAAAAAGGCTGTTGGGGGCTAGGGAGTATCGAGTTGATCATTATACATGAAGAAATAACCAATTTCATCGTTTGGTTTATGTTTTACACGCGTTTTAAATTTTATTGCCGAAATCGCTTTTTCTCGCCGAGATAAGCACGTTTTCTGAAATGCCGCTCTCCAGTCACTCTGGTTAAAGTGTTATGAAAAAAAAGGCTGTTGGGGGCTAGGGAGTATCGAGTTGATCATTATACATGAAGAAATAACCAATTTCATCGTTTGGTTTATGTTTTACACGCGTTTTAAATTTTATTGCCGAAATCGCTTTTTCTCGCCGAGATAAGCACGTTTTCTGAAATGCCGCTCTCCCGTCACTCTGGTTAAAGTGTTATGAAAAAAAAGGCTGTTGGGGGCTAGGGAGTATCGAGTTGATCATTATACATGAAGAAATAACCAATTTCATCGTTTGGTTTATGTTTTACACGCGTTTTAAATTTTATTGCCGAAATCGCTTTTTCTCGCCGAGATAAGCACGTTTTCTGAAATGCCGCTCTCCCGTCACTCTGGTTAAAGTGTTATGAAAAAAAAGGCTGTTGGGGGCTAGGGAGTATCGAGTTGATCATTATACATGAAGAAATAACCAATTTCATCGTTTGATTTATGTTTTACACGCGTTTTAAATTTTATTGCCGAAATCGCTTTTTCTCTCCGAGATAAGCACGTTTTCTGAAATGCCGCTCTCCCGTCACTCTGGTTAAAGTGTTATGAAAAAAAAGGCTGTTGGGGGCTAGGGAGTATCGAGTTGATCATTATACATGAAGAAATAACCAATTTCATCGTTTGGTTTATGTTTTACACGCGTTTTAAATTTTATTGCCGAAATCGCTTTTTCTCGCCGAGATAAGCACGTTTTCTGAAATGCCGCTCTCCCGTCACTCTGGTTAAAGTGTTATGAAAAAAAAGGCTGTTGGGGGCTAGGGAGTATCGAGTTGATCATTATACATGAAGAAATAACCAATTTCATCGTTTGGTTTATGTTTTACACGCGTTTTAAATTTTATTGCCGAAATCGCTTTTTCTCGCCGAGATAAGCACGTTTTCTGAAATGCCGCTCTCCCGTCACTCTGGTTAAAGTGTTATGAAAAAAAAGGCTGTTGGGGGCTAGGGAGTATCGAGTTGATCATTATACATGAAGAAATAACCAATTTCATCGTTTGGTTTATGTTTTACACGCGTTTTAAATTTTATTGCCGAAATCGCTTTTTCTCGCCGATATAAGCACGTTTTCTGAAATGCCGCTCTCCCGTCACTCTGGTTAAAGTGTTATGAAAAAAAAGGCTGTTGGGGGCTAGGGAGTATCGAGTTGATCATTATACATGAAGAAATAACCAATTTCATCGTTTGGTTTATGTTTTACACGCGTTTTAAATTTTATTGCCGAAATCGCTTTTTCTCGCCGAGATAAGCACGTTTTCTGAAATGCCGCTCTCCCGTCACTCTGGTTAAAGTGTTATGAAAAAAAAGGCTGTTGGGGGCTAGGGAGTATCGAGTTGATCATTATACATGAAGAAATAACCAATTTCATCGTTTGGTTTATGTTTTACACGCGTTTTAAATTTTATTGCCGAAATCGCTTTTTCTCGCCGAGATAAGCACGTTTTCTGAAATGCCGCTCTCCCGTCACTCTGGTTAAAGTGTTGTGAAAAAAAAGGCTGTTGGGGGCTAGGGAGTATCGAGTTGATCATTATACATGAAGAAATAACCAATTTCATCGTTTGGTTTATGTTTTACACGCGTTTTAAATTTTATTGCTGAAATCGCTTTTTCTCGCCGAGATAAGCACGTTTTCTGAAATGCCGCTCTCCCGTCACTGTGGTTAAAGTGTTATGAAAAAAAAAAGGCTGTTGGGGGCTAGGGAGTATCGAGTTGATCATTATACATGAAGAAATAACCAATTTCATCGTTTGGTTTATGTTTTACACGCGTTTTAAATTTTATTGCCGAAATCGCTTTTTCTCGCCGAGATAAGCACGTTTTCTGAAATGCCGCTCTCCCGTCACTCTGGTTAAAGTGTTATGAAAAAAAAGGCTGTTGGGGGCTAGGGAGTATCGAGTTGATCATTATACATGAAGAAATAACCAATTTCATCGTTTGGTTTATGTTTTACACGCGTTTTAAATTTTATTGCCGAAATCTCTTTTTCTCGCCGAGATAAGCACGTTTTCTGAAATGCCGCTCTCCCGTCACTCTGGTTAAAGTGTTATGAAAAAAAAGGCTGTTGGGGGCTAGGGAGTATCGAGTTGATCATTATACATGAAGAAATAACCAATTTCATCGTTTGATTTATGTTTTACACGCGTTTTAAATTTTATTGCCGAAATCGCTTTTTCTCGCCGAGATAAGCACGTTTTCTGAAATGCCGCTCTCCCGTCACTCTGGTTAAAGTGTTATGAAAAAAAAGGCTGTTGGGGGCTAGGGAGTATCGAGTTGATCATTATACATGAAGAAATAACCAATTTCATCGTTTGGTTTATGTTTTACACGCGTTTTAAATTTTATTGCCGAAATCGCTTTTTCTCGCCGAGATAAGCACGTTTTCTGAAATGCCGCTCTCCCGTCACTCTGGTTAAAGTGTTATGAAAAAAAAGGCTGTTGGGGGCTAGGGAGTATCGAGTTGATCATTATACATGAAGAAATAACCAATTTCATCGTTTGGTTTATGTTTTACACGATGCTGAGCTCCAGCTGGAAGTGTAAAAAGAACCGGGCTGGTTAAAAAAAAGAACCGGGTGGGCCGGTAAAATTGCTTAGCCGGGGCTCTGGAAGCCTAACACGGCGTGATCTTGTCCAAAAAGCCGCTCGTGAGCTCCAGCTGGAAGTGTAAAAAGAACCGGGCTGGTTCAAAAAAAGAACCGGGCGGCCCGGTAGAATTGCTTAGCCGAGGTCCTGGAAGCCTAACCCGGCGTGATCTTGCGCAAAAAGCCGCTGCTGAGCTCCAGCTGGAAGTGTAAAAAGAACCGGGCTGGTTCAAAAAAAGAACCGGGCGGCCCGGTAAAATTGCTTAGCCGGGGTCCTGGAAGCCTAACGCGGCGTGATCTTGCCCGAAAGTCGGCCTCTATACTTCCATATTAGGTACCAGGCGCTCAGAGCCAACTTGGCAAAAATTTTCTAAGTGCCCACGGCTCTGCGGGGATTGTGCGTCCGACCCGCGCCGGTTCTCCAGCCGGCCTAAAATAACGCAAAACCAGCCTCTCCCCCTGGAGCTCACAGCCAAAGGCGAAACTTTTCTAAGTGCCTACGGCTCTGCGGGCTTTTGAGTCCGCCCCGCGCCAGTTCGTCGGTCGGCCTCAAAAAGCGAAAAATCAGCCTCTCTCCCTGGAGCTCGACTCGAGTTGATCATTATACATGAAGAAATAACCAATTTCATCGTTTGGTTTATGTTTTACACGCGTTTTAAATTTTATTGCCGAAATCGCTTTTTCTCGCCGAGATAAGCACGTTTTCTGAAATGCCGCTCTCCCGTCACTCTGGTTAAAGTGTTATGAAAAAAAAGGCTGTTGGGGGCTAGGGAGTATCGAGTTGATCATTATACATGAAGAAATAACCAATTTCATCGTTTGGTTTATGTTTTACACGCGTTTTAAATTTTATTGCCGAAATCGCTTTTTCTCGCCGAGATAAGCACGTTTTCTGAAATGCCGCTCTCCCGTCACTCTGGTTAAAGTGTTATGAAAAAAAAGGCTGTTGGGGGCTAGGGAGTATCGAGTTGATCATTATACATGAAGAAATAACCAATTTCATCGTTTGGTTTATGTTTTACACGCGTTTTAAATTTTATTGCCGAAATCGCTTTTTCTCGCCGAGATAAGCACGTTTTCTGAAATGCCGCTCTCCCGTCACTCTGGTTAAAGTGTTATGAAAAAAAAGGCTGTTGGGGGCTAGGGAGTATCGAGTTGATCATTATACATGAAGAAATAACCAATTTCATCGTTTGGTTTATGTTTTACACGCGTTTTAAATTTTATTGCCGAAATCGCTTTTTCTCGCCGAGATAAGCACGTTTTCTGAAATGCCGCTCTCCCGTCACTCTGGTTAAAGTGTTATGAAAAAAAAGGCTGTTGGGGGCTAGGGAGTATCGAGTTGATCATTATACATGAAGAAATAACCAATTTCATCGTTTGATTTATGTTTTACACGCGTTTTAAATTTTATTGCCGAAATCGCTTTTTCTCTCCGAGATAAGCACGTTTTCTGAAATGCCGCTCTCCCGTCACTCTGGTTAAAGTGTTATGAAAAAAAAGGCTGTTGGGGGCTAGGGAGTATCGAGTTGATCATTATACATGAAGAAATAACCAATTTCATCGTTTGGTTTATGTTTTACACGCGTTTTAAATTTTATTGCCGAAATCGCTTTTTCTCGCCGAGATAAGCACGTTTTCTGAAATGCCGCTCTCCCGTCACTCTGGTTAAAGTGTTATGAAAAAAAAGGCTGTTGGGGGCTAGGGAGTATCGAGTTGATCATTATACATGAAGAAATAACCAATTTCATCGTTTGGTTTATGTTTTACACGCGTTTTAAATTTTATTGCCGAAATCGCTTTTTCTCGCCGAGATAAGCACGTTTTCTGAAATGCCGCTCTCCCGTCACTCTGGTTAAAGTGTTATGAAAAAAAAGGCTGTTGGGGGCTAGGGAGTATCGAGTTGATCATTATACATGAAGAAATAACCAATTTCATCGTTTGGTTTATGTTTTACACGCGTTTTAAATTTTATTGCCGAAATCGCTTTTTCTCGCCGATATAAGCACGTTTTCTGAAATGCCGCTCTCCCGTCACTCTGGTTAAAGTGTTATGAAAAAAAAGGCTGTTGGGGGCTAGGGAGTATCGAGTTGATCATTATACATGAAGAAATAACCAATTTCATCGTTTGGTTTATGTTTTACACGCGTTTTAAATTTTATTGCCGAAATCGCTTTTTCTCGCCGAGATAAGCACGTTTTCTGAAATGCCGCTCTCCCGTCACTCTGGTTAAAGTGTTATGAAAAAAAAGGCTGTTGGGGGCTAGGGAGTATCGAGTTGATCATTATACATGAAGAAATAACCAATTTCATCGTTTGGTTTATGTTTTACACGCGTTTTAAATTTTATTGCCGAAATCGCTTTTTCTCGCCGAGATAAGCACGTTTTCTGAAATGCCGCTCTCCCGTCACTCTGGTTAAAGTGTTGTGAAAAAAAAGGCTGTTGGGGGCTAGGGAGTATCGAGTTGATCATTATACATGAAGAAATAACCAATTTCATCGTTTGGTTTATGTTTTACACGCGTTTTAAATTTTATTGCTGAAATCGCTTTTTCTCGCCGAGATAAGCACGTTTTCTGAAATGCCGCTCTCCCGTCACTGTGGTTAAAGTGTTATGAAAAAAAAAGGCTGTTGGGGGCTAGGGAGTATCGAGTTGATCATTATACATGAAGAAATAACCAATTTCATCGTTTGGTTTATGTTTTACACGCGTTTTAAATTTTATTGCCGAAATCGCTTTTTCTCGCCGAGATAAGCACGTTTTCTGAAATGCCGCTCTCCCGTCACTCTGGTTAAAGTGTTATGAAAAAAAAGGCTGTTGGGGGCTAGGGAGTATCGAGTTGATCATTATACATGAAGAAATAACCAATTTCATCGTTTGGTTTATGTTTTACACGCGTTTTAAATTTTATTGCCGAAATCTCTTTTTCTCGCCGAGATAAGCACGTTTTCTGAAATGCCGCTCTCCCGTCACTCTGGTTAAAGTGTTATGAAAAAAAAGGCTGTTGGGGGCTAGGGAGTATCGAGTTGATCATTATACATGAAGAAATAACCAATTTCATCGTTTGATTTATGTTTTACACGCGTTTTAAATTTTATTGCCGAAATCGCTTTTTCTCGCCGAGATAAGCACGTTTTCTGAAATGCCGCTCTCCCGTCACTCTGGTTAAAGTGTTATGAAAAAAAAGGCTGTTGGGGGCTAGGGAGTATCGAGTTGATCATTATACATGAAGAAATAACCAATTTCATCGTTTGGTTTATGTTTTACACGCGTTTTAAATTTTATTGCCGAAATCGCTTTTTCTCGCCGAGATAAGCACGTTTTCTGAAATGCCGCTCTCCCGTCACTCTGGTTAAAGTGTTATGAAAAAAAAGGCTGTTGGGGGCTAGGGAGTATCGAGTTGATCATTATACATGAAGAAATAACCAATTTCATCGTTTGGTTTATGTTTTACACGATGCTGAGCTCCAGCTGGAAGTGTAAAAAGAACCGGGCTGGTTAAAAAAAAGAACCGGGTGGGCCGGTAAAATTGCTTAGCCGGGGCTCTGGAAGCCTAACACGGCGTGATCTTGTCCAAAAAGCCGCTCGTGAGCTCCAGCTGGAAGTGTAAAAAGAACCGGGCTGGTTCAAAAAAAGAACCGGGCGGCCCGGTAGAATTGCTTAGCCGAGGTCCTGGAAGCCTAACCCGGCGTGATCTTGCGCAAAAAGCCGCTGCTGAGCTCCAGCTGGAAGTGTAAAAAGAACCGGGCTGGTTCAAAAAAAGAACCGGGCGGCCCGGTAAAATTGCTTAGCCGGGGTCCTGGAAGCCTAACGCGGCGTGATCTTGCCCGAAAGTCGGCCTCTATACTTCCATATTAGGTACCAGGCGCTCAGAGCCAACTTGGCAAAAATTTTCTAAGTGCCCACGGCTCTGCGGGGATTGTGCGTCCGACCCGCGCCGGTTCTCCAGCCGGCCTAAAATAACGCAAAACCAGCCTCTCCCCCTGGAGCTCACAGCCAAAGGCGAAACTTTTCTAAGTGCCTACGGCTCTGCGGGCTTTTGAGTCCGCCCCGCGCCAGTTCGTCGGTCGGCCTCAAAAAGCGAAAAATCAGCCTCTCTCCCTGGAGCTCGACTCGAGTTGATCATTATACATTAAGAAATAACCAATTTCATCGTTTGGTTTATGTTTTACACGCGTTTTAAATTTTATTGCCGAAATCGCTTTTTCTCGCCGAGATAAGCACGTTTTCTGAAATGCCGCTCTCCCGTCACTCTGGTTAAAGTGTTATGAAAAAAAAGGCTGTTGGGGGCTAGGGAGTATCGAGTTGATCATTATACATGAAGAAATAACCAATTTCATCGTTTGGTTTATGTTTTACACGCGTTTTAAATTTTATTGCCGAAATCGCTTTTTCTCGCCGAGATAAGCACGTTTTCTGAAATGCCGCTCTCCCGTCACTCTGGTTAAAGTGTTATGAAAAAAAAGGCTGTTGGGGGCTAGGGAGTATCGAGTTGATCATTATACATGAAGAAATAACCAATTTCATCGTTTGGTTTATGTTTTACACGCGTTTTAAATTTTATTGCCGAAATCGCTTTTTCTCGCCGAGATAAGCACGTTTTCTGAAATGCCGCTCTCCCGTCACTCTGGTTAAAGTGTTATGAAAAAAAAGGCTGTTGGGGGCTAGGGAGTATCGAGTTGATCATTATACATGAAGAAATAACCAATTTCATCGTTTGGTTTATGTTTTACACGCGTTTTAAATTTTATTGCCGAAATCGCTTTTTCTCGCCGAGATAAGCACGTTTTCTGAAATGCCGCTCTCCCGTCACTCTGGTTAAAGTGTTATGAAAAAAAAGGCTGTTGGGGGCTAGGGAGTATCGAGTTGATCATTATACATGAAGAAATAACCAATTTCATCGTTTGGTTTATGTTTTACACGATGCTGAGCTCCAGCTGGAAGTGTAAAAAGAACCGGGCTGGTTAAAAAAAGAACCGGGCGACCCGGTAAAATTGCTTAGCCGGGGCTCTGGAAGCCTAACACGGCGTGATCTTGTCCAAAAAGCCGCTGCTGAAATCCAGCTGGAAGTGTAAAAAGAACCGGGCTGGTTAAAAAAAAGAACCGGGCGACCCGGTAAAATTGCTTAGCCGGGGCTCTGGAAGCCTAACACGGCGTGATCTTTTCCAAAAAGCCGCTGCTGAGCTCCAGCTGGAAGTGTAAAAAGAACCGGGCTGGTTAAAAAAAAGAACCGGGCGGCCCGGTAAAATTGCTTAGCCGGGGCTCTGGAAGCCTAACCCGGCGTGATACTGTGCATAAAGCTGCTGCTGAGCTCCAGCTGGAAGTGTAAAAAAAACCGGGCTGGTTAAAAAAAAGAACCGGGCGACCCTGTAAAATTGCTTAGCCGGGGCTCTGGAAGCCTAACACGGCGTGATCTTGTCCAAAAACCCGCTGCTGAGCTCCAGCTGGAAGTGTAAAAAGAACCGGGCTGGTTAAAAAAAAGAACCGGGCGGGCCGGTAAAATTGCTTAGCCGGGGCTCTGGAAGCCTAACACGGCGTGATCTTGTCCAAAAAGCCGCTCGTGAGCTCCAGCTGGAAGTGTAAAAAGAACCGGGCTGGTTCAAAAAAAGAACCGGGCGGCCCGGTAGAATTGCTTAGCCGAGGTCCTGGAAGCCTAACCCGGCGTGATCTTGCGCAAAAAGCCGCTGCTGAGCTCCAGCTGGAAGTGTAAAAAGAACCGGGCTGGTTCAAAAAAAGAACCGGGCGGCCCGGTAAAATTGCTTAGCCGGGGTCCTGGAAGCCTAACGCGGCGTGATCTTGCCCGAAAGTCGGCCTCTATACTTCCATATTAGGTACCAGGCGCTCAGAGCCAACTTGGCAAAAATTTTCTAAGTGCCCACGGCTCTGCGGGGATTGTGCGTCCGACCCGCACCGGTTCTCCAGCCGGCCTAAAATAACGTAAAACCAGCCTCTCCCCCTGGAGCTCACAGCCAAAGGCGAAACTTTTCTAAGTGCCTACGGCTCTGCGGGCTTTTGAGTCCGCCCCGCGCCGGTTCGTCGGTCGGCCTCAAAAAGCGAAAAATCAGCCTCTCTCCCTGGAGCTCGACTCGAGTTGATCATTATACATGAAGAAATAACCAATTTCATCGTTTGGTTTATGTTTTACACGCGTTTTAAATTTTATTGCCGAAATCGCTTTTTCTCGCCGAGATAAGCACGTTTTCTGAAATGCCGCTCTCCCGTCACTCTGGTTAAAGTGTTATGAAAAAAAAGGCTGCTGGGGGCTAGGGAGTATCGAGTTGATCATTATGCATGAAGAAATAACCAATTTCATCGTTTGGTTTATGTTTTACACGCGTTTTAAATTTTATTGCCGAAATCGCTTTTTCTCGCCGAGATAAGCACGTTTTCTGAAATGCCGCTCTCCCGTCACTCTGGTTAAAGTGTTATGGAAAAAAAAGGCTGTTGGGGGCTAGGGAGTATCGAGTTGATCATTATACATGAAGAAATAACCAATTTCATCGTTTGGTTTATGTTTTACACGCGTTTTAAATTGTATTGCCGAAATCGCTTTTTCTCGCCGAGATAAGCACGTTTTCTGAAATGCCGCTCTCCCGTCACTCTGGTTAAAGTGTTATGAAAAAAAAGGCTGTTGGGGGCTAGGGAGTAGCGAGTTGATCATTATACATGAAGAAATAACCAATTTCATCGTTTGGTTTATGTTTTACACGCGTTTTAAATTTTATTGCCGAAATCGCTTTTTCTCGCCGAGATAAGCACGTTTTCTGAAATGCCGCTCTCCCGTCACTCTGGTTAAAGTGTTATGAAAAAAAAGGCTGTTGGGGGCTAGGGAGTATCGAGTTGATCATTATACATGAAGAAATAACCAATTTCATCGTTTGGTTTTTGTTTTACACGCGTTTTAAATTTTATTGCCGAAATCGCTTTTTCTCGCCGAGATAAGCACGTTTTCTGAAATGCCGCTCTCCCGTCACTCTGGTTAAAGTGTTATGAAAAAAAAGGCTGTTGGGGGCTAGGGAGTATCGAGTTGATCATTATACATGAAGAAATAACCAATTTCATCGTTTGGTTTATGTTTTACACGCGTTTTAAATTTTATTGCCGAAATCGCTTTTTCTCGCCGAGATAAGCACGTTTTCTGAAATGCCGCTCTCCCGTCACTCTGGTTAAAGTGTTATGAAAAAAAAGGCTGTTGGGGGCTAGGGAGTATCGAGTTGATCATTATACATGAAGAAATAACCAATTTCATCGTTTGGTTTATGTTTTACACGCGTTTTAAATTTTATTGCCGAAATCGCTTTTTCTCGCCGAGATAAGCACGTTTTCTGAAATGCCGCTCTCCCGTCACTCTGGTTAAAGTGTTATGAAAAAAAAGGCTGTTGGGGGCTAGGGAGTATCGAGTTGATCATTATACATGAAGAAATAACCAATTTCATCGTTTGGTTTATGTTTTACACGCGTTTTAAATTTTATTGCCGAAATCGCTTTTTCTCGCCGAGATAAGCACGTTTTCTGAAATGCCGCTCTCCCGTCACTCTGGTTAAAGTGTTATGAAAAAAAAAGGCTGTTGGGGGCTAGGGAGTATCGAGTTGATCATTATACATGAAGAAATAACCAATTTCATCGTTTGGTTTATGTTTTACACGCGTTTTAAATTTTATTGCCGAAATCGCTTTTTCTCGCCGAGATAAGCACGTTTTCTGAAATGCCGCTCTCCCGTCACTCTGGTTAAAGTGTTATGAAAAAAAAAAGGCTGTTGGGGGCTAGGAGTATCGAGTTGATCATTATACATGAAGAAATAACCAATTTCATCGTTTGGTTTATGTTTTACACGCGTTTTAAATTTTATTGCCGAAATCGCTTTTTCTCGCCGAGATAAGCACGTTTTCTGAAATGCCGCTCTCCCCGTCACTCTGGTTAAAGTGTTATGAAAAAAAAGGCTGTTGGGGGCTAGGGAGTATCGAGTTGATCATTATACATGAAGAAATAACCAATTTCATCGTTTGGTTTATGTTTTACACGCGTTTTAAATTTTATTGCCGAAATCGCTTTTTCTCGCCGAGATAAGCACGTTTTCTGAAATGCCGCTCTCCCGTCACTCTGGTTAAAGTGTTATGAAAAAAAAAGGCTGTTGGGGGCTAGGGAGTATCGAGTTGATCATTATACATGAAGAAATAACCAATTTCATCGTTTGGTTTATGTTTTACACGCGTTTTAAATTTTATTGCCGAAATCGCTTTTTCTCGCCGAGATAAGCACGTTTTCTGAAATGCCGCTCTCCCGTCACTCTGGTTAAAGTGTTATGAAAAAAAAGGCTGTTGGGGGCTAGGAGTATCGAGTTGAACATTATACATGAAGAAATAACCAATTTCATCGTTTGGTTTATGTTTTACACGCGTTTTAAATTTTATTGCCGAAATCGCTTTTTCTCGCCGAGATAAGCACGTTTTCTGAAATGCCGCTCTCCCCGTCACTCTGGTTAAAGTGTTATGAAAAAAAAGGCTGTTGGGGCTAGGGAGTATCGAGTTGATCATTATACATGAAGAAATAACCAATTTCATCGTTTGGTTTATGTTTTACACGCGTTTTAAATTTTATTGCCGAAATCGCTTTTTCTCGCCGAGATAAGCACGTTTTCTGAAATGCCGCTCTCCCCGTCACTCTGGTTAAAGTGTTATGAAAAAAAAGGCTGTTGGGGGCTAGGGAGTATCGAGTTGATCATTATACATGAAGAAATAACCAATTTCATCGTTTGGTTTATGCTTTACACGCGTTTTAAATTTTATTGCCGAAATCGCTTTTTCTCGCCGAGATAAGCACGTTTTCTGAAATGCCGCTCTCCCGTCACACTGGTTAAAGTGTTATGAAAAAAAAGGCTGTTGGGGGCTAGGGAGTATCGAGTTGATCATTATACATGAAGAAATAACCAATTTCATCGTTTGGTTTATGTTTTACACGCGTTTTAAATTTTATTGCCGAAATCGCTTTTTCTCGCCGAGATAAGCACGTTTTCTGAAATGCCGCTCTCCCGTCACTCTGGTTAAAGTGTTATGAAAAAAAAGGCTGTTGGGGGCTAGGGAGTATCGAGTTGATCATTATACATGAAGAAATAACCAATTTCATCGTTTGGTTTATGTTTTACACGCGTTTTAAATTTTATTGCCGAAATCGCTTTTTCTCGCCGAGATAAGCACGTTTTCTGAAATGCCGCTCTCCCCGTCACTCTGGTTAAAGTGTTATGAAAAAAAAGGCTGTTGGGGGCTAGGGAGTATCGAGTTGATCATTATACATGAAGAAATAACCAATTTCATCGTTTGGTTTATGCTTTACACGCGTTTTAAATTTTATTGCCGAAATCGCTTTTTCTCGCCGAGATAAGCACGTTTTCTGAAATGCCGCTCTCCCGTCACACTGGTTAAAGTGTTATGAAAAAAAAAGGCTGTTGGGGGCTAGGGAGTATCGAGTTGATCATTATACATGAAGAAATAACCAATTTCATCGTTTGGTTTATGTTTTACACGCGTTTTAAATTTTATTGCCGAAATCGCTTTTTCTCGCCGAGATAAGCACGTTTTCTGAAATGCCGCTCTCCCGTCACTCTGGTTAAAGTGTTATGAAAAAAAAGGCTGTTGGGGGCTAGGGAGTATCGAGTTGATCATTATACATGAAGAAATAACCAATTTCATCGTTTGGTTTATGTTTTACACGCGTTTTAAATTTTATTGCCGAAATCGCTTTTTCTCGCCGAGATAAGCACGTTTTCTGAAATGCCGCTCTCCCGTCACTCTGGTTAAAGTGTTATGAAAAAAAAGGCTGTTGGGGGCTAGGGAGTATCGAGTTGAACATTATACATGAAGAAATAACCAATTTCATCGTTTGGTTTATGTTTTACACGCGTTTTAAATTTTATTGCCGAAATCGCTTTTTCTCGCCGAGATAAGCACGTTTTCTGAAATGCCGCTCTCCCGTCACTCTGGTTAAAGTGTTATGAAAAAAAAGGCTGTTGGGGCTAGGGAGTATCGAGTTGATCATTATACATGAAGAAATAACCAATTTCATCGTTTGGTTTATGTTTTACACGCGTTTTAAATTTTATTGCCGAAATCGCTTTTTCTCGCCGAGATAAGCACGTTTTCTGAAATGCCGCTCTCCCGTCACTCTGGTTAAAGTGTTATGAAAAAAAAGGCTGTTGGGGGCTAGGGAGTATCGAGTTGATCATTATACATGAAGAAATAACCAATTTCATCGTTTGGTTTATGCTTTACACGCGTTTTAAATTTTATTGCCGAAATCGCTTTTTCTCGCCGAGATAAGCACGTTTTCTGAAATGCCGCTCTCCCGTCACACTGGTTAAAGTGTTATGAAAAAAAAGGCTGTTGGGGGCTAGGGAGTATCGAGTTGATCATTATACATGAAGAAATAACCAATTTCATCGTTTGGTTTATGTTTTACACGCGTTTTAAATTTTATTGCCGAAATCGCTTTTTCTCGCCGAGATAAGCACGTTTTCTGAAATGCCGCTCTCCCGTCACTCTGGTTAAAGTGTTATGAAAAAAAAGGCTGTTGGGGGCTAGGGAGTATCGAGTTGATCATTATACATGAAGAAATAACCAATTTCATCGTTTGGTTTATGTTTTACACGCGTTTTAAATTTTATTGCCGAAATCGCTTTTTCTCGCCGAGATAAGCACGTTTTCTGAAATGCCGCTCTCCCGTCACTCTGGTTAAAGTGTTATGAAAAAAAAGGCTGTTGGGGGCTAGGGAGTATCGAGTTGATCATTATACATGAAGAAATAACCAATTTCATCGTTTGGTTTATGTTTTACACGCGTTTTAAATTTTATTGCCGAAATCGCTTTTTCTCGCCGAGATAAGCACGTTTTCTGAAATGCCGCTCTCCCGTCACTCTGGTTAAAGTGTTATGAAAAAAAAGGCTGTTGGGGGCTAGGGAGTATCGAGTTGATCATTATACATGAAGAAATAACCAATTTCATCGTTTGGTTTATGTTTTACACGCGTTTTAAATTTTATTGCCGAAATCGCTTTTTCTCGCCGAGATAAGCACGTTTTCTGAAATGCCGCTCTCCCGTCACTCTGGTTAAAGTGTTATGAAAAAAAAGGCTGTTGGGGGCTAGGGAGTATCGAGTTGATCATTATACATGAAGAAATAACCAATTTCATCGTTTGGTTTATGTTTTACACGCGTTTTAAATTTTATTGCCGAAATCGCTTTTTCTCGCCGAGATAAGCACGTTTTCTGAAATGCCGCTCTCCCGTCACTCTGGTTAAAGTGTTATGAAAAAAAAGGCTGTTGGGGGCTAGGGAGTATCGAGTTGATCATTATACATGAAGAAATAACCAATTTCATCGTTTGGTTTATGTTTTACACGCGTTTTAAATTTTATTGCCGAAATCGCTTTTTCTCGCCGAGATAAGCACGTTTTCTGAAATGCCGCTCTCCCGTCACTCTGGTTAAAGTGTTATGAAAAAAAAGGCTGTTGGGGGCTAGGGAGTATCGAGTTGATCATTATACATGAAGAAATAACCAATTTCATCGTTTGGTTTATGTTTTACACGCGTTTTAAATTTTATTGCCGAAATCGCTTTTTCTCGCCGAGATAAGCACGTTTTCTGAAATGCCGCTCTCCCGTCACTCTGGTTAAAGTGTTATGAAAAAAAAGGCTGTTGGGGGCTAGGGAGTATCGAGTTGATCATTATACATGAAGAAATAACCAATTTCATCGTTTGGTTTATGTTTTACACGCGTTTTAAATTTTATTGCCGAAATCGCTTTTTCTCGCCGAGATAAGCACGTTTTCTGAAATGCCGCTCTCCCGTCACTCTGGTTAAAGTGTTATGAAAAAAAAGGCTGTTGGGGGCTAGGGAGTATCGAGTTGATCATTATACATGAAGAAATAACCAATTTCATCGTTTGGTTTATGTTTTACACGCGTTTTAAATTTTATTGCCGAAATCGCTTTTTCTCGCCGAGATAAGCACGTTTTCTGAAATGCCGCTCTCCCGTCACTCTGGTTAAAGTGTTATGAAAAAAAAGGCTGTTGGGGGCTAGGGAGTATCGAGTTGATCATTATACATGAAGAAATAACCAATTTCATCGTTTGGTTTATGTTTTACACGCGTTTTAAATTTTATTGCCGAAATCGCTTTTTCTCGCCGAGATAAGCACGTTTTCTGAAATGCCGCTCTCCCGTCACTCTGGTTAAAGTGTTATGAAAAAAAAGGCTGTTGGGGGCTAGGGAGTATCGAGTTGATCATTATACATGAAGAAATAACCAATTTCATCGTTTGGTTTATGTTTTACACGCGTTTTAAATTTTATTGCCGAAATCGCTTTTTCTCGCCGAGATAAGCACGTTTTCTGAAATGCCGCTCTCCCGTCACTCTGGTTAAAGTGTTATGAAAAAAAAGGCTGTTGGGGGCTAGGGAGTATCGAGTTGATCATTATACATGAAGAAATAACCAATTTCATCGTTTGGTTTATGTTTTACACGCGTTTTAAATTTTATTGCCGAAATCGCTTTTTCTCGCCGAGATAAGCACGTTTTCTGAAATGCCGCTCTCCCGTCACTCTGGTTAAAGTGTTATGAAAAAAAAGGCTGTTGGGGGCTAGGGAGTATCGAGTTGATCATTATACATGAAGAAATAACCAATTTCATCGTTTGGTTTATGTTTTACACGCGTTTTAAATTTTATTGCCGAAATCGCTTTTTCTCGCCGAGATAAGCACGTTTTCTGAAATGCCGCTCTCCCGTCACTCTGGTTAAAGTGTTATGAAAAAAAAGGCTGTTGGGGGCTAGGGAGTATCGAGTTGATCATTATACATGAAGAAATAACCAATTTCATCGTTTGGTTTATGTTTTACACGCGTTTTAAATTTTATTGCCGAAATCGCTTTTTCTCGCCGAGATAAGCACGTTTTCTGAAATGCCGCTCTCCCGTCACTCTGGTTAAAGTGTTATGAAAAAAAAGGCTGTTGGGGGCTAGGGAGTATCGAGTTGATCATTATACATGAAGAAATAACCAATTTCATCGTTTGGTTTATGTTTTACACGCGTTTTAAATTTTATTGCCGAAATCGCTTTTTCTCGCCGAGATAAGCACGTTTTCTGAAATGCCGCTCTCCCGTCACTCTGGTTAAAGTGTTATGAAAAAAAAGGCTGTTGGGGGCTAGGGAGTATCGAGTTGATCATTATACATGAAGAAATAACCAATTTCATCGTTTGGTTTATGTTTTACACGCGTTTTAAATTTTATTGCCGAAATCGCTTTTTCTCGCCGAGATAAGCACGTTTTCTGAAATGCCGCTCTCCCGTCACTCTGGTTAAAGTGTTATGAAAAAAAAGGCTGTTGGGGGCTAGGGAGTATCGAGTTGATCATTATACATGAAGAAATAACCAATTTCATCGTTTGGTTTATGTTTTACACGCGTTTTAAATTTTATTGCCGAAATCGCTTTTTCTCGCCGAGATAAGCACGTTTTCTGAAATGCCGCTCTCCCGTCACTCTGGTTAAAGTGTTATGAAAAAAAAGGCTGTTGGGGGCTAGGGAGTATCGAGTTGATCATTATACATGAAGAAATAACCAATTTCATCGTTTGGTTTATGTTTTACACGCGTTTTAAATTTTATTGCCGAAATCGCTTTTTCTCGCCGAGATAAGCACGTTTTCTGAAATGCCGCTCTCCCGTCACTCTGGTTAAAGTGTTATGAAAAAAAAGGCTGTTGGGGGCTAGGGAGTATCGAGTTGATCATTATACATGAAGAAATAACCAATTTCATCGTTTGGTTTATGTTTTACACGCGTTTTAAATTTTATTGCCGAGAATCGCTTTTTCTCGCCGAGATAAGCACGTTTTCTGAAATGCCGCTCTCCCGTCACTCTGGTTAAAGTGTTATGAAAAAAAAGGCTGTTGGGGGCTAGGGAGTATCGAGTTGATCATTATACATGAAGAAATAACCAATTTCATCGTTTGGTTTATGTTTTACACGCGTTTTAAATTTTATTGCCGAAATCGCTTTTTCTCGCCGAGATAAGCACGTTTTCTGAAATGCCGCTCTCCCGTCACTCTGGTTAAAGTGTTATGAAAAAAAAGGCTGTTGGGGGCTAGGGAGTATCGAGTTGATCATTATACATGAAGAAATAACCAATTTCATCGTTTGGTTTATGTTTTACACGCGTTTTAAATTTTATTGCCGAAATCGCTTTTTCTCGCCGAGATAAGCACGTTTTCTGAAATGCCGCTCTCCCGTCACTCTGGTTAAAGTGTTATGAAAAAAAAGGCTGTTGGGGGCTAGGGAGTATCGAGTTGATCATTATACATGAAGAAATAACCAATTTCATCGTTTGGTTTATGTTTTACACGCGTTTTAAATTTTATTGCCGAAATCGCTTTTTCTCGCCGAGATAAGCACGTTTTCTGAAATGCCGCTCTCCCGTCACTCTGGTTAAAGTGTTATGAAAAAAAAGGCTGTTGGGGGCTAGGGAGTATCGAGTTGATCATTATACATGAAGAAATAACCAATTTCATCGTTTGGTTTATGTTTTACACGCGTTTTAAATTTTATTGCCGAAATCGCTTTTTCTCGCCGAGATAAGCACGTTTTCTGAAATGCCGCTCTCCCGTCACTCTGGTTAAAGTGTTATGAAAAAAAAGGCTGTTGGGGGCTAGGGAGTATCGAGTTGATCATTATACATGAAGAAATAACCAATTTCATCGTTTGGTTTATGTTTTACACGCGTTTTAAATTTTATTGCCGAAATCGCTTTTTCTCGCCGAGATAAGCACGTTTTCTGAAATGCCGCTCTCCCGTCACTCTGGTTAAAGTGTTATGAAAAAAAAGGCTGTTGGGGGCTAGGGAGTATCGAGTTGATCATTATACATGAAGAAATAACCAATTTCATCGTTTGGTTTATGTTTTACACGCGTTTTAAATTTTATTGCCGAAATCGCTTTTTCTCGCCGAGATAAGCACGTTTTCTGAAATGCCGCTCTCCCGTCACTCTGGTTAAAGTGTTATGAAAAAAAAGGCTGTTGGGGGCTAGGGAGTATCGAGTTGATCATTATACATGAAGAAATAACCAATTTCATCGTTTGGTTTATGTTTTACACGCGTTTTAAATTTTATTGCCGAAATCGCTTTTTCTCGCCGAGATAAGCACGTTTTCTGAAATGCCGCTCTCCCGTCACTCTGGTTAAAGTGTTATGAAAAAAAAGGCTGTTGGGGGCTAGGGAGTATCGAGTTGATCATTATACATGAAGAAATAACCAATTTCATCGTTTGGTTTATGTTTTACACGCGTTTTAAATTTTATTGCCGAAATCGCTTTTTCTCGCCGAGATAAGCACGTTTTCTGAAATGCCGCTCTCCCGTCACTCTGGTTAAAGTGTTATGAAAAAAAAGGCTGTTGGGGGCTAGGGAGTATCGAGTTGATCATTATACATGAAGAAATAACCAATTTCATCGTTTGGTTTATGTTTTACACGCGTTTTAAATTTTATTGCCGAAATCGCTTTTTCTCGCCGAGATAAGCACGTTTTCTGAAATGCCGCTCTCCCGTCACTCTGGTTAAAGTGTTATGAAAAAAAAGGCTGTTGGGGGCTAGGGAGTATCGAGTTGATCATTATACATGAAGAAATAACCAATTTCATCGTTTGGTTTATGTTTTACACGCGTTTTAAATTTTATTGCCGAAATCGCTTTTTCTCGCCGAGATAAGCACGTTTTCTGAAATGCCGCTCTCCCGTCACTCTGGTTAAAGTGTTATGAAAAAAAAGGCTGTTGGGGGCTAGGGAGTATCGAGTTGATCATTATACATGAAGAAATAACCAATTTCATCGTTTGGTTTATGTTTTACACGCGTTTTAAATTTTATTGCCGAAATCGCTTTTTCTCGCCGAGATAAGCACGTTTTCTGAAATGCCGCTCTCCCGTCACTCTGGTTAAAGTGTTATGAAAAAAAAGGCTGTTGGGGGCTAGGGAGTATCGAGTTGATCATTATACATGAAGAAATAACCAATTTCATCGTTTGGTTTATGTTTTACACGCGTTTTAAATTTTATTGCCGAAATCGCTTTTTCTCGCCGAGATAAGCACGTTTTCTGAAATGCCGCTCTCCCGTCACTCTGGTTAAAGTGTTATGAAAAAAAAGGCTGTTGGGGGCTAGGGAGTATCGAGTTGATCATTATACATGAAGAAATAACCAATTTCATCGTTTGGTTTATGTTTTACACGCGTTTTAAATTTTATTGCCGAAATCGCTTTTTCTCGCCGAGATAAGCACGTTTTCTGAAATGCCGCTCTCCCGTCACTCTGGTTAAAGTGTTATGAAAAAAAAGGCTGTTGGGGGCTAGGGAGTATCGAGTTGATCATTATACATGAAGAAATAACCAATTTCATCGTTTGGTTTATGTTTTACACGCGTTTTAAATTTTATTGCCGAAATCGCTTTTTCTCGCCGAGATAAGCACGTTTTCTGAAATGCCGCTCTCCCGTCACTCTGGTTAAAGTGTTATGAAAAAAAAGGCTGTTGGGGGCTAGGGAGTATCGAGTTGATCATTATACATGAAGAAATAACCAATTTCATCGTTTGGTTTATGTTTTACACGCGTTTTAAATTTTATTGCCGAAATCGCTTTTTCTCGCCGAGATAAGCACGTTTTCTGAAATGCCGCTCTCCCGTCACTCTGGTTAAAGTGTTATGAAAAAAAAGGCTGTTGGGGGCTAGGGAGTATCGAGTTGATCATTATACATGAAGAAATAACCAATTTCATCGTTTGGTTTATGTTTTACACGCGTTTTAAATTTTATTGCCGAAATCGCTTTTTCTCGCCGAGATAAGCACGTTTTCTGAAATGCCGCTCTCCCGTCACTCTGGTTAAAGTGTTATGAAAAAAAAGGCTGTTGGGGGCTAGGGAGTATCGAGTTGATCATTATACATGAAGAAATAACCAATTTCATCGTTTGGTTTATGTTTTACACGCGTTTTAAATTTTATTGCCGAAATCGCTTTTTCTCGCCGAGATAAGCACGTTTTCTGAAATGCCGCTCTCCCGTCACTCTGGTTAAAGTGTTATGAAAAAAAAGGCTGTTGGGGGCTAGGGAGTATCGAGTTGATCATTATACATGAAGAAATAACCAATTTCATCGTTTGGTTTATGTTTTACACGCGTTTTAAATTTTATTGCCGAAATCGCTTTTTCTCGCCGAGATAAGCACGTTTTCTGAAATGCCGCTCTCCCGTCACTCTGGTTAAAGTGTTATGAAAAAAAAGGCTGTTGGGGGCTAGGGAGTATCGAGTTGATCATTATACATGAAGAAATAACCAATTTCATCGTTTGGTTTATGTTTTACACGCGTTTTAAATTTTATTGCCGAAATCGCTTTTTCTCGCCGAGATAAGCACGTTTTCTGAAATGCCGCTCTCCCGTCACTCTGGTTAAAGTGTTATGAAAAAAAAGGCTGTTGGGGGCTAGGGAGTATCGAGTTGATCATTATACATGAAGAAATAACCAATTTCATCGTTTGGTTTATGTTTTACACGCGTTTTAAATTTTATTGCCGAAATCGCTTTTTCTCGCCGAGATAAGCACGTTTTCTGAAATGCCGCTCTCCCGTCACTCTGGTTAAAGTGTTATGAAAAAAAAGGCTGTTGGGGGCTAGGGAGTATCGAGTTGATCATTATACATGAAGAAATAACCAATTTCATCGTTTGGTTTATGTTTTACACGCGTTTTAAATTTTATTGCCGAAATCGCTTTTTCTCGCCGAGATAAGCACGTTTTCTGAAATGCCGCTCTCCCGTCACTCTGGTTAAAGTGTTATGAAAAAAAAGGCTGTTGGGGGCTAGGGAGTATCGAGTTGATCATTATACATGAAGAAATAACCAATTTCATCGTTTGGTTTATGTTTTACACGCGTTTTAAATTTTATTGCCGAAATCGCTTTTTCTCGCCGAGATAAGCACGTTTTCTGAAATGCCGCTCTCCCGTCACTCTGGTTAAAGTGTTATGAAAAAAAAGGCTGTTGGGGGCTAGGGAGTATCGAGTTGATCATTATACATGAAGAAATAACCAATTTCATCGTTTGGTTTATGTTTTACACGCGTTTTAAATTTTATTGCCGAAATCGCTTTTTCTCGCCGAGATAAGCACGTTTTCTGAAATGCCGCTCTCCCGTCACTCTGGTTAAAGTGTTATGAAAAAAAAGGCTGTTGGGGGCTAGGGAGTATCGAGTTGATCATTATACATGAAGAAATAACCAATTTCATCGTTTGGTTTATGTTTTACACGCGTTTTAAATTTTATTGCCGAAATCGCTTTTTCTCGCCGAGATAAGCACGTTTTCTGAAATGCCGCTCTCCCGTCACTCTGGTTAAAGTGTTATGAAAAAAAAGGCTGTTGGGGGCTAGGGAGTATCGAGTTGATCATTATACATGAAGAAATAACCAATTTCATCGTTTGGTTTATGTTTTACACGCGTTTTAAATTTTATTGCCGAAATCGCTTTTTCTCGCCGAGATAAGCACGTTTTCTGAAATGCCGCTCTCCCGTCACTCTGGTTAAAGTGTTATGAAAAAAAAGGCTGTTGGGGGCTAGGGAGTATCGAGTTGATCATTATACATGAAGAAATAACCAATTTCATCGTTTGGTTTATGTTTTACACGCGTTTTAAATTTTATTGCCGAAATCGCTTTTTCTCGCCGAGATAAGCACGTTTTCTGAAATGCCGCTCTCCCGTCACTCTGGTTAAAGTGTTATGAAAAAAAAGGCTGTTGGGGGCTAGGGAGTATCGAGTTGATCATTATACATGAAGAAATAACCAATTTCATCGTTTGGTTTATGTTTTACACGCGTTTTAAATTTTATTGCCGAAATCGCTTTTTCTCGCCGAGATAAGCACGTTTTCTGAAATGCCGCTCTCCCGTCACTCTGGTTAAAGTGTTATGAAAAAAAAGGCTGTTGGGGGCTAGGGAGTATCGAGTTGATCATTATACATGAAGAAATAACCAATTTCATCGTTTGGTTTATGTTTTACACGCGTTTTAAATTTTATTGCCGAAATCGCTTTTTCTCGCCGAGATAAGCACGTTTTCTGAAATGCCGCTCTCCCGTCACTCTGGTTAAAGTGTTATGAAAAAAAAGGCTGTTGGGGGCTAGGGAGTATCGAGTTGATCATTATACATGAAGAAATAACCAATTTCATCGTTTGGTTTATGTTTTACACGCGTTTTAAATTTTATTGCCGAAATCGCTTTTTCTCGCCGAGATAAGCACGTTTTCTGAAATGCCGCTCTCCCGTCACTCTGGTTAAAGTGTTATGAAAAAAAAGGCTGTTGGGGGCTAGGGAGTATCGAGTTGATCATTATACATGAAGAAATAACCAATTTCATCGTTTGGTTTATGTTTTACACGCGTTTTAAATTTTATTGCCGAAATCGCTTTTTCTCGCCGAGATAAGCACGTTTTCTGAAATGCCGCTCTCCCGTCACTCTGGTTAAAGTGTTATGAAAAAAAAGGCTGTTGGGGGCTAGGGAGTATCGAGTTGATCATTATACATGAAGAAATAACCAATTTCATCGTTTGGTTTATGTTTTACACGCGTTTTAAATTTTATTGCCGAAATCGCTTTTTCTCGCCGAGATAAGCACGTTTTCTGAAATGCCGCTCTCCCGTCACTCTGGTTAAAGTGTTATGAAAAAAAAGGCTGTTGGGGGCTAGGGAGTATCGAGTTGATCATTATACATGAAGAAATAACCAATTTCATCGTTTGGTTTATGTTTTACACGCGTTTTAAATTTTATTGCCGAAATCGCTTTTTCTCGCCGAGATAAGCACGTTTTCTGAAATGCCGCTCTCCCGTCACTCTGGTTAAAGTGTTATGAAAAAAAAGGCTGTTGGGGGCTAGGGAGTATCGAGTTGATCATTATACATGAAGAAATAACCAATTTCATCGTTTGGTTTATGTTTTACACGCGTTTTAAATTTTATTGCCGAAATCGCTTTTTCTCGCCGAGATAAGCACGTTTTCTGAAATGCCGCTCTCCCGTCACTCTGGTTAAAGTGTTATGAAAAAAAAGGCTGTTGGGGGCTAGGGAGTATCGAGTTGATCATTATACATGAAGAAATAACCAATTTCATCGTTTGGTTTATGTTTTACACGCGTTTTAAATTTTATTGCCGAAATCGCTTTTTCTCGCCGAGATAAGCACGTTTTCTGAAATGCCGCTCTCCCGTCACTCTGGTTAAAGTGTTATGAAAAAAAAGGCTGTTGGGGGCTAGGGAGTATCGAGTTGATCATTATACATGAAGAAATAACCAATTTCATCGTTTGGTTTATGTTTTACACGCGTTTTAAATTTTATTGCCGAAATCGCTTTTTCTCGCCGAGATAAGCACGTTTTCTGAAATGCCGCTCTCCCGTCACTCTGGTTAAAGTGTTATGAAAAAAAAGGCTGTTGGGGGCTAGGGAGTATCGAGTTGATCATTATACATGAAGAAATAACCAATTTCATCGTTTGGTTTATGTTTTACACGCGTTTTAAATTTTATTGCCGAAATCGCTTTTTCTCGCCGAGATAAGCACGTTTTCTGAAATGCCGCTCTCCCGTCACTCTGGTTAAAGTGTTATGAAAAAAAAGGCTGTTGGGGGCTAGGGAGTATCGAGTTGATCATTATACATGAAGAAATAACCAATTTCATCGTTTGGTTTATGTTTTACACGCGTTTTAAATTTTATTGCCGAAATCGCTTTTTCTCGCCGAGATAAGCACGTTTTCTGAAATGCCGCTCTCCCGTCACTCTGGTTAAAGTGTTATGAAAAAAAAGGCTGTTGGGGGCTAGGGAGTATCGAGTTGATCATTATACATGAAGAAATAACCAATTTCATCGTTTGGTTTATGTTTTACACGCGTTTTAAATTTTATTGCCGAAATCGCTTTTTCTCGCCGAGATAAGCACGTTTTCTGAAATGCCGCTCTCCCGTCACTCTGGTTAAAGTGTTATGAAAAAAAAGGCTGTTGGGGGCTAGGGAGTATCGAGTTGATCATTATACATGAAGAAATAACCAATTTCATCGTTTGGTTTATGTTTTACACGCGTTTTAAATTTTATTGCCGAAATCGCTTTTTCTCGCCGAGATAAGCACGTTTTCTGAAATGCCGCTCTCCCGTCACTCTGGTTAAAGTGTTATGAAAAAAAAGGCTGTTGGGGGCTAGGGAGTATCGAGTTGATCATTATACATGAAGAAATAACCAATTTCATCGTTTGGTTTATGTTTTACACGCGTTTTAAATTTTATTGCCGAAATCGCTTTTTCTCGCCGAGATAAGCACGTTTTCTGAAATGCCGCTCTCCCGTCACTCTGGTTAAAGTGTTATGAAAAAAAAGGCTGTTGGGGGCTAGGGAGTATCGAGTTGATCATTATACATGAAGAAATAACCAATTTCATCGTTTGGTTTATGTTTTACACGCGTTTTAAATTTTATTGCCGAAATCGCTTTTTCTCGCCGAGATAAGCACGTTTTCTGAAATGCCGCTCTCCCGTCACTCTGGTTAAAGTGTTATGAAAAAAAAGGCTGTTGGGGGCTAGGGAGTATCGAGTTGATCATTATACATGAAGAAATAACCAATTTCATCGTTTGGTTTATGTTTTACACGCGTTTTAAATTTTATTGCCGAAATCGCTTTTTCTCGCCGAGATAAGCACGTTTTCTGAAATGCCGCTCTCCCGTCACTCTGGTTAAAGTGTTATGAAAAAAAAGGCTGTTGGGGGCTAGGGAGTATCGAGTTGATCATTATACATGAAGAAATAACCAATTTCATCGTTTGGTTTATGTTTTACACGCGTTTTAAATTTTATTGCCGAAATCGCTTTTTCTCGCCGAGATAAGCACGTTTTCTGAAATGCCGCTCTCCCGTCACTCTGGTTAAAGTGTTATGAAAAAAAAGGCTGTTGGGGGCTAGGGAGTATCGAGTTGATCATTATACATGAAGAAATAACCAATTTCATCGTTTGGTTTATGTTTTACACGCGTTTTAAATTTTATTGCCGAAATCGCTTTTTCTCGCCGAGATAAGCACGTTTTCTGAAATGCCGCTCTCCCGTCACTCTGGTTAAAGTGTTATGAAAAAAAAGGCTGTTGGGGGCTAGGGAGTATCGAGTTGATCATTATACATGAAGAAATAACCAATTTCATCGTTTGGTTTATGTTTTACACGCGTTTTAAATTTTATTGCCGAAATCGCTTTTTCTCGCCGAGATAAGCACGTTTTCTGAAATGCCGCTCTCCCGTCACTCTGGTTAAAGTGTTATGAAAAAAAAGGCTGTTGGGGGCTAGGGAGTATCGAGTTGATCATTATACATGAAGAAATAACCAATTTCATCGTTTGGTTTATGTTTTACACGCGTTTTAAATTTTATTGCCGAAATCGCTTTTTCTCGCCGAGATAAGCACGTTTTCTGAAATGCCGCTCTCCCGTCACTCTGGTTAAAGTGTTATGAAAAAAAAGGCTGTTGGGGGCTAGGGAGTATCGAGTTGATCATTATACATGAAGAAATAACCAATTTCATCGTTTGGTTTATGTTTTACACGCGTTTTAAATTTTATTGCCGAAATCGCTTTTTCTCGCCGAGATAAGCACGTTTTCTGAAATGCCGCTCTCCCGTCACTCTGGTTAAAGTGTTATGAAAAAAAAGGCTGTTGGGGGCTAGGGAGTATCGAGTTGATCATTATACATGAAGAAATAACCAATTTCATCGTTTGGTTTATGTTTTACACGCGTTTTAAATTTTATTGCCGAAATCGCTTTTTCTCGCCGAGATAAGCACGTTTTCTGAAATGCCGCTCTCCCGTCACTCTGGTTAAAGTGTTATGAAAAAAAAGGCTGTTGGGGGCTAGGGAGTATCGAGTTGATCATTATACATGAAGAAATAACCAATTTCATCGTTTGGTTTATGTTTTACACGCGTTTTAAATTTTATTGCCGAAATCGCTTTTTCTCGCCGAGATAAGCACGTTTTCTGAAATGCCGCTCTCCCGTCACTCTGGTTAAAGTGTTATGAAAAAAAAGGCTGTTGGGGGCTAGGGAGTATCGAGTTGATCATTATACATGAAGAAATAACCAATTTCATCGTTTGGTTTATGTTTTACACGCGTTTTAAATTTTATTGCCGAAATCGCTTTTTCTCGCCGAGATAAGCACGTTTTCTGAAATGCCGCTCTCCCGTCACTCTGGTTAAAGTGTTATGAAAAAAAAGGCTGTTGGGGGCTAGGGAGTATCGAGTTGATCATTATACATGAAGAAATAACCAATTTCATCGTTTGGTTTATGTTTTACACGCGTTTTAAATTTTATTGCCGAAATCGCTTTTTCTCGCCGAGATAAGCACGTTTTCTGAAATGCCGCTCTCCCGTCACTCTGGTTAAAGTGTTATGAAAAAAAAGGCTGTTGGGGGCTAGGGAGTATCGAGTTGATCATTATACATGAAGAAATAACCAATTTCATCGTTTGGTTTATGTTTTACACGCGTTTTAAATTTTATTGCCGAAATCGCTTTTTCTCGCCGAGATAAGCACGTTTTCTGAAATGCCGCTCTCCCGTCACTCTGGTTAAAGTGTTATGAAAAAAAAGGCTGTTGGGGGCTAGGGAGTATCGAGTTGATCATTATACATGAAGAAATAACCAATTTCATCGTTTGGTTTATGTTTTACACGCGTTTTAAATTTTATTGCCGAAATCGCTTTTTCTCGCCGAGATAAGCACGTTTTCTGAAATGCCGCTCTCCCGTCACTCTGGTTAAAGTGTTATGAAAAAAAAGGCTGTTGGGGGCTAGGGAGTATCGAGTTGATCATTATACATGAAGAAATAACCAATTTCATCGTTTGGTTTATGTTTTACACGCGTTTTAAATTTTATTGCCGAAATCGCTTTTTCTCGCCGAGATAAGCACGTTTTCTGAAATGCCGCTCTCCCGTCACTCTGGTTAAAGTGTTATGAAAAAAAAGGCTGTTGGGGGCTAGGGAGTATCGAGTTGATCATTATACATGAAGAAATAACCAATTTCATCGTTTGGTTTATGTTTTACACGCGTTTTAAATTTTATTGCCGAAATCGCTTTTTCTCGCCGAGATAAGCACGTTTTCTGAAATGCCGCTCTCCCGTCACTCTGGTTAAAGTGTTATGAAAAAAAAGGCTGTTGGGGGCTAGGGAGTATCGAGTTGATCATTATACATGAAGAAATAACCAATTTCATCGTTTGGTTTATGTTTTACACGCGTTTTAAATTTTATTGCCGAAATCGCTTTTTCTCGCCGAGATAAGCACGTTTTCTGAAATGCCGCTCTCCCGTCACTCTGGTTAAAGTGTTATGAAAAAAAAGGCTGTTGGGGGCTAGGGAGTATCGAGTTGATCATTATACATGAAGAAATAACCAATTTCATCGTTTGGTTTATGTTTTACACGCGTTTTAAATTTTATTGCCGAAATCGCTTTTTCTCGCCGAGATAAGCACGTTTTCTGAAATGCCGCTCTCCCGTCACTCTGGTTAAAGTGTTATGAAAAAAAAGGCTGTTGGGGGCTAGGGAGTATCGAGTTGATCATTATACATGAAGAAATAACCAATTTCATCGTTTGGTTTATGTTTTACACGCGTTTTAAATTTTATTGCCGAAATCGCTTTTTCTCGCCGAGATAAGCACGTTTTCTGAAATGCCGCTCTCCCGTCACTCTGGTTAAAGTGTTATGAAAAAAAAGGCTGTTGGGGGCTAGGGAGTATCGAGTTGATCATTATACATGAAGAAATAACCAATTTCATCGTTTGGTTTATGTTTTACACGCGTTTTAAATTTTATTGCCGAAATCGCTTTTTCTCGCCGAGATAAGCACGTTTTCTGAAATGCCGCTCTCCCGTCACTCTGGTTAAAGTGTTATGAAAAAAAAGGCTGTTGGGGGCTAGGGAGTATCGAGTTGATCATTATACATGAAGAAATAACCAATTTCATCGTTTGGTTTATGTTTTACACGCGTTTTAAATTTTATTGCCGAAATCGCTTTTTCTCGCCGAGATAAGCACGTTTTCTGAAATGCCGCTCTCCCGTCACTCTGGTTAAAGTGTTATGAAAAAAAAGGCTGTTGGGGGCTAGGGAGTATCGAGTTGATCATTATACATGAAGAAATAACCAATTTCATCGTTTGGTTTATGTTTTACACGCGTTTTAAATTTTATTGCCGAAATCGCTTTTTCTCGCCGAGATAAGCACGTTTTCTGAAATGCCGCTCTCCCGTCACTCTGGTTAAAGTGTTATGAAAAAAAAGGCTGTTGGGGGCTAGGGAGTATCGAGTTGATCATTATACATGAAGAAATAACCAATTTCATCGTTTGGTTTATGTTTTACACGCGTTTTAAATTTTATTGCCGAAATCGCTTTTTCTCGCCGAGATAAGCACGTTTTCTGAAATGCCGCTCTCCCGTCACTCTGGTTAAAGTGTTATGAAAAAAAAGGCTGTTGGGGGCTAGGGAGTATCGAGTTGATCATTATACATGAAGAAATAACCAATTTCATCGTTTGGTTTATGTTTTACACGCGTTTTAAATTTTATTGCCGAAATCGCTTTTTCTCGCCGAGATAAGCACGTTTTCTGAAATGCCGCTCTCCCGTCACTCTGGTTAAAGTGTTATGAAAAAAAAGGCTGTTGGGGGCTAGGGAGTATCGAGTTGATCATTAT
This sequence comes from Syngnathus leptorhynchus, assembly GCF_054491065.1. Lineage (NCBI taxonomy): Eukaryota > Metazoa > Chordata > Actinopteri > Syngnathiformes > Syngnathidae > Syngnathus > Syngnathus leptorhynchus. The sequence goes on from NW_028232001.1 coordinate 839,804, forward strand.
ACATGAAGAAATAACCAATTTCATCGTTTGGTTTATGTTTTACACGCGTTTTAAATTTTATTGCCGAAATCGCTTTTTCTCGCCGAGATAAGCACGTTTTCTGAAATGCCGCTCTCCCGTCACTCTGGTTAAAGTGTTATGAAAAAAAAGGCTGTTGGGGGCTAGGGAGTATCGAGTTGATCATTATACATGAAGAAATAACCAATTTCATCGTTTGGTTTATGTTTTACACGCGTTTTAAATTTTATTGCCGAAATCGCTTTTTCTCGCCGAGATAAGCACGTTTTCTGAAATGCCGCTCTCCCGTCACTCTGGTTAAAGTGTTATGAAAAAAAAGGCTGTTGGGGGCTAGGGAGTATCGAGTTGATCATTATACATGAAGAAATAACCAATTTCATCGTTTGGTTTATGTTTTACACGCGTTTTAAATTTTATTGCCGAAATCGCTTTTTCTCGCCGAGATAAGCACGTTTTCTGAAATGCCGCTCTCCCGTCACTCTGGTTAAAGTGTTATGAAAAAAAAGGCTGTTGGGGGCTAGGGAGTATCGAGTTGATCATTATACATGAAGAAATAACCAATTTCATCGTTTGGTTTATGTTTTACACGCGTTTTAAATTTTATTGCCGAAATCGCTTTTTCTCGCCGAGATAAGCACGTTTTCTGAAATGCCGCTCTCCCGTCACTCTGGTTAAAGTGTTATGAAAAAAAAGGCTGTTGGGGGCTAGGGAGTATCGAGTTGATCATTATACATGAAGAAATAACCAATTTCATCGTTTGGTTTATGTTTTACACGCGTTTTAAATTTTATTGCCGAAATCGCTTTTTCTCGCCGAGATAAGCACGTTTTCTGAAATGCCGCTCTCCCGTCACTCTGGTTAAAGTGTTATGAAAAAAAAGGCTGTTGGGGGCTAGGGAGTATCGAGTTGATCATTATACATGAAGAAATAACCAATTTCATCGTTTGGTTTATGTTTTACACGCGTTTTAAATTTTATTGCCGAAATCGCTTTTTCTCGCCGAGATAAGCACGTTTTCTGAAATGCCGCTCTCCCGTCACTCTGGTTAAAGTGTTATGAAAAAAAAGGCTGTTGGGGGCTAGGGAGTATCGAGTTGATCATTATACATGAAGAAATAACCAATTTCATCGTTTGGTTTATGTTTTACACGCGTTTTAAATTTTATTGCCGAAATCGCTTTTTCTCGCCGAGATAAGCACGTTTTCTGAAATGCCGCTCTCCCGTCACTCTGGTTAAAGTGTTATGAAAAAAAAGGCTGTTGGGGGCTAGGGAGTATCGAGTTGATCATTATACATGAAGAAATAACCAATTTCATCGTTTGGTTTATGTTTTACACGCGTTTTAAATTTTATTGCCGAAATCGCTTTTTCTCGCCGAGATAAGCACGTTTTCTGAAATGCCGCTCTCCCGTCACTCTGGTTAAAGTGTTATGAAAAAAAAGGCTGTTGGGGGCTAGGGAGTATCGAGTTGATCATTATACATGAAGAAATAACCAATTTCATCGTTTGGTTTATGTTTTACACGCGTTTTAAATTTTATTGCCGAAATCGCTTTTTCTCGCCGAGATAAGCACGTTTTCTGAAATGCCGCTCTCCCGTCACTCTGGTTAAAGTGTTATGAAAAAAAAGGCTGTTGGGGGCTAGGGAGTATCGAGTTGATCATTATACATGAAGAAATAACCAATTTCATCGTTTGGTTTATGTTTTACACGCGTTTTAAATTTTATTGCCGAAATCGCTTTTTCTCGCCGAGATAAGCACGTTTTCTGAAATGCCGCTCTCCCGTCACTCTGGTTAAAGTGTTATGAAAAAAAAGGCTGTTGGGGGCTAGGGAGTATCGAGTTGATCATTATACATGAAGAAATAACCAATTTCATCGTTTGGTTTATGTTTTACACGCGTTTTAAATTTTATTGCCGAAATCGCTTTTTCTCGCCGAGATAAGCACGTTTTCTGAAATGCCGCTCTCCCGTCACTCTGGTTAAAGTGTTATGAAAAAAAAGGCTGTTGGGGGCTAGGGAGTATCGAGTTGATCATTATACATGAAGAAATAACCAATTTCATCGTTTGGTTTATGTTTTACACGCGTTTTAAATTTTATTGCCGAAATCGCTTTTTCTCGCCGAGATAAGCACGTTTTCTGAAATGCCGCTCTCCCGTCACTCTGGTTAAAGTGTTATGAAAAAAAAGGCTGTTGGGGGCTAGGGAGTATCGAGTTGATCATTATACATGAAGAAATAACCAATTTCATCGTTTGGTTTATGTTTTACACGCGTTTTAAATTTTATTGCCGAAATCGCTTTTTCTCGCCGAGATAAGCACGTTTTCTGAAATGCCGCTCTCCCGTCACTCTGGTTAAAGTGTTATGAAAAAAAAGGCTGTTGGGGGCTAGGGAGTATCGAGTTGATCATTATACATGAAGAAATAACCAATTTCATCGTTTGGTTTATGTTTTACACGCGTTTTAAATTTTATTGCCGAAATCGCTTTTTCTCGCCGAGATAAGCACGTTTTCTGAAATGCCGCTCTCCCGTCACTCTGGTTAAAGTGTTATGAAAAAAAAGGCTGTTGGGGGCTAGGGAGTATCGAGTTGATCATTATACATGAAGAAATAACCAATTTCATCGTTTGGTTTATGTTTTACACGCGTTTTAAATTTTATTGCCGAAATCGCTTTTTCTCGCCGAGATAAGCACGTTTTCTGAAATGCCGCTCTCCCGTCACTCTGGTTAAAGTGTTATGAAAAAAAAGGCTGTTGGGGGCTAGGGAGTATCGAGTTGATCATTATACATGAAGAAATAACCAATTTCATCGTTTGGTTTATGTTTTACACGCGTTTTAAATTTTATTGCCGAAATCGCTTTTTCTCGCCGAGATAAGCACGTTTTCTGAAATGCCGCTCTCCCGTCACTCTGGTTAAAGTGTTATGAAAAAAAAGGCTGTTGGGGGCTAGGGAGTATCGAGTTGATCATTATACATGAAGAAATAACCAATTTCATCGTTTGGTTTATGTTTTACACGCGTTTTAAATTTTATTGCCGAAATCGCTTTTTCTCGCCGAGATAAGCACGTTTTCTGAAATGCCGACTCTCCCGTCACTCTGGTTAAAGTGTTATGAAAAAAAAGGCTGTTGGGGGCTAGGGAGTATCGAGTTGATCATTATACATGAAGAAATAACCAATTTCATCGTTTGGTTTATGTTTTACACGCGTTTTAAATTTTATTGCCGAAATCGCTTTTTCTCGCCGAGATAAGCACGTTTTCTGAAATGCCGCTCTCCCGTCACTCTGGTTAAAGTGTTATGAAAAAAAAGGCTGTTGGGGGCTAGGGAGTATCGAGTTGATCATTATACATGAAGAAATAACCAATTTCATCGTTTGGTTTATGTTTTACACGCGTTTTAAATTTTATTGCCGAAATCGCTTTTTCTCGCCGAGATAAGCACGTTTTCTGAAATGCCGCTCTCCCGTCACTCTGGTTAAAGTGTTATGAAAAAAAAGGCTGTTGGGGGCTAGGGAGTATCGAGTTGATCATTATACATGAAGAAATAACCAATTTCATCGTTTGGTTTATGTTTTACACGCGTTTTAAATTTTATTGCCGAAATCGCTTTTTCTCGCCGAGATAAGCACGTTTTCTGAAATGCCGCTCTCCCGTCACTCTGGTTAAAGTGTTATGAAAAAAAAGGCTGTTGGGGGCTAGGGAGTATCGAGTTGATCATTATACATGAAGAAATAACCAATTTCATCGTTTGGTTTATGTTTTACACGCGTTTTAAATTTTATTGCCGAAATCGCTTTTTCTCGCCGAGATAAGCACGTTTTCTGAAATGCCGCTCTCCCGTCACTCTGGTTAAAGTGTTATGAAAAAAAAGGCTGTTGGGGGCTAGGGAGTATCGAGTTGATCATTATACATGAAGAAATAACCAATTTCATCGTTTGGTTTATGTTTTACACGCGTTTTAAATTTTATTGCCGAAATCGCTTTTTCTCGCCGAGATAAGCACGTTTTCTGAAATGCCGCTCTCCCGTCACTCTGGTTAAAGTGTTATGAAAAAAAAGGCTGTTGGGGGCTAGGGAGTATCGAGTTGATCATTATACATGAAGAAATAACCAATTTCATCGTTTGGTTTATGTTTTACACGCGTTTTAAATTTTATTGCCGAAATCGCTTTTTCTCGCCGAGATAAGCACGTTTTCTGAAATGCCGCTCTCCCGTCACTCTGGTTAAAGTGTTATGAAAAAAAAGGCTGTTGGGGGCTAGGGAGTATCGAGTTGATCATTATACATGAAGAAATAACCAATTTCATCGTTTGGTTTATGTTTTACACGCGTTTTAAATTTTATTGCCGAAATCGCTTTTTCTCGCCGAGATAAGCACGTTTTCTGAAATGCCGCTCTCCCGTCACTCTGGTTAAAGTGTTATGAAAAAAAAGGCTGTTGGGGGCTAGGGAGTATCGAGTTGATCATTATACATGAAGAAATAACCAATTTCATCGTTTGGTTTATGTTTTACACGCGTTTTAAATTTTATTGCCGAAATCGCTTTTTCTCGCCGAGATAAGCACGTTTTCTGAAATGCCGCTCTCCCGTCACTCTGGTTAAAGTGTTATGAAAAAAAAGGCTGTTGGGGGCTAGGGAGTATCGAGTTGATCATTATACATGAAGAAATAACCAATTTCATCGTTTGGTTTATGTTTTACACGCGTTTTAAATTTTATTGCCGAAATCGCTTTTTCTCGCCGAGATAAGCACGTTTTCTGAAATGCCGCTCTCCCGTCACTCTGGTTAAAGTGTTATGAAAAAAAAGGCTGTTGGGGGCTAGGGAGTATCGAGTTGATCATTATACATGAAGAAATAACCAATTTCATCGTTTGGTTTATGTTTTACACGCGTTTTAAATTTTATTGCCGAAATCGCTTTTTCTCGCCGAGATAAGCACGTTTTCTGAAATGCCGCTCTCCCGTCACTCTGGTTAAAGTGTTATGAAAAAAAAGGCTGTTGGGGGCTAGGGAGTATCGAGTTGATCATTATACATGAAGAAATAACCAATTTCATCGTTTGGTTTATGTTTTACACGCGTTTTAAATTTTATTGCCGAAATCGCTTTTTCTCGCCGAGATAAGCACGTTTTCTGAAATGCCGCTCTCCCGTCACTCTGGTTAAAGTGTTATGAAAAAAAAGGCTGTTGGGGGCTAGGGAGTATCGAGTTGATCATTATACATGAAGAAATAACCAATTTCATCGTTTGGTTTATGTTTTACACGCGTTTTAAATTTTATTGCCGAAATCGCTTTTTCTCGCCGAGATAAGCACGTTTTCTGAAATGCCGCTCTCCCGTCACTCTGGTTAAAGTGTTATGAAAAAAAAGGCTGTTGGGGGCTAGGGAGTATCGAGTTGATCATTATACATGAAGAAATAACCAATTTCATCGTTTGGTTTATGTTTTACACGCGTTTTAAATTTTATTGCCGAAATCGCTTTTTCTCGCCGAGATAAGCACGTTTTCTGAAATGCCGCTCTCCCGTCACTCTGGTTAAAGTGTTATGAAAAAAAAGGCTGTTGGGGGCTAGGGAGTATCGAGTTGATCATGTATACATGAAGAAATAACCAATTTCATCGTTTGGTTTATGTTTTACACGCGTTTTAAATTTTATTGCCGAAATCGCTTTTTCTCGCCGAGATAAGCACGTTTTCTGAAATGCCGCTCTCCCGTCACTCTGGTTAAAGTGTTATGAAAAAAAAGGCTGTTGGGGGCTAGGGAGTATCGAGTTGATCATTATACATGAAGAAATAACCAATTTCATCGTTTGGTTTATGTTTTACACGCGTTTTAAATTTTATTGCCGAAATCGCTTTTTCTCGCCGAGATAAGCACGTTTTCTGAAATGCCGCTCTCCCGTCACTCTGGTTAAAGTGTTATGAAAAAAAAGGCTGTTGGGGGCTAGGGAGTATCGAGTTGATCATTATACATGAAGAAATAACCAATTTCATCGTTTGGTTTATGTTTTACACGCGTTTTAAATTTTATTGCCGAAATCGCTTTTTCTCGCCGAGATAAGCACGTTTTCTGAAATGCCGCTCTCCCGTCACTCTGGTTAAAGTGTTATGAAAAAAAAGGCTGTTGGGGGCTAGGGAGTATCGAGTTGATCATTATACATGAAGAAATAACCAATTTCATCGTTTGGTTTATGTTTTACACGCGTTTTAAATTTTATTGCCGAAATCGCTTTTTCTCGCCGAGATAAGCACGTTTTCTGAAATGCCGCTCTCCCGTCACTCTGGTTAAAGTGTTATGAAAAAAAAGGCTGTTGGGGGCTAGGGAGTATCGAGTTGATCATTATACATGAAGAAATAACCAATTTCATCGTTTGGTTTATGTTTTACACGCGTTTTAAATTTTATTGCCGAAATCGCTTTTTCTCGCCGAGATAAGCACGTTTTCTGAAATGCCGCTCTCCCGTCACTCTGGTTAAAGTGTTATGAAAAAAAAGGCTGTTGGGGGCTAGGGAGTATCGAGTTGATCATTATACATGAAGAAATAACCAATTTCATCGTTTGGTTTATGTTTTACACGCGTTTTAAATTTTATTGCCGAAATCGCTTTTTCTCGCCGAGATAAGCACGTTTTCTGAAATGCCGCTCTCCCGTCACTCTGGTTAAAGTGTTATGAAAAAAAAGGCTGTTGGGGGCTAGGGAGTATCGAGTTGATCATTATACATGAAGAAATAACCAATTTCATCGTTTGGTTTATGTTTTACACGCGTTTTAAATTTTATTGCCGAAATCGCTTTTTCTCGCCGAGATAAGCACGTTTTCTGAAATGCCGCTCTCCCGTCACTCTGGTTAAAGTGTTATGAAAAAAAAGGCTGTTGGGGGCTAGGGAGTATCGAGTTGATCATTATACATGAAGAAATAACCAATTTCATCGTTTGGTTTATGTTTTACACGCGTTTTAAATTTTATTGCCGAAATCGCTTTTTCTCGCCGAGATAAGCACGTTTTCTGAAATGCCGCTCTCCCGTCACTCTGGTTAAAGTGTTATGAAAAAAAAGGCTGTTGGGGGCTAGGGAGTATCGAGTTGATCATTATACATGAAGAAATAACCAATTTCATCGTTTGGTTTATGTTTTACACGCGTTTTAAATTTTATTGCCGAAATCGCTTTTTCTCGCCGAGATAAGCACGTTTTCTGAAATGCCGCTCTCCCGTCACTCTGGTTAAAGTGTTATGAAAAAAAAGGCTGTTGGGGGCTAGGGAGTATCGAGTTGATCATTATACATGAAGAAATAACCAATTTCATCGTTTGGTTTATGTTTTACACGCGTTTTAAATTTTATTGCCGAAATCGCTTTTTCTCGCCGAGATAAGCACGTTTTCTGAAATGCCGCTCTCCCGTCACTCTGGTTAAAGTGTTATGAAAAAAAAGGCTGTTGGGGGCTAGGGAGTATCGAGTTGATCATTATACATGAAGAAATAACCAATTTCATCGTTTGGTTTATGTTTTACACGCGTTTTAAATTTTATTGCCGAAATCGCTTTTTCTCGCCGAGATAAGCACGTTTTCTGAAATGCCGCTCTCCCGTCACTCTGGTTAAAGTGTTATGAAAAAAAAGGCTGTTGGGGGCTAGGGAGTATCGAGTTGATCATTATACATGAAGAAATAACCAATTTCATCGTTTGGTTTATGTTTTACACGCGTTTTAAATTTTATTGCCGAAATCGCTTTTTCTCGCCGAGATAAGCACGTTTTCTGAAATGCCGCTCTCCCGTCACTCTGGTTAAAGTGTTATGAAAAAAAAGGCTGTTGGGGGCTAGGGAGTATCGAGTTGATCATTATACATGAAGAAATAACCAATTTCATCGTTTGGTTTATGTTTTACACGCGTTTTAAATTTTATTGCCGAAATCGCTTTTTCTCGCCGAGATAAGCACGTTTTCTGAAATGCCGCTCTCCCGTCACTCTGGTTAAAGTGTTATGAAAAAAAAGGCTGTTGGGGGCTAGGGAGTATCGAGTTGATCATTATACATGAAGAAATAACCAATTTCATCGTTTGGTTTATGTTTTACACGCGTTTTAAATTTTATTGCCGAAATCGCTTTTTCTCGCCGAGATAAGCACGTTTTCTGAAATGCCGCTCTCCCGTCACTCTGGTTAAAGTGTTATGAAAAAAAAGGCTGTTGGGGGCTAGGGAGTATCGAGTTGATCATTATACATGAAGAAATAACCAATTTCATCGTTTGGTTTATGTTTTACACGCGTTTTAAATTTTATTGCCGAAATCGCTTTTTCTCGCCGAGATAAGCACGTTTTCTGAAATGCCGCTCTCCCGTCACTCTGGTTAAAGTGTTATGAAAAAAAAGGCTGTTGGGGGCTAGGGAGTATCGAGTTGATCATTATACATGAAGAAATAACCAATTTCATCGTTTGGTTTATGTTTTACACGCGTTTTAAATTTTATTGCCGAAATCGCTTTTTCTCGCCGAGATAAGCACGTTTTCTGAAATGCCGCTCTCCCGTCACTCTGGTTAAAGTGTTATGAAAAAAAAGGCTGTTGGGGGCTAGGGAGTATCGAGTTGATCATTATACATGAAGAAATAACCAATTTCATCGTTTGGTTTATGTTTTACACGCGTTTTAAATTTTATTGCCGAAATCGCTTTTTCTCGCCGAGATAAGCACGTTTTCTGAAATGCCGCTCTCCCGTCACTCTGGTTAAAGTGTTATGAAAAAAAAGGCTGTTGGGGGCTAGGGAGTATCGAGTTGATCATTATACATGAAGAAATAACCAATTTCATCGTTTGGTTTATGTTTTACACGCGTTTTAAATTTTATTGCCGAAATCGCTTTTTCTCGCCGAGATAAGCACGTTTTCTGAAATGCCGCTCTCCCGTCACTCTGGTTAAAGTGTTATGAAAAAAAAGGCTGTTGGGGGCTAGGGAGTATCGAGTTGATCATTATACATGAAGAAATAACCAATTTCATCGTTTGGTTTATGTTTTACACGCGTTTTAAATTTTATTGCCGAAATCGCTTTTTCTCGCCGAGATAAGCACGTTTTCTGAAATGCCGCTCTCCCGTCACTCTGGTTAAAGTGTTATGAAAAAAAAGGCTGTTGGGGGCTAGGGAGTATCGAGTTGATCATTATACATGAAGAAATAACCAATTTCATCGTTTGGTTTATGTTTTACACGCGTTTTAAATTTTATTGCCGAAATCGCTTTTTCTCGCCGAGATAAGCACGTTTTCTGAAATGCCGCTCTCCCGTCACTCTGGTTAAAGTGTTATGAAAAAAAAGGCTGTTGGGGGCTAGGGAGTATCGAGTTGATCATTATACATGAAGAAATAACCAATTTCATCGTTTGGTTTATGTTTTACACGCGTTTTAAATTTTATTGCCGAAATCGCTTTTTCTCGCCGAGATAAGCACGTTTTCTGAAATGCCGCTCTCCCGTCACTCTGGTTAAAGTGTTATGAAAAAAAAGGCTGTTGGGGGCTAGGGAGTATCGAGTTGATCATTATACATGAAGAAATAACCAATTTCATCGTTTGGTTTATGTTTTACACGCGTTTTAAATTTTATTGCCGAAATCGCTTTTTCTCGCCGAGATAAGCACGTTTTCTGAAATGCCGCTCTCCCGTCACTCTGGTTAAAGTGTTATGAAAAAAAAGGCTGTTGGGGGCTAGGGAGTATCGAGTTGATCATTATACATGAAGAAATAACCAATTTCATCGTTTGGTTTATGTTTTACACGCGTTTTAAATTTTATTGCCGAAATCGCTTTTTCTCGCCGAGATAAGCACGTTTTCTGAAATGCCGCTCTCCCGTCACTCTGGTTAAAGTGTTATGAAAAAAAAGGCTGTTGGGGGCTAGGGAGTATCGAGTTGATCATTATACATGAAGAAATAACCAATTTCATCGTTTGGTTTATGTTTTACACGCGTTTTAAATTTTATTGCCGAAATCGCTTTTTCTCGCCGAGATAAGCACGTTTTCTGAAATGCCGCTCTCCCGTCACTCTGGTTAAAGTGTTATGAAAAAAAAGGCTGTTGGGGGCTAGGGAGTATCGAGTTGATCATTATACATGAAGAAATAACCAATTTCATCGTTTGGTTTATGTTTTACACGCGTTTTAAATTTTATTGCCGAAATCGCTTTTTCTCGCCGAGATAAGCACGTTTTCTGAAATGCCGCTCTCCCGTCACTCTGGTTAAAGTGTTATGAAAAAAAAGGCTGTTGGGGGCTAGGGAGTATCGAGTTGATCATTATACATGAAGAAATAACCAATTTCATCGTTTGGTTTATGTTTTACACGCGTTTTAAATTTTATTGCCGAAATCGCTTTTTCTCGCCGAGATAAGCACGTTTTCTGAAATGCCGCTCTCCCGTCACTCTGGTTAAAGTGTTATGAAAAAAAAGGCTGTTGGGGGCTAGGGAGTATCGAGTTGATCATTATACATGAAGAAATAACCAATTTCATCGTTTGGTTTATGTTTTACACGCGTTTTAAATTTTATTGCCGAAATCGCTTTTTCTCGCCGAGATAAGCACGTTTTCTGAAATGCCGCTCTCCCGTCACTCTGGTTAAAGTGTTATGAAAAAAAAGGCTGTTGGGGGCTAGGGAGTATCGAGTTGATCATTATACATGAAGAAATAACCAATTTCATCGTTTGGTTTATGTTTTACACGCGTTTTAAATTTTATTGCCGAAATCGCTTTTTCTCGCCGAGATAAGCACGTTTTCTGAAATGCCGCTCTCCCGTCACTCTGGTTAAAGTGTTATGAAAAAAAAGGCTGTTGGGGGCTAGGGAGTATCGAGTTGATCATTATACATGAAGAAATAACCAATTTCATCGTTTGGTTTATGTTTTACACGCGTTTTAAATTTTATTGCCGAAATCGCTTTTTCTCGCCGAGATAAGCACGTTTTCTGAAATGCCGCTCTCCCGTCACTCTGGTTAAAGTGTTATGAAAAAAAAGGCTGTTGGGGGCTAGGGAGTATCGAGTTGATCATTATACATGAAGAAATAACCAATTTCATCGTTTGGTTTATGTTTTACACGCGTTTTAAATTTTATTGCCGAAATCGCTTTTTCTCGCCGAGATAAGCACGTTTTCTGAAATGCCGCTCTCCCGTCACTCTGGTTAAAGTGTTATGAAAAAAAAGGCTGTTGGGGGCTAGGGAGTATCGAGTTGATCATTATACATGAAGAAATAACCAATTTCATCGTTTGGTTTATGTTTTACACGCGTTTTAAATTTTATTGCCGAAATCGCTTTTTCTCGCCGAGATAAGCACGTTTTCTGAAATGCCGCTCTCCCGTCACTCTGGTTAAAGTGTTATGAAAAAAAAGGCTGTTGGGGGCTAGGGAGTATCGAGTTGATCATTATACATGAAGAAATAACCAATTTCATCGTTTGGTTTATGTTTTACACGCGTTTTAAATTTTATTGCCGAAATCGCTTTTTCTCGCCGAGATAAGCACGTTTTCTGAAATGCCGCTCTCCCGTCACTCTGGTTAAAGTGTTATGAAAAAAAAGGCTGTTGGGGGCTAGGGAGTATCGAGTTGATCATTATACATGAAGAAATAACCAATTTCATCGTTTGGTTTATGTTTTACACGCGTTTTAAATTTTATTGCCGAAATCGCTTTTTCTCGCCGAGATAAGCACGTTTTCTGAAATGCCGCTCTCCCGTCACTCTGGTTAAAGTGTTATGAAAAAAAAGGCTGTTGGGGGCTAGGGAGTATCGAGTTGATCATTATACATGAAGAAATAACCAATTTCATCGTTTGGTTTATGTTTTACACGCGTTTTAAATTTTATTGCCGAAATCGCTTTTTCTCGCCGAGATAAGCACGTTTTCTGAAATGCCGCTCTCCCGTCACTCTGGTTAAAGTGTGATGAAAAAAAAGGCTGTTGGGGGCTAGGGAGTATCGAGTTGATCATTATACATGAAGAAATAACCAATTTTATCGTTTGGTTTATGTTTTACACGCGTTTTAAATTTTATTGCCGAAATCGCTTTTTCTCGCCGAGATAAGCACGTTTTCTGAAATGCCGCTCTCCCGTCACTTTGGTTAAAGTGTTATGAAAAAAAAGGCTGTTGGGGGCTAGGGAGTATCGAGTTGATCATTATACATGAAGAAATAACCAATTTCATCGTTTGGTTTATGTTTTACACGCGTTTTAAATTTTATTGCCGAAATCGCTTTTTCTCGCCGAGATAAGCACGTTTTCTGAAATGCCGCTCTCCCGTCACTCTGGTTAAAGTGTTATGAAAAAAAAGGCTGTTGGGGGCTAGGGAGTATCGAGTTGATCATTATACATGAAGAAATAACCAATTTCATCGTTTGGTTTATGTTTTACACGCGTTTTAAATTTTATTGCCGAAATCGCTTTTTCTCGCCGAGATAAGCACGTTTTCTGAAATGCCGCTCTCCCGTCACTCTGGTTAAAGTGTTATGAAAAAAAAGGCTGTTGGGGGCTAGGGAGTATCGAGTTGATCATTATACATGAAGAAATAACCAATTTCATCGTTTGGTTTATGTTTTACACGCGTTTTAAATTTTATTGCCGAAATCGCTTTTTCTCGCCGAGATAAGCACGTTTTCTGAAATGCCGCTCTCCCGTCACTCTGGTTAAAGTGTTATGAAAAAAAAAGGCTGTTGGGGGCTAGGGAGTATCGAGTTGATCATTATACATGAAGAAATAACCAATTTCATCGTTTGGTTTATGTTTTACACGATTCTGAGCTCCAGCTGGAAGTGTAAAAAGAACCGGGCTGGTTAAAAAAAGAACCGGGCGACCCGGTAAAATTGCTTAGCCGGGGCTCTGGAAGCCTAACACGGCGTGATCTTGTCCAAAAAGCCGCTGCTGAGCTCCAGCTGGAAGTGTAAAAAGAACCGGGCTGGTTAAAAATAAGAACCGGGCGACCCGGTAAAATTGCTTAGCCGGGGCTCTGGAAGCCTAACACGGCGTGATCTTGTCCAAAAAGCCGCTGCTGAGCTCCAGCTGGAAGTGTAAAAAGAACCGGGCTGGTTAAAAAAAAGAACCGGGCGGCCCGGTAAAATTGCTTAGCCGGGGCTCTGGAAGCCTAACCCGGCGTGATACTGTGCAAAAAGCTGCTGCTGAACTCCAGCTTGAAGTGTAAAAAAAACCGGGCTGGTTAAAAAAAAGAACCGGGCGACCCTGTAAAATTGCTTAGCCGGGGCTCTGGAAGCCTAACACGGCGTGATCTTGTCCAAAAACCCGCTGCTGAGCTCCAGCTGGAAGTGTAAAAAGAACCGGGCTGGTTAAAAAAAAGAACCGGGCGGGCCGGTAAAATTGCTTAGCCGGGGCTCTGGAAGCCTAACACGGCGTGATCTTGTCCAAAAAGCCGCTCGTGAGCTCCAGCTGGAAGTGTAAAAAGAACCGGGCTGGTTCAAAAAAAGAACCGGGCGGCCTGGTAGAATTGCTTAGCCGAGGTCCTGGAAGCCTAACCCGGCGTGATCTTGCGCAAAAAGCCGCTGCTGAGCTCCAGCTGGAAGTGTAAAAAGAACCGGGCTGGTTCAAAAAAAGAACCGGGCGGCCCGGTAAAATTGCTAAGCCGGGGTCCTGGAAGCCTAACGCGGCGTGATCTTGCCCGAAAGTCGGCCTCTATACTTCCATATTAGGTACCAGGCGCTCAGAGCCAACTTGGCAAAAATTTTCTAAGTGCCCACGGCTCTGCGGGGATTGTGCGTCCGACCCGCGCCGGTTCTCCAGCCGGCCTAAAATAACGCAAAACCAGCCTCTCCCCCTGGAGCTCACAGCCAAAGGCGAAACTTTTCTAAGTGCCTACGGCTCTGCGGGCTTTTGAGTCCGCCCCGCGCCGGTTCGTCGGTCGGCCTCAAAAAGCGAAAAATCAGCCTCTCTCCCTGGAGCTCGACTCGAGTTGATCATTATACATGAAGAAATAACCAATTTCATCGTTTGGTTTATGTTTTACACGCGTTTTAAATTTTATTGCCGAAATCGCTTTTTCTCGCCGAGATAAGCACGTTATCTGAAATGCCGCTCTCCCGTCACTCTGGTTAAAGTGTTATGAAAAAAAAGGCTGTTGGGGGCTAGGGAGTATCGAGTTGATCATTATACATGAAGAAATAACCAATTTCATCGTTTGGTTTATGTTTTACACGCGTTTTAAATTTTATTGCCGAAATCGCTTTTTCTCGCCGAGATAAGCACGTTTTCTAAAATGCCGCTCTCCCGTCACTCTGGTTAAAGTGTTATGAAAAAAAAGGCTGTTGGGGGCTAGGGAGTATCGAGTTGATCATTATACATGAAGAAATAACCAATTTCATCGTTTGGTTTATGTTTTACACGCGTTTTAAATTTTATTGCCGAAATCGCTTTTTCTCGCCGAGATAAGCACGTTTTCTGAAATGCCGCTCTCCCGTCACTCTGGTTAAAGTGTTATGAAAAAAAAGGCTGTTGGGGGCTAGGGAGTATCGAGTTGATCATTATACATGAAGAAATAACCAATTTCATCGTTTGGTTTATGTTTTACACGCGTTTTGAATTTTATTGCCGAAATCGCTTTTTCTCGCCGAGATAAGCACGTTTTCTGAAATGCCGCTCTCCCGTCACTCTGGTTAAAGTGTTATGAAAAAAAAGGCTGTTGGGGGCTAGGGAGTATCGAGTTGATCATTATACATGAAGAAATAACCAATTTCATCGTTTGGTTTATGTTTTACACGCGTTTTAAATTTTATTGCCGAAATCGCTTTTTCTCGCCGAGATAAGCACGTTTTCTGAAATGCCGCTCTCCCGTCACTCTGGTTAAAGTGTTATGAAAAAAAAGGCTGTTGGGGGCTAGGGAGTATCGAGTTGATCATTATACATGAAGAAATAACCAATTTCATCGTTTGGTTTATGTTTTACACGCGTTTTAAATTTTATTGCCGAAATCGCTTTTTCTCGCCGAGATAAGCACGTTTTCTGAAATGCCGCTCTCCCGTCACTCTGGTTAAAGTGTTATGAAAAAAAAGGCTGTTGGGGGCTAGGGAGTATCGAGTTGATCATTATACATGAAGAAATAACCAATTTCATCGTTTGGTTTATGTTTTACACGCGTTTTAAATTTTATTGCCGAAATCGCTTTTTCTCGCCGAGATAAGCACGTTTTCTGAAATGCCGCTCTCCCGTCACTCTGGTTAAAGTGTTATGAAAAAAAAGGCTGTTGGGGGCTGGGGAGTATCGAGTTGATCATTATACATGAAGAAATAACCAATTTCATCGTTTGGTTTATGTTTTACACGCGTTTTAAATTTTATTGCCGAAATCGCTTTTTCTCGCCGAGATAAGCACGTTTTCTGAAATGCCGCTCTCCCGTCACTCTGGTTAAAGTGTTATGAAAAAAAAGGCTGTTGGGGGCTAGGGAGTATCGAGTTGATCATTATACATGAAGAAATAACCAATTTCATCGTTTGGTTTATGTTTTACACGCGTTTTAAATTTTATTGCCGAAATCGCTTTTTCTCGCCGAGATAAGCACGTTTTCTGAAATGCCGCTCTCCCGTCACTCTGGTTAAAGTGTTATGAAAAAAAAGGCTGTTGGGGGCTAGGGAGTATCGAGTTGATCATTATACATGAAGAAATAACCAATTTCATCGTTTGGTTTATGTTTTACACGCGTTTTAAATTTTATTGCCGAAATCGCTTTTTCTCGCCGAGATAAGCACGTTTTCTGAAATGCCGCTCTCCCGTCACTCTGGTTAAAGTGTTATGAAAAAAAAGGCTGTTGGGGGCTAGGGAGTATCGAGTTGATCATTATACATGAAGAAATAACCAATTTCATCGTTTGGTTATGTTTTACACGCGTTTTAAATTTTATTGCCGAAATCGCTTTTTCTCGCCGAGATAAGCACGTTTTCTGAAATGCCGCTCTCCGTCACTCTGGTTAAAGTGTTATGAAAAAAAAGGCTGTTGGGGGCTAGGGAGTATCGAGTTGATCATTATACATGAAGAAATAACCAATTTCATCGTTTGGTTTATGTTTTACACGCGTTTTAAATTTATTGCCGAAATCGCTTTTTCTCGCCGAGATAAGCACGTTTTCTGAAATGCCGCTCTCCCGTCACTCTGGTTAAAGTGTTATGAAAAAAAAGGCTGTTGGGGGCTAGGGAGTATCGAGTTGATCATTATACATGAAGAAATAACCAATTTCATCGTTTGGTTTATGTTTTACACGCGTTTTAAATTTTATTGCCGAAATCGCTTTTTCTCGCCGAGATAAGCACGTTTTCTGAAATGCCGCTCTCCCGTCACTCTGGTTAAAGTGTTATGAAAAAAAAGGCTGTTGGGGGCTAGGGAGTATCGAGTTGATCATTATACATGAAGAAATAACCAATTTCATCGTTTGGTTTATGTTTTACACGCGTTTTAAATTTTATTGCCGAAATCGCTTTTTCTCGCCGAGATAAGCACGTTTTCTGAAATGCCGCTCTCCCGTCACTCTGGTTAAAGTGTTATGAAAAAAAAGGCTGTTGGGGGCTAGGGAGTATCGAGTTGATCATTATACATGAAGAAATAACCAATTTCATCGTTTGGTTTATGTTTTACACGCGTTTTAAATTTTATTGCCGAAATCGCTTTTTCTCGCCGAGATAAGCACGTTTTCTGAAATGCCGCTCTCCCGTCACTCTGGTTAAAGTGTTATGAAAAAAAGGCTGTTGGGGGCTAGGGAGTATCGAGTTGATCATTATACATGAAGAAATAACCAATTTCATCGTTTGGTTTATGTTTTACACGCGTTTTAAATTTTATTGCCGAAATCGCTTTTTCTCGCCGAGATAAGCACGTTTTCTGAAATGCCGCTCTCCGTCACTCTGGTTAAAGTGTTATGAAAAAAAAGGCTGTTGGGGGCTAGGGAGTATCGAGTTGATCATTATACATGAAGAAATAACCAATTTCATCGTTTGGTTTATGTTTTACACGCGTTTTAAATTTTATTGCCGAAATCGCTTTTTCTCGCCGAGATAAGCACGTTTTCTGAAATGCCGCTCTCCGTCACTCTGGTTAAAGTGTTATGAAAAAAAAGGCTGTTGGGGGCTAGGGAGTATCGAGTTGATCATTATACATGAAGAAATAACCAATTTCATCGTTTGGTTTATGTTTTACACGCGTTTTAAATTTTATTGCCGAAATCGCTTTTTCTCGCCGAGATAAGCACGTTTTCTGAAATGCCGCTCTCCCGTCACTCTGGTTAAAGTGTTATGAAAAAAAAAGGCTGTTGGGGCTAGGGAGTATCGAGTTGATCATTATACATGAAGAAATAACCAATTTCATCGTTTGGTTTATGTTTTACACGCGTTTTAAATTTTATTGCCGAAATCGCTTTTTCTCGCCGAGATAAGCACGTTTTCTGAAATGCCGCTCTCCGTCACTCTGGTTAAAGTGTTATGAAAAAAAAGGCTGTTGGGGGCTAGGGAGTATCGAGTTGATCATTATACATGAAGAAATAACCAATTTCATCGTTTGGTTTATGTTTTACACGCGTTTTAAATTTTATTGCCGAAATCGCTTTTTCTCGCCGAGATAAGCACGTTTTCTGAAATGCCGCTCTCCCGTCACTCTGGTTAAAGTGTTATGAAAAAAAAGGCTGTTGGGGGCTAGGGAGTATCGAGTTGATCATTATACATGAAGAAATAACCAATTTCATCGTTTGGTTTATGTTTTACACGCGTTTTAAATTTTATTGCCGAAATCGCTTTTTCTCGCCGAGATAAGCACGTTTTCTGAAATGCCGCTCTCCCGTCACTCTGGTTAAAGTGTTATGAAAAAAAAGGCTGTTGGGGGCTAGGGAGTATCGAGTTGATCATTATACATGAAGAAATAACCAATTTCATCGTTTGGTTTATGTTTTACACGCGTTTTAAATTTTATTGCCGAAATCGCTTTTTCTCGCCGAGATAAGCACGTTTTCTGAAATGCCGCTCTCCCGTCACTCTGGTTAAAGTGTTATGAAAAAAAAGGCTGTTGGGGGCTAGGGAGTATCGAGTTGATCATTATACATGAAGAAATAACCAATTTCATCGTTTGGTTTATGTTTTACACGCGTTTTAAATTTTATTGCCGAAATCGCTTTTTCTCGCCGAGATAAGCACGTTTTCTGAAATGCCGCTCTCCCGTCACTCTGGTTAAAGTGTTATGAAAAAAAAGGCTGTTGGGGGCTAGGGAGTATCGAGTTGATCATTATACATGAAGAAATAACCAATTTCATCGTTTGGTTTATGTTTTACACGCGTTTTAAATTTTATTGCCGAAATCGCTTTTTCTCGCCGAGATAAGCACGTTTTCTGAAATGCCGCTCTCCCGTCACTCTGGTTAAAGTGTTATGAAAAAAAAGGCTGTTGGGGGCTAGGGAGTATCGAGTTGATCATTATACATGAAGAAATAACCAATTTCATCGTTTGGTTTATGTTTTACACGCGTTTTAAATTTTATTGCCGAAATCGCTTTTTCTCGCCGAGATAAGCACGTTTTCTGAAATGCCGCTCTCCCGTCACTCTGGTTAAAGTGTTATGAAAAAAAAGGCTGTTGGGGGCTAGGGAGTATCGAGTTGATCATTATACATGAAGAAATAACCAATTTCATCGTTTGGTTTATGTTTTTACACGCGTTTTAAATTTTATTGCCGAAATCGCTTTTTCTCGCCGAGATAAGCACGTTTTCTGAAATGCCGCTCTCCCGTCACTCTGGTTAAAGTGTTATGAAAAAAAAGGCTGTTGGGGGCTAGGGAGTATCGAGTTGATCATTATACATGAAGAAATAACCAATTTCATCGTTTGGTTTATGTTTTACACGCGTTTTAAATTTTATTGCCGAAATCGCTTTTTCTCGCCGAGATAAGCACGTTTTCTGAAATGCCGCTCTCCCGTCACTCTGGTTAAAGTGTTATGAAAAAAAAGGCTGTTGGGGGCTAGGGAGTATCGAGTTGATCATTATACATGAAGAAATAACCAATTTCATCGTTTGGTTTATGTTTTACACGCGTTTTAAATTTTATTGCCGAAATCGCTTTTTCTCGCCGAGATAAGCACGTTTTCTGAAATGCCGCTCTCCCGTCACTCTGGTTAAAGTGTTATGAAAAAAAAGGCTGTTGGGGGCTAGGGAGTATCGAGTTGATCATTATACATGAAGAAATAACCAATTTCATCGTTTGGTTTATGTTTTACACGCGTTTTAAATTTTATTGCCGAAATCGCTTTTTCTCGCCGAGATAAGCACGTTTTCTGAAATGCCGCTCTCCCGTCACTCTGGTTAAAGTGTTATGAAAAAAAAGGCTGTTGGGGGGCTAGGGAGTATCGAGTTGATCATTATACATGAAGAAATAACCAATTTCATCGTTTGGTTTATGTTTTACACGCGTTTTAAATTTTATTGCCGAAATCGCTTTTTCTCGCCGAGATAAGCACGTTTTCTGAAATGCCGCTCTCCCGTCACTCTGGTTAAAGTGTTATGAAAAAAAAGGCTGTTGGGGGCTAGGGAGTATCGAGTTGATCATTATACATGAAGAAATAACCAATTTCATCGTTTGGTTTATGTTTTACACGCGTTTTAAATTTTATTGCCGAAATCGCTTTTTCTCGCCGAGATAAGCACGTTTTCTGAAATGCCGCTCTCCCGTCACTCTGGTTAAAGTGTTATGAAAAAAAAGGCTGTTGGGGGCTAGGGAGTATCGAGTTGATCATTATACATGAAGAAATAACCAATTTCATCGTTTGGTTTATGTTTTACACGCGTTTTAAATTTTATTGCCGAAATCGCTTTTTCTCGCCGAGATAAGCACGTTTTCTGAAATGCCGCTCTCCCGTCACTCTGGTTAAAGTGTTATGAAAAAAAAGGCTGTTGGGGGCTAGGGAGTATCGAGTTGATCATTATACATGAAGAAATAACCAATTTCATCGTTTGGTTTATGTTTTACACGCGTTTTAAATTTTATTGCCGAAATCGCTTTTTCTCGCCGAGATAAGCACGTTTTCTGAAATGCCGCTCTCCCGTCACTCTGGTTAAAGTGTTATGAAAAAAAAGGCTGTTGGGGGCTAGGGAGTATCGAGTTGATCATTATACATGAAGAAATAACCAATTTCATCGTTTGGTTTATGTTTTACACGCGTTTTAAATTTTATTGCCGAAATCGCTTTTTCTCGCCGAGATAAGCACGTTTTCTGAAATGCCGCTCTCCCGTCACTCTGGTTAAAGTGTTATGAAAAAAAAGGCTGTTGGGGGCTAGGGAGTATCGAGTTGATCATTATACATGAAGAAATAACCAATTTCATCGTTTGGTTTATGTTTTACACGCGTTTTAAATTTTATTGCCGAAATCGCTTTTTCTCGCCGAGATAAGCACGTTTTCTGAAATGCCGCTCTCCCGTCACTCTGGTTAAAGTGTTATGAAAAAAAAGGCTGTTGGGGGCTAGGGAGTATCGAGTTGATCATTATACATGAAGAAATAACCAATTTCATCGTTTGGTTTATGTTTTACACGCGTTTTAAATTTTATTGCCGAAATCGCTTTTTCTCGCCGAGATAAGCACGTTTTCTGAAATGCCGCTCTCCCGTCACTCTGGTTAAAGTGTTATGAAAAAAAAGGCTGTTGGGGGCTAGGGAGTATCGAGTTGATCATTATACATGAAGAAATAACCAATTTCATCGTTTGGTTTATGTTTTACACGCGTTTTAAATTTTATTGCCGAAATCGCTTTTTCTCGCCGAGATAAGCACGTTTTCTGAAATGCCGCTCTCCCGTCACTCTGGTTAAAGTGTTATGAAAAAAAAGGCTGTTGGGGGCTAGGAGTATCGAGTTGATCATTATACATGAAGAAATAACCAATTTCATCGTTTGGTTTATGTTTTACACGCGTTTTAAATTTTATTGCCGAAATCGCTTTTTCTCGCCGAGATAAGCACGTTTTCTGAAATGCCGCTCTCCCGTCACTCTGGTTAAAGTGTTATGAAAAAAAAGGCTGTTGGGGGCTAGGGAGTATCGAGTTGATCATTATACATGAAGAAATAACCAATTTCATCGTTTGGTTTATGTTTTACACGCGTTTTAAATTTTATTGCCGAAATCGCTTTTTCTCGCCGAGATAAGCACGTTTTCTGAAATGCCGCTCTCCCGTCACTCTGGTTAAAGTGTTATGAAAAAAAAGGCTGTTGGGGGCTAGGGAGTATCGAGTTGATCATTATACATGAAGAAATAACCAATTTCATCGTTTGGTTTATGTTTTACACGCGTTTTAAATTTTATTGCCGAAATCGCTTTTTCTCGCCGAGATAAGCACGTTTTCTGAAATGCCGCTCTCCCGTCACTCTGGTTAAAGTGTTATGAAAAAAAAGGCTGTTGGGGGCTAGGGAGTATCGAGTTGATCATTATACATGAAGAAATAACCAATTTCATCGTTTGGTTTATGTTTTACACGCGTTTTAAATTTTATTGCCGAAATCGCTTTTTCTCGCCGAGATAAGCACGTTTTCTGAAATGCCGCTCTCCCGTCACTCTGGTTAAAGTGTTATGAAAAAAAAGGCTGTTGGGGGCTAGGGAGTATCGAGTTGATCATTATACATGAAGAAATAACCAATTTCATCGTTTGGTTTATGTTTTACACGCGTTTTAAATTTTATTGCCGAAATCGCTTTTTCTCGCCGAGATAAGCACGTTTTCTGAAATGCCGCTCTCCCGTCACTCTGGTTAAAGTGTTATGAAAAAAAAGGCTGTTGGGGGCTAGGGAGTATCGAGTTGATCATTATACATGAAGAAATAACCAATTTCATCGTTTGGTTTATGTTTTACACGCGTTTTAAATTTTATTGCCGAAATCTCTTTCTCGCCGAGATAAGCACGTTTTCTGAAATGCCGCTCTCCCGTCACTCTGGTTAAAGTGTTATGAAAAAAAAGGCTGTTGGGGGCTAGGGAGTATCGAGTTGATCATTATACATGAAGAAATAACCAATTTCATCGTTTGGTTTATGTTTTACACGGGTTTTAAATTTTATTGCCGAAATCGCTTTTTCTCGCCGAGATAAGCACGTTTTCTGAAATGCCGCTCTCCCGTCACTCTGGTTAAAGTGATATGAAAAAAAAGGCTGTTGGGGGCTAGGGAGTATCGAGTTGATCATTATACATGAAGAAATAACCAATTTCATCGTTTGGTTTATGTTTTACACGCGTTTTAAATTTTATTGCCGAAATCGCTTTTTCTCGCCGAGATAAGCACGTTTTCTGAAATGCCGCTCTCCCGTCACTCTGGTTAAAGTGTTATGAAAAAAAAGGCTGTTGGGGGCTAGGGAGTATCGAGTTGATCATTATACATGAAGAAATAACCAATTTCATCGTTTGGTTTATGTTTTACACGCGTTTTAAATTTTATTGCCGAAATCGCTTTTTCTCGCCGAGATAAGCACGTTTTCTGAAATGCCGCTCTCCCGTCACTCTGGTTAAAGTGTTATGAAAAAAAAGGCTGTTGGGGGCTAGGGAGTATCGAGTTGATCATTATACATGAAGAAATAACCAATTTCATCGTTTGGTTTATGTTTTACACGGGTTTTAAATTTTATTGCCGAAATCGCTTTTTCTCGCCGAGATAAGCACGTTTTCTGAAATGCCGCTCTCCCGTCACTCTGGTTAAAGTGTTATGAAAAAAAAGGCTGTTGGGGGCTAGGGAGTATCGAGTTGATCATTATACATGAAGAAATAACCAATTTCATCGTTTGGTTATGTTTTACACGCGTTTTTAAATTTTATTGCCGAAATCGCTTTTTTCTCGCCGAGATAAGCACGTTTTCTGAAATGCCGCTCTCCCGTCACTCTGGTTAAAGTGTTATGAAAAAAAAGGCTGTTGGGGGCTAGGGAGTATCGAGTTGATCATTATACATGAAGAAATAACCAATTTCATCGTTTGGTTTTATGTTTTACACGCGTTTTAAATTGTATTGCCGAAATCGCTTTTTCTCGCCGAGATAAGCACGTTTTCTGAAATGCCGCTCTCCCGTCACTCTGGTTAAAGTGTATGAAAAAAAAAGGCTGTTGGGGGCTAGGGAGTATCGAGTTGATCATTATACATGAAGAAATAACCAATTTCATCGTTTGGTTTATGTTTTACACGCGTTTTAAATTTTATTGCCGAAATCGCTTTTTCTCGCCGAGATAAGCACGTTTTCTGAAAATGCCGCTCTCCCGTCACTCTGGTTAAAGTGTTATGAAAAAAAAGGCTGTTGGGGGCTAGGGAAGTATCGAGTTGATCATTATACATGAAGAAATAACCAATTTCATCGTTTGGTTTATGTTTTACACGCGTTTTAAATTTTATTGCCGAAATCGCTTTTTCTCGCCGAGATAAGCACGTTTTCTGAAATGCCGCTCTCCCGTCACTCTGGTTAAAGTGTTATGAAAAAAAAGGCTGTTGGGGGCTAGGGAGTATCGAGTTGATCATTATACATGAAGAAATAACCAATTTCATCGTTTGGTTTATGTTTTACACGCGTTTTAAATTTTATTGCCGAAATCGCTTTTTCTCGCCGAGATAAGCACGTTTTCTGAAATGTCGCTCTCCCGTCACTCTGGTTAAGTGTTATGAAAAAAAAGGCTGTTGGGGGCTAGGGAGTATCGAGTTGATCATTATACATGAAGAAATAACCAATTTCATCGTTTGGTTTATGTTTTACACGCGTTTTAAATTTTATTGCCGAAATCGCTTTTTCTCGCCGAGATAAGCACGTTTTCTGAAATGCCGCTCTCCCGTCACTCTGGTTAAAGTGTTATGAAAAAAAAGGCTGTTGGGGGCTAGGGAGTATCGAGTTGATCATTATACATGAAGAAATAACCAATTTCATCGTTTGGTTTATGTTTTACACGCGTTTTAAATTTTATTGCCGAAATCGCTTTTTCTCGCCGAGATAAGCACGTTTTCTGAAATGCCGCTCTCCCGTCACTCTGGTTAAAGTGTTATGAAAAAAAAGGCTGTTGGGGCTAGGAGTATCGAGTTGATCATTATACATGAAGAAATAACCAATTTCATCGTTTGGTTTATGTTTTACACGCGTTTTAAATTTTATTGCCGAAATCGCTTTTTCTCGCCGAGATAAGCCGTTTTCTGAAATGCCGCTCTCCCGTCACTCTGGTTAAAGTGTTATGAAAAAAAAGGCTGTTGGGGGCTAGGGAGTATCGAGTTGATCATTATACATGAAGAAATAACCAATTTCATCGTTTGGTTTATGTTTTACACGCGTTTTAAATTTTATTGCCGAAATCGCTTTTTCTCGCCGAGATAAGCACGTTTTCTGAAATGCCGCTCTCCCGTCACTCTGGTTAAAGTGTTATGAAAAAAAAGGCTGTTGGGGGCTAGGGAGTATCGAGTTGATCATTATACATGAAGAAATAACCAATTTCATCGTTTGGTTTATGTTTTACACGCGTTTTAAATTTTATTGCCGAAATCGCTTTTTCTCGCCGAGATAAGCACGTTTTCTGAAATGCCGCTCTCCCGTCACTCTGGTTAAAGTGTTATGAAAAAAAAGGCTGTTGGGGGCTAGGGAGTATCGAGTTGATCATTATACATGAAGAAATAACCAATTTCATCGTTTGGTTTATGTTTTACACGCGTTTTAAATTTTATTGCCGAAATCGCTTTTTCTCGCCGAGATAAGCACGTTTTCTGAAATGCCGCTCTCCCGTCACTCTGGTTAAAGTGTTATGAAAAAAAAGGCTGTTGGGGGCTAGGGAGTATCGAGTTGATCATTATACATGAAGAAATAACCAATTTCATCGTTTGGTTTATGTTTTACACGCGTTTTAAATTTTATTGCCGAAATCGCTTTTTCTCGCCGAGATAAGCACGTTTTCTGAAATGCCGCTCTCCCGTCACTCTGGTTAAAGTGTTATGAAAAAAAAGGCTGTTGGGGGCTAGGGAGTATCGAGTTGATCATTATACATGAAGAAATAACCAATTTCATCGTTTGGTTTATGTTTTACACGCGTTTTAAATTTTATTGCCGAAATCGCTTTTTCTCGCCGAGATAAGCACGTTTTCTGAAATGCCGCTCTCCCGTCACTCTGGTTAAAGTGTTATGAAAAAAAAGGCTGTTGGGGGCTAGGGAGTATCGAGTTGATCATTATACATGAAGAAATAACCAATTTCATCGTTTGGTTTATGTTTTACACGCGTTTTAAATTTTATTGCCGAAATCGCTTTTTCTCGCCGAGATAAGCACGTTTTCTGAAATGCCGCTCTCCCGTCACTCTGGTTAAAGTGTTATGAAAAAAAAGGCTGTTGGGGGCTAGGGAGTATCGAGTTGATCATTATACATGAAGAAATAACCAATTTCATCGTTTGGTTTATGTTTTACACGCGTTTTAAATTTTATTGCCGAAATCGCTTTTTCTCGCCGAGATAAGCACGTTTTCTGAAATGCCGCTCTCCCGTCACTCTGGTTAAAGTGTTATGAAAAAAAAGGCTGTTGGGGGCTAGGGAGTATCGAGTTGATCATTATACATGAAGAAATAACCAATTTCATCGTTTGGTTTATGTTTTACACGCGTTTTAAATTTTATTGCCGAAATCGCTTTTTCTCGCCGAGATAAGCACGTTTTCTGAAATGCCGCTCTCCCGTCACTCTGGTTAAAGTGTTATGAAAAAAAAGGCTGTTGGGGGCTAGGGAGTATCGAGTTGATCATTATACATGAAGAAATAACCAATTTCATCGTTTGGTTTATGTTTTACACGCGTTTTAAATTTTATTGCCGAAATCGCTTTTTCTCGCCGAGATAAGCACGTTTTCTGAAATGCCGCTCTCCCGTCACTCTGGTTAAAGTGTTATGAAAAAAAAGGCTGTTGGGGGCTAGGGAGTATCGAGTTGATCATTATACATGAAGAAATAACCAATTTCATCGTTTGGTTTATGTTTTACACGCGTTTTAAATTTTATTGCCGAAATCGCTTTTTCTCGCCGAGATAAGCACGTTTTCTGAAATGCCGCTCTCCCGTCACTCTGGTTAAAGTGTTATGAAAAAAAAGGCTGTTGGGGGCTAGGGAGTATCGAGTTGATCATTATACATGAAGAAATAACCAATTTCATCGTTTGGTTTATGTTTTACACGCGTTTTAAATTTTATTGCCGAAATCGCTTTTTCTCGCCGAGATAAGCACGTTTTCTGAAATGCCGCTCTCCCGTCACTCTGGTTAAAGTGTTATGAAAAAAAAGGCTGTTGGGGGCTAGGGAGTATCGAGTTGATCATTATACATGAAGAAATAACCAATTTCATCGTTTGGTTTATGTTTTACACGCGTTTTAAATTTTATTGCCGAAATCGCTTTTTCTCGCCGAGATAAGCACGTTTTCTGAAATGCCGCTCTCCCGTCACTCTGGTTAAAGTGTTATGAAAAAAAAGGCTGTTGGGGGCTAGGGAGTATCGAGTTGATCATTATACATGAAGAAATAACCAATTTCATCGTTTGGTTTATGTTTTACACGCGTTTTAAATTTTATTGCCGAAATCGCTTTTTCTCGCCGAGATAAGCACGTTTTCTGAAATGCCGCTCTCCCGTCACTCTGGTTAAAGTGTTATGAAAAAAAAGGCTGTTGGGGGCTAGGGAGTATCGAGTTGATCATTATACATGAAGAAATAACCAATTTCATCGTTTGGTTTATGTTTTACACGCGTTTTAAATTTTATTGCCGAAATCGCTTTTTCTCGCCGAGATAAGCACGTTTTCTGAAATGCCGCTCTCCCGTCACTCTGGTTAAAGTGTTATGAAAAAAAAGGCTGTTGGGGGCTAGGGAGTATCGAGTTGATCATTATACATGAAGAAATAACCAATTTCATCGTTTGGTTTATGTTTTACACGCGTTTTAAATTTTATTGCCGAAATCGCTTTTTCTCGCCGAGATAAGCACGTTTTCTGAAATGCCGCTCTCCCGTCACTCTGGTTAAAGTGTTATGAAAAAAAAGGCTGTTGGGGGCTAGGGAGTATCGAGTTGATCATTATACATGAAGAAATAACCAATTTCATCGTTTGGTTTATGTTTTACACGCGTTTTAAATTTTATTGCCGAAATCGCTTTTTCTCGCCGAGATAAGCACGTTTTCTGAAATGCCGCTCTCCCGTCACTCTGGTTAAAGTGTTATGAAAAAAAAGGCTGTTGGGGGCTAGGGAGTATCGAGTTGATCATTATACATGAAGAAATAACCAATTTCATCGTTTGGTTTATGTTTTACACGCGTTTTAAATTTTATTGCCGAAATCGCTTTTTCTCGCCGAGATAAGCACGTTTTCTGAAATGCCGCTCTCCCGTCACTCTGGTTAAAGTGTTATGAAAAAAAAGGCTGTTGGGGGCTAGGGAGTATCGAGTTGATCATTATACATGAAGAAATAACCAATTTCATCGTTTGGTTTATGTTTTACACGCGTTTTAAATTTTATTGCCGAAATCGCTTTTTCTCGCCGAGATAAGCACGTTTTCTGAAATGCCGCTCTCCCGTCACTCTGGTTAAAGTGTTATGAAAAAAAAGGCTGTTGGGGGCTAGGGAGTATCGAGTTGATCATTATACATGAAGAAATAACCAATTTCATCGTTTGGTTTATGTTTTACACGCGTTTTAAATTTTATTGCCGAAATCGCTTTTTCTCGCCGAGATAAGCACGTTTTCTGAAATGCCGCTCTCCCGTCACTCTGGTTAAAGTGTTATGAAAAAAAAGGCTGTTGGGGGCTAGGGAGTATCGAGTTGATCATTATACATGAAGAAATAACCAATTTCATCGTTTGGTTTATGTTTTACACGCGTTTTAAATTTTATTGCCGAAATCGCTTTTTCTCGCCGAGATAAGCACGTTTTCTGAAATGCCGCTCTCCCGTCACTCTGGTTAAAGTGTTATGAAAAAAAAGGCTGTTGGGGGCTAGGGAGTATCGAGTTGATCATTATACATGAAGAAATAACCAATTTCATCGTTTGGTTTATGTTTTACACGCGTTTTAAATTTTATTGCCGAAATCGCTTTTTCTCGCCGAGATAAGCACGTTTTCTGAAATGCCGCTCTCCCGTCACTCTGGTTAAAGTGTTATGAAAAAAAAGGCTGTTGGGGGCTAGGGAGTATCGAGTTGATCATTATACATGAAGAAATAACCAATTTCATCGTTTGGTTTATGTTTTACACGCGTTTTAAATTTTATTGCCGAAATCGCTTTTTCTCGCCGAGATAAGCACGTTTTCTGAAATGCCGCTCTCCCGTCACTCTGGTTAAAGTGTTATGAAAAAAAAGGCTGTTGGGGGCTAGGGAGTATCGAGTTGATCATTATACATGAAGAAATAACCAATTTCATCGTTTGGTTTATGTTTTACACGCGTTTTAAATTTTATTGCCGAAATCGCTTTTTCTCGCCGAGATAAGCACGTTTTCTGAAATGCCGCTCTCCCGTCACTCTGGTTAAAGTGTTATGAAAAAAAAGGCTGTTGGGGGCTAGGGAGTATCGAGTTGATCATTATACATGAAGAAATAACCAATTTCATCGTTTGGTTTATGTTTTACACGCGTTTTAAATTTTATTGCCGAAATCGCTTTTTCTCGCCGAGATAAGCACGTTTTCTGAAATGCCGCTCTCCCGTCACTCTGGTTAAAGTGTTATGAAAAAAAAGGCTGTTGGGGGCTAGGGAGTATCGAGTTGATCATTATACATGAAGAAATAACCAATTTCATCGTTTGGTTTATGTTTTACACGCGTTTTAAATTTTATTGCCGAAATCGCTTTTTCTCGCCGAGATAAGCACGTTTTCTGAAATGCCGCTC
Organism: Syngnathus leptorhynchus; assembly: GCF_054491065.1. Lineage (NCBI taxonomy): Eukaryota > Metazoa > Chordata > Actinopteri > Syngnathiformes > Syngnathidae > Syngnathus > Syngnathus leptorhynchus. The sequence goes on from NW_028232001.1 coordinate 868,627, forward strand.
TCCCGTCACTCTGGTTAAAGTGTTATGAAAAAAAAGGCTGTTGGGGGCTAGGGAGTATCGAGTTGATCATTATACATGAAGAAATAACCAATTTCATCGTTTGGTTTATGTTTTACACGCGTTTTAAATTTTATTGCCGAAATCGCTTTTTCTCGCCGAGATAAGCACGTTTTCTGAAATGCCGCTCTCCCGTCACTCTGGTTAAAGTGTTATGAAAAAAAAGGCTGTTGGGGGCTAGGGAGTATCGAGTTGATCATTATACATGAAGAAATAACCAATTTCATCGTTTGGTTTATGTTTTACACGCGTTTTAAATTTTATTGCCGAAATCGCTTTTTCTCGCCGAGATAAGCACGTTTTCTGAAATGCCGCTCTCCCGTCACTCTGGTTAAAGTGTTATGAAAAAAAAGGCTGTTGGGGGCTAGGGAGTATCGAGTTGATCATTATACATGAAGAAATAACCAATTTCATCGTTTGGTTTATGTTTTACACGCGTTTTAAATTTTATTGCCGAAATCGCTTTTTCTCGCCGAGATAAGCACGTTTTCTGAAATGCCGCTCTCCCGTCACTCTGGTTAAAGTGTTATGAAAAAAAAGGCTGTTGGGGGCTAGGGAGTATCGAGTTGATCATTATACATGAAGAAATAACCAATTTCATCGTTTGGTTTATGTTTTACACGCGTTTTAAATTTTATTGCCGAAATCGCTTTTTCTCGCCGAGATAAGCACGTTTTCTGAAATGCCGCTCTCCCGTCACTCTGGTTAAAGTGTTATGAAAAAAAAGGCTGTTGGGGGCTAGGGAGTATCGAGTTGATCATTATACATGAAGAAATAACCAATTTCATCGTTTGGTTTATGTTTTACACGCGTTTTAAATTTTATTGCCGAAATCGCTTTTTCTCGCCGAGATAAGCACGTTTTCTGAAATGCCGCTCTCCCGTCACTCTGGTTAAAGTGTTATGAAAAAAAAGGCTGTTGGGGGCTAGGGAGTATCGAGTTGATCATTATACATGAAGAAATAACCAATTTCATCGTTTGGTTTATGTTTTACACGCGTTTTAAATTTTATTGCCGAAATCGCTTTTTCTCGCCGAGATAAGCACGTTTTCTGAAATGCCGCTCTCCCGTCACTCTGGTTAAAGTGTTATGAAAAAAAAGGCTGTTGGGGGCTAGGGAGTATCGAGTTGATCATTATACATGAAGAAATAACCAATTTCATCGTTTGGTTTATGTTTTACACGCGTTTTAAATTTTATTGCCGAAATCGCTTTTTCTCGCCGAGATAAGCACGTTTTCTGAAATGCCGCTCTCCCGTCACTCTGGTTAAAGTGTTATGAAAAAAAAGGCTGTTGGGGGCTAGGGAGTATCGAGTTGATCATTATACATGAAGAAATAACCAATTTCATCGTTTGGTTTATGTTTTACACGCGTTTTAAATTTTATTGCCGAAATCGCTTTTTCTCGCCGAGATAAGCACGTTTTCTGAAATGCCGCTCTCCCGTCACTCTGGTTAAAGTGTTATGAAAAAAAAGGCTGTTGGGGGCTAGGGAGTATCGAGTTGATCATTATACATGAAGAAATAACCAATTTCATCGTTTGGTTTATGTTTTACACGCGTTTTAAATTTTATTGCCGAAATCGCTTTTTCTCGCCGAGATAAGCACGTTTTCTGAAATGCCGCTCTCCCGTCACTCTGGTTAAAGTGTTATGAAAAAAAAGGCTGTTGGGGGCTAGGGAGTATCGAGTTGATCATTATACATGAAGAAATAACCAATTTCATCGTTTGGTTTATGTTTTACACGCGTTTTAAATTTTATTGCCGAAATCGCTTTTTCTCGCCGAGATAAGCACGTTTTCTGAAATGCCGCTCTCCCGTCACTCTGGTTAAAGTGTTATGAAAAAAAAGGCTGTTGGGGGCTAGGGAGTATCGAGTTGATCATTATACATGAAGAAATAACCAATTTCATCGTTTGGTTTATGTTTTACACGCGTTTTAAATTTTATTGCCGAAATCGCTTTTTCTCGCCGAGATAAGCACGTTTTCTGAAATGCCGCTCTCCCGTCACTCTGGTTAAAGTGTTATGAAAAAAAAGGCTGTTGGGGGCTGGGAGTATCGAGTTGATCATTATACATGAAGAAATAACCAATTTCATCGTTTGGTTTATGTTTTACACGCGTTTTAAATTTTATTGCCGAAATCGCTTTTTCTCGCCGAGATAAGCACGTTTTCTGAAATGCCGCTCTCCCGTCACTCTGGTTAAAGTGTTATGAAAAAAAAGGCTGTTGGGGGCTAGGGAGTATCGAGTTGATCATTATACATGAAGAAATAACCAATTTCATCGTTTGGTTTATGTTTTACACGCGTTTTAAATTTTATTGCCGAAATCGCTTTTTCTCGCCGAGACTAAGCACGTTTTCTGAAATGCCGCTCTCCCGTCACTCTGGTTAAAGTGTTATGAAAAAAAAGGCTGTTGGGGGCTAGGGAGTATCGAGTTGATCATTATACATGAAGAAATAACCAATTTCATCGTTTGGTTTATGTTTTACACGCGTTTTAAATTTTATTGCCGAAATCGCTTTTTCTCGCCGAGATAAGCACGTTTTCTGAAATGCCGCTCTCCCGTCACTCTGGTTAAAGTGTTATGAAAAAAAAGGCTGTTGGGGGCTAGGGAGTATCGAGTTGATCATTATACATGAAGAAATAACCAATTTCATCGTTTGGTTTATGTTTTACACGCGTTTTAAATTTTATTGCCGAAATCGCTTTTTCTCGCCGAGATAAGCACGTTTTCTGAAATGCCGCTCTCCCGTCACTCTGGTTAAAGTGTTATGAAAAAAAAGGCTGTTGGGGGCTAGGGAGTATCGAGTTGATCATTATACATGAAGAAATAACCAATTTCATCGTTTGGTTTATGTTTTACACGCGTTTTAAATTTTATTGCCGAAATCGCTTTTTCTCGCCGAGATAAGCACGTTTTCTGAAATGCCGCTCTCCCGTCACTCTGGTTAAAGTGTTATGAAAAAAAAGGCTGTTGGGGGCTAGGGAGTATCGAGTTGATCATTATACATGAAGAAATAACCAATTTCATCGTTTGGTTTATGTTTTACACGCGTTTTAAATTTTATTGCCGAAATCGCTTTTTCTCGCCGAGATAAGCACGTTTTCTGAAATGCCGCTCTCCCGTCACTCTGGTTAAAGTGTTATGAAAAAAAAGGCTGTTGGGGGCTAGGGAGTATCGAGTTGATCATTATACATGAAGAAATAACCAATTTCATCGTTTGGTTTATGTTTTACATGCGTTTTAAATGTTATTGCCGAAATCGCTTTTTCTCGCCGAGATAAGCACGCTTTCTGAAATGCCGCTCTCCCGTCACTCTGGTTAAAGTGTTATGAAAAAAAAGGCTGTTGGGGGCTAGGGAGTATCGAGTTGATCATTATACATGAAGAAATAACCAATTTCATCGTTTGGTTTATGTTTTACACGCGTTTTAAATGTTATTGCCGAAATCGCTTTTTCTCGCCGAGATAAGCACGTTTTCTGAAATGCCGCTCTCCCGTCACTCTGGTTAAAGTGTTATGAAAAAAAAGGCTGTTGGGGGCTAGGGAGTATCGAGTTGATCATTATACATGAAGAAATAACCAATTTCATCGTTTGGTTTATGTTTTACACGCGTTTTAAATTTTATTGCCGAAATCGCTTTTTCTCGCCGAGATAAGCACGTTTTCTGAAATGCCGCTCTCCCGTCACTCTGGTTAAAGTGTTATGAAAAAAAAGGCTGTTGGGGGCTAGGGAGTATCGAGTTGATCATTATACATGAAGAAATAACCAATTTCATCGTTTGGTTTATGTTTTACACGCGTTTTAAATTTTATTGCCGAAATCGCTTTTTCTCGCCGAGATAAGCACGTTTTCTGAAATGCCGCTCTCCCGTCACTCTGGTTAAAGTGTTATGAAAAAAAAGGCTGTTGGGGGCTAGGGAGTATCGAGTTGATCATTATACATGAAGAAATAACCAATTTCATCGTTTGGTTTATGTTTTACACGCGTTTTAAATTTTATTGCCGAAATCGCTTTTTCTCGCCGAGATAAGCACGTTTTCTGAAATGCCGCTCTCCCGTCACTCTGGTTAAAGTGTTATGAAAAAAAAGGCTGTTGGGGGCTAGGGAGTATCGAGTTGATCATTATACATGAAGAAATAACCAATTTCATCGTTTGGTTTATGTTTTACACGATGCTGAGCTCCAGCTGGAAGTGTAAAAAGAACCGGGCTGGTTAAAAAAAGAACCGGGCGACCCGGTAAAATTGCTTAGCCGGGGCTCTGGAAGCCTAACACGGCGTGATCTTGTCCAAAAAGCCGCTGCTGAGCTCCAGCTGGAAGTGTAAAAAGAACCGGGCTGGTTAAAAAAAAGAACCGGGCGACCCGGTAAAATTGCTTAGCCGGGGCTCTGGAAGCCTAACACGGCGTGATCTTGTCCAAAAAGCCGCTGCTGAGCTCCAGCTGGAAGTGTAAAAAGAACCGGGCTGGTTAAAAAAAAGAACCGGGCGGCCCGGTAAAATTGCTTAGCCGGGGCTCTGGAAGCCTAACCCGGCGTGATACTGTGCAAAAAGCCGCTGCTGAGCTCCAGCTGGAAGTGTAAAAAAAACCGGGCTGGTTAAAAAAAAGAACCGGGCGACCCTGTAAAATTGCTTAGCCGGGGCTCTGGAAGCCTAACACGGCGTGATCTTGTCCAAAAACCCGCTGCTGAGCTCCAGCTGGAAGTGTAAAAAGAACCGGGCTGGTTAAAAAAAAGAACCGGGCGGGCCGGTAAAATTGCTTAGCCGGGGCTCTGGAAGCCTAACACGGCGTGATCTTGTCCAAAAAGCCGCTCGTGAGCTCCAGCTGGAAGTGTAAAAAGAACCGGGCTGGTTCAAAAAAAGAACCGGGCGGCCCGGTAGAATTGCTTAGCCGAGGTCCTGGAAGCCTAACCCGGCGTGATCTTGCGCAAAAAGCCGCTGCTGAGCTCCAGCTGGAAGTGTAAAAAGAACCGGGCTGGTTCAAAAAAAGAACCGGGCGGCCCGGTAAAATTGCTTAGCCGGGGTCCTGGAAGCCTAACGCGGCGTGATCTTGCCCGAAAGTCGGCCTCTATACTTCCATATTAGGTACCAGGCGCTCAGAGCCAACTTGGCAAAAATGTTCTAAGTGCCCACGGCTCTGCGGGGATTGTGCGTCCGACCCGCGCCGGTTCTCCAGCCGGCCTAAAATAACGCAAAACCAGCCTCTCCCCCTGGAGCTCACAGCCAAAGGCGAAACTTTTCTAAGTGCCTACGGCTCTGCGGGCTTTTGAGTCCGCCCCGCGCCGGTTCGTCGGTCGGCCTCAAAAAGCGAAAAATCAGCCTCTCTCCCTGGAGCTCGACTCGAGTTGATCATTATACATGAAGAAATAACCAATTTCATCGTTTGGTTTATGTTTTACACGCGTTTTAAATTTTATTGCCGAAATCGCTTTTTCTCGCCGAGATAAGCACGTTTTCTGAAATGCCGCTCTCCCGTCACTCTGGTTAAAGTGTTATGAAAAAAAAGGCTGTTGGGGGCTAGGGAGTATCGAGTTGATCATTATACATGAAGAAATAACCAATTTCATCGTTTGGTTTATGTTTTACACGCGTTTTAAATTTTATAGCCGAAATCGCTTTTTCTCGCCGAGATAAGCACGTTTTCTGAAATGCCGCTCTCCCGTCACTCTGGTTAAAGTGTTATGAAAAAAAAGGCTGTTGGGGGCTAGGGAGTATCGAGTTGATCATTATACATGAAGAAATAACCAATTTCATCGTTTGGTTTATGTTTTACACGCGTTTTAAATTGTATTGCCGAAATCGCTTTTTCTCGCCGAGATAAGCACGTTTTCTGAAATGCCGCTCTCCCGTCACTCTGGTTAAAGTGTTATGAAAAAAAAGGCTGTTGGGGGCTAGGGAGTATCGAGTTGATCATTATACATGAAGAAATAACCAATTTCATCGTTTGGTTTATGTTTTACACGCGTTTTAAATTTTATTGCCGAAATCGCTTTTTCTCGCCGAGATAAGCACGTTTTCTGAAATGCCGCTCTCCCGTCACTCTGGTTAAAGTGTTATGAAAAAAAAGGCTGTTGGGGGCTAGGGAGTATCGAGTTGATCATTATACATGAAGAAATAACCAATTTCATCGTTTGGTTTATGTTTTACACGCGTTTTAAATTTTATTGCCGAAATCGCTTTTTCTCGCCGAGATGAGCACGTTTTCTGAAATGCCGCTCTCCCGTCACTCTGGTTAAAGTGTTATGAAAAAAAAGGCTGTTGGGGGCTAGGGAGTATCGAGTTGATCATTATACATGAAGAAATAACCAATTTCATCGTTTGGTTTATGTTTTACACGCGTTTTAAATTTTATTGCCGAAATCGCTTTTTCTCGCCGAGATAAGCACGTTTTCTGAAATGCCGCTCTCCCGTCACTCTGGTTAAAGTGTTATGAAAAAAAAGGCTGTTGGGGGCTAGGGAGTATCGAGTTGATCATTATACATGAAAAAATAACAAATTTCATCGTTTGGTTTATGTTTTACACGCGTTTTAAATTTTATTGCCGAAATCGCTTTTTCTCGCCGAGATAAGCACGTTTTCTGAAATGCCGCTCTCCCGTCACTCTGGTTAAAGTGTTATGAAAAAAAAGGCTGTTGGGGGCTAGGGAGTATCGAGTTGATCATTATACATGAAGAAATAACCAATTTCATCGTTTGGTTTATGTTTTACACGCGTTTTAAATTTTATTGCCGAAATCGCTTTTTCTCGCCGAGATAAGCACGTTTTCTGAAATGCCGCTCTCCCGTCACTCTGGTTAAAGTGTTATGAAAAAAAAGGCTGTTGGGGGCTAGGGAGTATCGAGTTGATCATTATACATGAAGAAATAACCAATTTCATCGTTTGGTTTATGTTTTACACGCGTTTTAAATTTTATTGCCGAAATCGCTTTTTCTCGCCGAGATAAGCACGTTTTATGAAATGCCGCTCTCCCGTCACTCTGGTTAAAGTGTTATGAAAAAAAAGGCTGTTGGGGGCTAGGGAGTATCGAGTTGATCATTATACATGAAGAAATAACCAATTTCATCGTTTGGTTTATGTTTTACACGCGTTTTAAATTTTATTGCCGAAATCGCTTATTCTCGCCGAGATAAGCACGTTTTCTGAAATGCCGCTCTCCCGTCACTCTGGTTAAAGTGTTATGAAAAAAAAGGCTGTTGGGGGCTAGGGAGTATCGAGTTGATCATTATACATGAAGAAATAAGCAATTTCATCGTTTGGTTTATGTTTTACACGCGTTTTAAATTTTATTGCCGAAATCGCTTTTTCTCGCCGAGATAAGCACGTTTTCTGAAATGCCGCTCTCCCGTCACTCTGGTTAAAGTGTTATGAAAAAAAAGGCTGTTGGGGGCTAGGGAGTATCGAGTTGATCATTATACATGAAGAAATAACCAATTTCATCGTTTGGTTTATGTTTTACACGCGTTTTAAATTTTATTGCCGAAATCGCTTTTTCTCGCCGAGATAAGCACGTTTTCTGAAATGCCGCTCTCCCGTCACTCTGGTTAAAGTGTTATGAAAAAAAAGGCTGTTGGGGGCTAGGGAGTATCGAGTTGATCATTATACATGAAGAAATAACCAATTTCATCGTTTGGTTTATGTTTTACACGCGTTTTAAATTTTATTGCCGAAATCGCTTTTTCTCGCCGAGATAAGCACGTTTTCTGAAATGCCGCTCTCCCGTCACTCTGGTTAAAGTGTTATGAAAAAAAAGGCTGTTGGGGGCTAGGGAGTATCGAGTTGATCATTATACATGAAGAAATAACCAATTTCATCGTTTGGTTTATGTTTTACACGCGTTTTAAATTTTATTGCCGAAATCGCTTTTTCTCGCCGAGATAAGCACGTTTTCTGAAATGCCGCTTTCCCGTCACTCTGGTTAAAGTGTTATGAAAAAAAAGGCTGTTGGGGGCTAGGGAGTATCGAGTTGATCATTATACATGAAGAAATAACCAATTTCATCGTTTGGTTTATGTTTTACACGCGTTTTAAATTTTATTGCCGAAATCGCTTTTTCTCGCCGAGATAAGCACGTTTTCTGAAATGCCGCTCTCCCGTCACTCTGGTTAAAGTGTTATGAAAAAAAAGGCTGTTGGGGGCTAGGGAGTATCGAGTTGATCATTATACATGAAGAAATAACCAATTTCATCGTTTGGTTTATGTTTTACACGCGTTTTAAATTTTATTGCCGAAATCGCTTTTTCTCGCCGAGATAAGCACGTTTTCTGAAATGCCGCTCTCCCGTCACTCTGGTTAAAGTGTTAAAAAAAAAAAGGCTGTTGGGGGCTAGGGAGTATCGAGTTGATCATTATACATGAAGAAATAACCAATTTCATCGTTTGGTTTATGTTTTACACGCGTTTTAAATTTTATTGCCGAAATCGCTTTTTCTCGCCGAGATAAGCACGTTTTCTGAAATGCCGCTCTCCCGTCACTCTGGTTAAAGTGTTATGAAAAAAAAGGCTGTTGGGGGCTAGGGAGTATCGAGTTGATCATTATACATGAAGAAATAACCAATTTCATCGTTTGGTTTATGTTTTACACGCGTTTTAAATTTTATTGCCGAAATCGCTTTTTCTCGCCGAGATAAGCACGTTTTCTGAAATGCCGCTCTCCCGTCACTCTGGTTAAAGTGTTATGAAAAAAAAGGCTGTTGGGGGCTAGGGAGTATCGAGTTGATCATTATACATGAAGAAATAACCAATTTCATCGTTTGGTTTATGTTTTACACGCGTTTTAAATTTTATTGCCGAAATCGCTTTTTCTCGCCGAGATAAGCACGTTTTCTGAAATGCCGCTCTCCCGTCACTCTGGTTAAAGTGTTATGAAAAAAAAGGCTGTTGGGGGCTAGGGAGTATCGAGTTGATCATTATACATGAAGAAATAACCAATTTCATCGTTTGGTTTATGTTTTACACGCGTTTTAAATTTTATTGCCGAAATCGCTTTTTCTCGCCGAGATAAGCACGTTTTCTGAAATGCCGCTCTCCCGTCACTCTGGTTAAAGTGTTATGAAAAAAAAGGCTGTTGGGGGCTAGGGAGTATCGAGTTGATCATTATACATGAAGAAATAACCAATTTCATCGTTTGGTTTATGTTTTACACGCGTTTTAAATTTTATTGCCGAAATCGCTTTTTCTCGCCGAGATAAGCACGTTTTCTGAAATGCCGCTCTCCCGTCACTCTGGTTAAAGTGTTATGAAAAAAAAGGCTGTTGGGGGCTAGGGAGTATCGAGTTGATCATTATACATGAAGAAATAACCAATTTCATCGTTTGGTTTATGTTTTACACGCGTTTTAAATTTTATTGCCGAAATCGCTTTTTCTCGCCGAGATAAGCACGTTTTCTGAAATGCCGCTCTCCCGTCACTCTGGTTAAAGTGTTATGAAAAAAAAGGCTGTTGGGGGCTAGGGAGTATCGAGTTGATCATTATACATGAAGAAATAACCAATTTCATCGTTTGGTTTATGTTTTACACGCGTTTTAAATTTTATTGCCGAAATCGCTTTTTCTCGCCGAGATAAGCACGTTTTCTGAAATGCCGCTCTCCCGTCACTCTGGTTAAAGTGTTATGAAAAAAAAGGCTGTTGGGGGCTAGGGAGTATCGAGTTGATCATTATACATGAAGAAATAACCAATTTCATCGTTTGGTTTATGTTTTACACGCGTTTTAAATTTTATTGCCGAAATCGCTTTTTCTCGCCGAGATAAGCACGTTTTCTGAAATGCCGCTCTCCCGTCACTCTGGTTAAAGTGTTATGAAAAAAAAAGGCTGTTGGGGGCTAGGGAGTATCGAGTTGATCATTATACATGAAGAAATAACCAATTTCATCGTTTGGTTTATGTTTTACACGCGTTTTAAATTTTATTGCCGAAATCGCTTTTTCTCGCCGAGATAAGCACGTTTTCTGAAATGCCGCTCTCCCGTCACTCTGGTTAAAGTGTTATGAAAAAAAAGGCTGTTGGGGGCTAGGGAGTATCGAGTTGATCATTATACATGAAGAAATAACCAATTTCATCGTTTGGTTTATGTTTTACACGCGTTTTAAATTTTATTGCCGAAATCGCTTTTTCTCGCCGAGATAAGCACGTTTTCTGAAATGCCGCTCTCCCGTCACTCTGGTTAAAGTGTTATGAAAAAAAAGGCTGTTGGGGGCTAGGGAGTATCGAGTTGATCATTATACATGAAGAAATAACCAATTTCATCGTTTGGTTTATGTTTTACACGCGTTTTAAATTTTATTGCCGAAATCGCTTTTTCTCGCCGAGATAAGCACGTTTTCTGAAATGCCGCTCTCCCGTCACTCTGGTTAAAGTGTTATGAAAAAAAAGGCTGTTGGGGGCTAGGGAGTATCGAGTTGATCATTATACATGAAGAAATAACCAATTTCATCGTTTGGTTTATGTTTTACACGCGTTTTAAATTTTATTGCCGAAATCGCTTTTTCTCGCCGAGATAAGCACGTTTTCTGAAATGCCGCTCTCCCGTCACTCTGGTTAAAGTGTTATGAAAAAAAAGGCTGTTGGGGGCTAGGGAGTATCGAGTTGATCATTATACATGAAGAAATAACCAATTTCATCGTTTGGTTTATGTTTTACACGCGTTTTAAATTTTATTGCCGAAATCGCTTTTTCTCGCCGAGATAAGCACGTTTTCTGAAATGCCGCTCTCCCGTCACTCTGGTTAAAGTGTTATGAAAAAAAAGGCTGTTGGGGGCTAGGGAGTATCGAGTTGATCATTATACATGAAGAAATAACCAATTTCATCGTTTGGTTTATGTTTTACACGCGTTTTAAATTTTATTGCCGAAATCGCTTTTTCTCGCCGAGATAAGCACGTTTTCTGAAATGCCGCTCTCCCGTCACTCTGGTTAAAGTGTTATGAAAAAAAAGGCTGTTGGGGGCTAGGGAGTATCGAGTTGATCATTATACATGAAGAAATAACCAATTTCATCGTTTGGTTTATGTTTTACACGCGTTTTAAATTTTATTGCCGAAATCGCTTTTTCTCGCCGAGATAAGCACGTTTTCTGAAATGCCGCTCTCCCGTCACTCTGGTTAAAGTGTTATGAAAAAAAAGGCTGTTGGGGGCTAGGGAGTATCGAGTTGATCATTATACATGAAGAAATAACCAATTTCATCGTTTGGTTTATGTTTTACACGCGTTTTAAATTTTATTGCCGAAATCGCTTTTTCTCGCCGAGATAAGCACGTTTTCTGAAATGCCGCTCTCCCGTCACTCTGGTTAAAGTGTTATGAAAAAAAAGGCTGTTGGGGGCTAGGGAGTATCGAGTTGATCATTATACATGAAGAAATAACCAATTTCATCGTTTGGTTTATGTTTTACACGCGTTTTAAATTTTATTGCCGAAATCGCTTTTTCTCGCCGAGATAAGCACGTTTTCTGAAATGCCGCTCTCCCGTCACTCTGGTTAAAGTGTTATGAAAAAAAAGGCTGTTGGGGGCTAGGGAGTATCGAGTTGATCATTATACATGAAGAAATAACCAATTTCATCGTTTGGTTTATGTTTTACACGCGTTTTAAATTTTATTGCCGAAATCGCTTTTTCTCGCCGAGATAAGCACGTTTTCTGAAATGCCGCTCTCCCGTCACTCTGGTTAAAGTGTTATGAAAAAAAAGGCTGTTGGGGGCTAGGGAGTATCGAGTTGATCATTATACATGAAGAAATAACCAATTTCATCGTTTGGTTTATGTTTTACACGCGTTTTAAATTTTATTGCCGAAATCGCTTTTTCTCGCCGAGATAAGCACGTTTTCTGAAATGCCGCTCTCCCGTCACTCTGGTTAAAGTGTTATGAAAAAAAAGGCTGTTGGGGGCTAGGGAGTATCGAGTTGATCATTATACATGAAGAAATAACCAATTTCATCGTTTGGTTTATGTTTTACACGCGTTTTAAATTTTATTGCCGAAATCGCTTTTTCTCGCCGAGATAAGCACGTTTTCTGAAATGCCGCTCTCCCGTCACTCTGGTTAAAGTGTTATGAAAAAAAAGGCTGTTGGGGGCTAGGGAGTATCGAGTTGATCATTATACATGAAGAAATAACCAATTTCATCGTTTGGTTTATGTTTTACACGCGTTTTAAATTTTATTGCCGAAATCGCTTTTTCTCGCCGAGATAAGCACGTTTTCTGAAATGCCGCTCTCCCGTCACTCTGGTTAAAGTGTTATGAAAAAAAAGGCTGTTGGGGGCTAGGGAGTATCGAGTTGATCATTATACATGAAGAAATAACCAATTTCATCGTTTGGTTTATGTTTTACACGCGTTTTAAATTTTATTGCCGAAATCGCTTTTTCTCGCCGAGATAAGCACGTTTTCTGAAATGCCGCTCTCCCGTCACTCTGGTTAAAGTGTTATGAAAAAAAAGGCTGTTGGGGGCTAGGGAGTATCGAGTTGATCATTATACATGAAGAAATAACCAATTTCATCGTTTGGTTTATGTTTTACACGCGTTTTAAATTTTATTGCCGAAATCGCTTTTTCTCGCCGAGATAAGCACGTTTTCTGAAATGCCGCTCTCCCGTCACTCTGGTTAAAGTGTTATGAAAAAAAAGGCTGTTGGGGGCTAGGGAGTATCGAGTTGATCATTATACATGAAGAAATAACCAATTTCATCGTTTGGTTTATGTTTTACACGCGTTTTAAATTTTATTGCCGAAATCGCTTTTTCTCGCCGAGATAAGCACGTTTTCTGAAATGCCGCTCTCCCGTCACTCTGGTTAAAGTGTTATGAAAAAAAAGGCTGTTGGGGGCTAGGGAGTATCGAGTTGATCATTATACATGAAGAAATAACCAATTTCATCGTTTGGTTTATGTTTTACACGCGTTTTAAATTTTATTGCCGAAATCGCTTTTTCTCGCCGAGATAAGCACGTTTTCTGAAATGCCGCTCTCCCGTCACTCTGGTTAAAGTGTTATGAAAAAAAAGGCTGTTGGGGGCTAGGGAGTATCGAGTTGATCATTATACATGAAGAAATAACCAATTTCATCGTTTGGTTTATGTTTTACACGCGTTTTAAATTTTATTGCCGAAATCGCTTTTTCTCGCCGAGATAAGCACGTTTTCTGAAATGCCGCTCTCCCGTCACTCTGGTTAAAGTGTTATGAAAAAAAAGGCTGTTGGGGGCTAGGGAGTATCGAGTTGATCATTATACATGAAGAAATAACCAATTTCATCGTTTGGTTTATGTTTTACACGCGTTTTAAATTTTATTGCCGAAATCGCTTTTTCTCGCCGAGATAAGCACGTTTTCTGAAATGCCGCTCTCCCGTCACTCTGGTTAAAGTGTTATGAAAAAAAAGGCTGTTGGGGGCTAGGGAGTATCGAGTTGATCATTATACATGAAGAAATAACCAATTTCATCGTTTGGTTTATGTTTTACACGCGTTTTAAATTTTATTGCCGAAATCGCTTTTTCTCGCCGAGATAAGCACGTTTTCTGAAATGCCGCTCTCCCGTCACTCTGGTTAAAGTGTTATGAAAAAAAAGGCTGTTGGGGGCTAGGGAGTATCGAGTTGATCATTATACATGAAGAAATAACCAATTTCATCGTTTGGTTTATGTTTTACACGCGTTTTAAATTTTATTGCCGAAATCGCTTTTTCTCGCCGAGATAAGCACGTTTTCTGAAATGCCGCTCTCCCGTCACTCTGGTTAAAGTGTTATGAAAAAAAAGGCTGTTGGGGGCTAGGGAGTATCGAGTTGATCATTATACATGAAGAAATAACCAATTTCATCGTTTGGTTTATGTTTTACACGCGTTTTAAATTTTATTGCCGAAATCGCTTTTTCTCGCCGAGATAAGCACGTTTTCTGAAATGCCGCTCTCCCGTCACTCTGGTTAAAGTGTTATGAAAAAAAAGGCTGTTGGGGGCTAGGGAGTATCGAGTTGATCATTATACATGAAGAAATAACCAATTTCATCGTTTGGTTTATGTTTTACACGCGTTTTAAATTTTATTGCCGAAATCGCTTTTTCTCGCCGAGATAAGCACGTTTTCTGAAATGCCGCTCTCCCGTCACTCTGGTTAAAGTGTTATGAAAAAAAAGGCTGTTGGGGGCTAGGGAGTATCGAGTTGATCATTATACATGAAGAAATAACCAATTTCATCGTTTGGTTTATGTTTTACACGCGTTTTAAATTTTATTGCCGAAATCGCTTTTTCTCGCCGAGATAAGCACGTTTTCTGAAATGCCGCTCTCCCGTCACTCTGGTTAAAGTGTTATGAAAAAAAAGGCTGTTGGGGGCTAGGGAGTATCGAGTTGATCATTATACATGAAGAAATAACCAATTTCATCGTTTGGTTTATGTTTTACACGCGTTTTAAATTTTATTGCCGAAATCGCTTTTTCTCGCCGAGATAAGCACGTTTTCTGAAATGCCGCTCTCCCGTCACTCTGGTTAAAGTGTTATGAAAAAAAAGGCTGTTGGGGGCTAGGGAGTATCGAGTTGATCATTATACATGAAGAAATAACCAATTTCATCGTTTGGTTTATGTTTTACACGCGTTTTAAATTTTATTGCCGAAATCGCTTTTTCTCGCCGAGATAAGCACGTTTTCTGAAATGCCGCTCTCCCGTCACTCTGGTTAAAGTGTTATGAAAAAAAAGGCTGTTGGGGGCTAGGGAGTATCGAGTTGATCATTATACATGAAGAAATAACCAATTTCATCGTTTGGTTTATGTTTTACACGCGTTTTAAATTTTATTGCCGAAATCGCTTTTTCTCGCCGAGATAAGCACGTTTTCTGAAATGCCGCTCTCCCGTCACTCTGGTTAAAGTGTTATGAAAAAAAAGGCTGTTGGGGGCTAGGGAGTATCGAGTTGATCATTATACATGAAGAAATAACCAATTTCATCGTTTGGTTTATGTTTTACACGCGTTTTAAATTTTATTGCCGAAATCGCTTTTTCTCGCCGAGATAAGCACGTTTTCTGAAATGCCGCTCTCCCGTCACTCTGGTTAAAGTGTTATGAAAAAAAAGGCTGTTGGGGGCTAGGGAGTATCGAGTTGATCATTATACATGAAGAAATAACCAATTTCATCGTTTGGTTTATGTTTTACACGCGTTTTAAATTTTATTGCCGAAATCGCTTTTTCTCGCCGAGATAAGCACGTTTTCTGAAATGCCGCTCTCCCGTCACTCTGGTTAAAGTGTTATGAAAAAAAAGGCTGTTGGGGGCTAGGGAGTATCGAGTTGATCATTATACATGAAGAAATAACCAATTTCATCGTTTGGTTTATGTTTTACACGCGTTTTAAATTTTATTGCCGAAATCGCTTTTTCTCGCCGAGATAAGCACGTTTTCTGAAATGCCGCTCTCCCGTCACTCTGGTTAAAGTGTTATGAAAAAAAAGGCTGTTGGGGGCTAGGGAGTATCGAGTTGATCATTATACATGAAGAAATAACCAATTTCATCGTTTGGTTTATGTTTTACACTGCGTTTTAAATTTTATTGCCGAAATCGCTTTTTCTCGCCGAGATAAGCACGTTTTCTGAAATGCCGCTCTCCCGTCACTCTGGTTAAAGTGTTATGAAAAAAAAGGCTGTTGGGGGCTAGGGAGTATCGAGTTGATCATTATACATGAAGAAATAACCAATTTCATCGTTTGGTTTATGTTTTACACGCGTTTTAAATTTTATTGCCGAAATCGCTTTTTCTCGCCGAGATAAGCACGTTTTCTGAAATGCCGCTCTCCCGTCACTCTGGTTAAAGTGTTATGAAAAAAAAGGCTGTTGGGGGCTAGGGAGTATCGAGTTGATCATTATACATGAAGAAATAACCAATTTCATCGTTTGGTTTATGTTTTACATGCGTTTTAAATTTTATTGCCGAAATCGCTTTTTCTCGCCGAGATAAGCACGTTTTCTGAAATGCCGCTCTCCCGTCACTCTGGTTAAAGTGTTATGAAAAAAAAGGCTGTTGGGGGCTAGGGAGTATCGAGTTGATCATTATACATGAAGAAATAACCAATTTCATCGTTTGGTTTATGTTTTACACGCGTTTTAAATTTTATTGCCGAAATCGCTTTTTCTCGCCGAGATAAGCACGTTTTCTGAAATGCCGCTCTCCCGTCACTCTGGTTAAAGTGTTATGAAAAAAAAGGCTGTTGGGGGCTAGGGAGTATCGAGTTGATCATTATACATGAAGAAATAACCAATTTCATCGTTTGGTTTATGTTTTACACGCGTTTTAAATTTTATTGCCGAAATCGCTTTTTCTCGCCGAGATAAGCACGTTTTCTGAAATGCCGCTCTCCCGTCACTCTGGTTAAAGTGTTATGAAAAAAAAGGCTGTTGGGGGCTAGGGAGTATCGAGTTGATCATTATACATGAAGAAATAACCAATTTCATCGTTTGGTTTATGTTTTACACGCGTTTTAAATTTTATTGCCGAAATCGCTTTTTCTCGCCGAGATAAGCACGTTTTCTGAAATGCCGCTCTCCCGTCACTCTGGTTAAAGTGTTATGAAAAAAAAGGCTGTTGGGGGCTAGGGAGTATCGAGTTGATCATTATACATGAAGAAATAACCAATTTCATCGTTTGGTTTATGTTTTACACGCGTTTTAAATTTTATTGCCGAAATCGCTTTTTCTCGCCGAGATAAGCACGTTTTCTGAAATGCCGCTCTCCCGTCACTCTGGTTAAAGTGTTATGAAAAAAAAGGCTGTTGGGGGCTAGGGAGTATCGAGTTGATCATTATACATGAAGAAATAACCAATTTCATCGTTTGGTTTATGTTTTACACGCGTTTTAAATTTTATTGCCGAAATCGCTTTTTCTCGCCGAGATAAGCACGTTTTCTGAAATGCCGCTCTCCCGTCACTCTGGTTAAAGTGTTATGAAAAAAAAGGCTGTTGGGGGCTAGGGAGTATCGAGTTGATCATTATACATGAAGAAATAACCAATTTCATCGTTTGGTTTATGTTTTACACGCGTTTTAAATTTTATTGCCGAAATCGCTTTTTCTCGCCGAGATAAGCACGTTTTCTGAAATGCCGCTCTCCCGTCACTCTGGTTAAAGTGTTATGAAAAAAAAGGCTGTTGGGGGCTAGGGAGTATCGAGTTGATCATTATACATGAAGAAATAACCAATTTCATCGTTTGGTTTATGTTTTACACGCGTTTTAAATTTTA
Organism: Syngnathus leptorhynchus; assembly: GCF_054491065.1. NCBI lineage: Eukaryota > Metazoa > Chordata > Actinopteri > Syngnathiformes > Syngnathidae > Syngnathus > Syngnathus leptorhynchus. The sequence continues at coordinate 885,882 of NW_028232001.1, forward strand.
TTGCCGAAATCGCTTTTTCTCGCCGAGATAAGCACGTTTTCTGAAATGCCGCTCTCCCGTCACTCTGGTTAAAGTGTTATGAAAAAAAAGGCTGTTGGGGGCTAGGGAGTATCGAGTTGATCATTATACATGAAGAAATAACCAATTTCATCGTTTGGTTTATGTTTTACACGCGTTTTTAATTTTATTGCCGAAATCGCTTTTTCTCGCCGAGATAAGCACGTTTTCTGAAATGCCGCTCTCCCGTCACTCTGGTTAAAGTGTTATGAAAAAAAAGGCTGTTGGGGGCTAGGGAGTATCGAGTTGATCATTATACATGAAGAAATAACCAATTTCATCGTTTGGTTTATGTTTTACACGCGTTTTTAATTTTATTGCCGAAATCGCTTTTTCTCGCCGAGATAAGCACGTTTTCTGAAATGCCGCTCTCCCGTCACTCTGGTTAAAGTGTTATGAAAAAAAAGGCTGTTGGGGGCTAGGGAGTATCGAGTTGATCATTATACATGAAGAAATAACCAATTTCATCGTTTGGTTTATGTTTTACACGCGTTTTAAATTTTATTGCCGAAATCGCTTTTTCTCGCCGAGATAAGCACGTTTTCTGAAATGCCGCTCTCCCGTCACTCTGGTTAAAGTGTTATGAAAAAAAAGGCTGTTGGGGGCTAGGGAGTATCGAGTTGATCATTATACATGAAGAAATAACCAATTTCATCGTTTGGTTTATGTTTTACACGCGTTTTAAATTTTATTGCCGAAATCGCTTTTTCTCGCCGAGATAAGCACGTTTTCTGAAATGCCGCTCTCCCGTCACTCTGGTTAAAGTGTTATGAAAAAAAAGGCTGTTGGGGGCTAGGGAGTATCGAGTTGATCATTATACATGAAGAAATAACCAATTTCATCGTTTGGTTTATGTTTTACACGCGTTTTAAATTTTATTGCCGAAATCGCTTTTTCTCGCCGAGATAAGCACGTTTTCTGAAATGCCGCTCTCCCGTCACTCTGGTTAAAGTGTTATGAAAAAAAAGGCTGTTGGGGGCTAGGGAGTATCGAGTTGATCATTATACATGAAGAAATAACCAATTTCATCGTTTGGTTTATGTTTTACACGCGTTTTAAATTTTATTGCCGAAATCGCTTTTTCTCGCCGAGATAAGCACGTTTTCTGAAATGCCGCTCTCCCGTCACTCTGGTTAAAGTGTTATGAAAAAAAAGGCTGTTGGGGGCTAGGGAGTATCGAGTTGATCATTATACATGAAGAAATAACCAATTTCATCGTTTGGTTTATGTTTTACACGCGTTTTTAATTTTATTGCCGAAATCGCTTTTTCTCGCCGAGATAACCACGTTTTCTGAAATGCCGCTCTCCCGTCACTCTGGTTAAAGTGTTATGAAAAAAAAGGCTGTTGGGGGCTAGGGAGTATCGAGTTGATCATTATACATGAAGAAATAACCAATTTCATCGTTTGGTTTATGTTTTACACGCGTTTTAAATTTTATTGCCGAAATCGCTTTTTCTCGCCGAGATAAGCACGTTTTCTGAAATGCCGCTCTCCCGTCACTCTGGTTAAAGTGTTATGAAAAAAAAGGCTGTTGGGGGCTAGGGAGTATCGAGTTGATCATTATACATGAAGAAATAACCAATTTCATCGTTTGGTTTATGTTTTACACGCGTTTTAAATTTTATTGCCGAAATCGCTTTTTCTCGCCGAGATAAGCACGTTTTCTGAAATGCCGCTCTCCCGTCACTCTGGTTAAAGTGTTATGAAAAAAAAGGCTGTTGGGGGCTAGGGAGTATCGAGTTGATCATTATACATGAAGAAATAACCAATTTCATCGTTTGGTTTATGTTTTACACGCGTTTTAAATTTTATTGCCGAAATCGCTTTTTCTCGCCGAGATAAGCACGTTTTCTGAAATGCCGCTCTCCCGTCACTCTGGTTAAAGTGTTATGAAAAAAAAGGCTGTTGGGGGCTAGGGAGTATCGAGTTGATCATTATACATGAAGAAATAAGCAATTTCATCGTTTGGTTTATGTTTTACACGCGTTTTAAATTTTATTGCCGAAATCGCTTTTTCTCGCCGAGATAAGCACGTTTTCTGAAATGCCGCTCTCCCGTCACTCTGGTTAAAGTGTTATGAAAAAAAAGGCTGTTGGGGGCTAGGGAGTATCGAGTTGATCATTATACATGAAGAAATAACCAATTTCATCGTTTGGTTTATGTTTTACACGCGTTTTAAATTTTATTGCCGAAATCGCTTTTTCTCGCCGAGATAAGCACGTTTTCTGAAATGCCGCTCTCCCGTCACTCTGGTTAAAGTGTTATGAAAAAAAAGGCTGTTGGGGGCTAGGGAGTATCGAGTTGATCATTATACATGAAGAAATAACCAATTTCATCGTTTGGTTTATGTTTTACACGCGTTTTAAATTTTATTGCCGAAATCGCTTTTTCTCGCCGAGATAAGCACGTTTTCTGAAATGCCGCTCTCCCGTCACTCTGGTTAAAGTGTTATGAAAAAAAAGGCTGTTGGGGGCTAGGGAGTATCGAGTTGATCATTATACATGAAGAAATAACCAATTTCATCGTTTGGTTTATGTTTTACACGCGTTTTAAATTTTATTGCCGAAATCGCTTTTTCTCGCCGAGATAAGCACGTTTTCTGAAATGCCGCTCTCCCGTCACTCTGGTTAAAGTGTTATGAAAAAAAAGGCTGTTGGGGGCTAGGGAGTATCGAGTTGATCATTATACATGAAGAAATAACCAATTTCATCGTTTGATTTATGTTTTACACGCGTTTTAAATTTTATTGCCGAAATCGCTTTTTTTCGCCGAGATAAGCACGTTTTCTGAAATGCCGCTCTCCCGTCACTCTGGTTAAAGTGTTATGAAAAAAAAGGCTGTTGGGGGCTAGGGAGTATCGAGTTGATCATTATACATGAAGAAATAACCAATTTCATCGTTTGGTTTATGTTTTACACGATGCTGAGCTCCAGCTGGAAGTGTAAAAAGAACCGGGCTGGTTAAAAAAAGAACCGGGCGACCCGGTAAAATTGCTTAGCCGGGGCTCTGGAAGCCTAACACGGCGTGATCTTGTCCAAAAAGCCGCTGCTGAGCTCCAGCTGGAAGTGTAAAAAGAACCGGGCTGGTTAAAAAAAAGAACCGGGCGACCCGGTAAAATTGCTTAGCCGGGGCTCTGGAAGCCTAACACGGCGTGATCTTGTCCAAAAAGCCGCTGCTGAGCTCCAGCTGGAAGTGTAAAAAGAACCGGGCTGGTTAAAAAAAAGAACCGGGCGGCCCGGTAAAATTGCTTAGCCGGGGCTCTGGAAGCCTAACCCGGCGTGATACTGTGCAAAAAGCCGCTGCTGAGCTCCAGCTGGAAGTGTAAAAAAAAACGGGCTGGTTAAAAAAAAGAACCGGGCGACCCTGTAAAATTGCTTAGCCGGGGCTCTGGAAGCCTAACACGGCGTGATCTTGTCCAAAAACCCGCTGCTGAGCTCCAGCTGGAATTGTAAAAAGAACCGGGCTGGTTAAAAAAAAGAACCGGGCGGGCCGGTAAAATTGCTTAGCCGGGGCTCTGGAAGCCTAACACGGCGTGATCTTGTCCAAAAAGCCGCTCGTGAGCTCCAGCTGGAAGTGTAAAAAGAACCGGGCTGGTTCAAAAAAAGAACCGGGCGGCCGGGTAGAATTGCTTAGCCGAGGTCCTGGAAGCCTAACCCGGCGTGATCTTGCGCAAAAAGCCGCTGCTGAGCTCCAGCTGGAAGTGTAAAAAGAACCGGGCTGGTTCAAAAAAAGAACTGGGCGGCCCGGTAAAATTGCTTAGCCGGGGTCCTGGAAGCCTAACGCGGCGTGATCTTGCCCGAAAGTCGGCCTCTATTCTTCCATATTAGGTACCAGGCGCTCAGAGCCAACTTGGCAAACATTTTCTAAGTGCCCACGGCTCTGCGGGGATTGTGCGTCCGACCTGCGCCGGTTCTCCAGCCGGCCTAAAATAACGCAAAACCAGCCTCTCCCCCTGGAGCTCACAGCCAAAGGCGAAACTTTTCTAAGTGCCTACGGCTCTGCGGGATTTTGAGTCCGCCCCGCGCCGGTTCGTCGGTCGGCCTCAAAAAGCGAAAAATCAGCCTCTCTCCCTGGAGCTCGACTCGAGTTGATCATTATACATGAAGAAATAACCAATTTCATCGTTTGGTTTATGTTTTACACGCGTTTTAAATTTTATTGCCGAAATCGCTTTTTCTCGCCGAGATAAGCACGTTTTCTGAAATGCCGCTCTCCCGTCACTCTGGTTAAAGTGTTATGAAAAAAAAGGCTGTTGGGGGCTAGGGAGTATCGAGTTGATCATTATACATGAAGAAATAACCAATTTCATCGTTTGGTTTATGTTTTACACGCGTTTTAAATTTTATTGCCGAAATCGCTTTTTCTCGCCGAGATAAGCACGTTTTCTGAAATGCCGCTCTCCCGTCACTCTGGTTAAAGTGTTATGAAAAAAAAGGCTGTTGGGGGCTAGGGAGTATCGAGTTGATCATTATACATGAAGAAATAACCAATTTCATCGTTTGGTTTATGTTTTACACGCGTTTTAAATTTTATTGCCGAAATCGCTTTTTCTCGCCGAGATAAGCACGTTTTCTGAAATGACGCTCTCCCGTCACTCTGGTTAAAGTGTTATGAAAAAAAAGGCTGTTGGGGGCTAGGGAGTATCGAGTTGATCATTATACATGAAGAAATAACCAATTTCATCGTTTGGTTTATGTTTTACACGCGTTTTAAATTTTATTGCCGAAATCGCTTTTTCTCGCCGAGATAAGCACGTTTTCTGAAATGCCGCTCTCCCGTCACTCTGGTTAAAGTGTTATGAAAAAAAAGGCTGTTGGGGGCTAGGGAGTATCGAGTTGATCATTATACATGAAGAAATAACCAATTTCATCGTTTGATTTATGTTTTACACGCGTTTTAAATTTTATTGCCGAAATCGCTTTTTTTCGCCGAGATAAGCACGTTTTCTGAAATGCCGCTCTCCCGTCACTCTGGTTAAAGTGTTATGAAAAAAAAGGCTGTTGGGGGCTAGGGAGTATCGAGTTGATCATTATACATGAAGAAATAACCAATTTCATCGTTTGGTTTATGTTTTACACGCGTTTTAAATTTTATTGCCGAAATCGCTTTTTCTCGCCGAGATAAGCACGTTTTCTGAAATGCCGCTCTCCCGTCACTCTGGTTAAAGTGTTATGAAAAAAAAGGCTGTTGGGGGCTAGGGAGTATCGAGTTGATCATTATACATGAAGAAATAACCAATTTCATCGTTTGGTTTATGTTTTACACGCGTTTTAAATTTTATTGCCGAAATCGCTTTTTCTCGCCGAGATAAGCACGTTTTCTGAAATGCCGCTCTCCCGTCACTCTGGTTAAAGTGTTATGAAAAAAAAGGCTGTTGGGGGCTAGGGAGTATCGAGTTGATCATTATACATGAAGAAATAACCAATTTCATCGTTTGGTTTATGTTTTACACGCGTTTTAAATTTTATTGCCGAAATCGCTTTTTCTCGCCGAGATAAGCACGTTTTCTGAAATGCCGCTCTCCCGTCACTCTGGTTAAAGTGTTATGAAAAAAAAGGCTGTTGGGGGCTAGGGAGTATCGAGTTGATCATTATACATGAAGAAATAACCAATTTCATCGTTTGGTTTATGTTTTACACGCGTTTTAAATTTTATTGCCGAAATCGCTTTTTCTCGCCGAGATAAGCACGTTTTCTGAAATGCCGCTCTCCCGTCACTCTGGTTAAAGTGTTATGAAAAAAAAGGCTGTTGGGGGCTAGGGAGTATCGAGTTGATCATTATACATGAAGAAATAACCAATTTCATCGTTTGGTTTATGTTTTACACGCGTTTTAAATTTTATTGCCGAAATCGCTTTTTCTCGCCGAGATAAGCACGTTTTCTGAAATGCCGCTCTCCCGTCACTCTGGTTAAAGTGTTATGAAAAAAAAGGCTGTTGGGGGCTAGGGAGTATCGAGTTGATCATTATACATGAAGAAATAACCAATTTCATCGTTTGGTTTATGTTTTACACGCGTTTTAAATTTTATTGCCGAAATCGCTTTTTCTCGCCGAGATAAGCACGTTTTCTGAAATGCCGCTCTCCCGTCACTCTGGTTAAAGTGTTATGAAAAAAAAGGCTGTTGGGGGCTAGGGAGTATCGAGTTGAACATTATACATGAAGAAATAACCAATTTCATCGTTTGGTTTATGTTTTACACGCGTTTTAAATTTTATTGCCGAAATCGCTTTTTTTTGCCGAGATAAGCACGTTTTCTGAAATGCCGCTCTCCCGTCACTCTGGTTAAAGTGTTATGAAAAAAAAGGCTGTTGGGGGCTAGGGAGTATCGAGTTGATCATTATACATGAAGAAATAACCAATTTCATCGTTTGGTTTATGTTTTACACGCGTTTTAAATTTTATTGCCGAAATCGCTTTTTCTCGCCGAGATAAGCACGTTTTCTGAAATGCCGCTCTCCCGTCACTCTGGTTAAAGTGTTATGAAAAAAAAAGGCTGTTGGGGGCTAGGGAGTATCGAGTTGATCATTATACATGAAGAAATAACCAATTTCATCGTTTGGTTTATGTTTTACACGCGTTTTAAATTTTATTGCCGAAATCGCTTTTTCTCGCCGAGATAAGCACGTTTTCTGAAATGCCGCTCTCCCGTCACTCTGGTTAAAGTGTTATGAAAAAAAGGCTGTTGGGGGCTAGGGAGTATCGAGTTGATCATTATACATGAAGAAAAAACCAATTTCATCGTTTGGTTTATGTTTTACACGCGTTTTAAATTTTATTGCCGAAATCGCTTTTTCTCGCCGAGATAAGCACGTTTTCTGAAATGCCGCTCTCCCGTCACTCTGGTTAAAGTGTTATGAAAAAAAAGGCTGTTGGGGGCTAGGGAGTATCGAGTTGATCATTATACATGAAGAAATAACCAATTTCATCGTTTGGTTTATGTTTTACACGCGTTTTAAATTTTATTGCCGAAATCGCTTTTTCTCGCCGAGATAAGCACGTTTTCTGAAATGCCGCTCTCCCGTCACTCTGGTTAAAGTGTTATGAAAAAAAAGGCTGTTGGGGGCTAGGGAGTATCGAGTTGATCATTATACATGAAGAAATAACCAATTTCATCGTTTGGTTTATGTTTTACACGCGTTTTAAATTTTATTGCCGAAATCGCTTTTTCTCGCCGAGATAAGCACGTTTTCTGAAATGCCGCTCTCCCGTCACTCTGGTTAAAGTGTTATGAAAAAAAAGGCTGTTGGGGGCTAGGGAGTATCGAGTTGATCATTATACATGAAGAAATAACCAATTTCATCGTTTGGTTTATGTTTTACACGCGTTTTAAATTTTATTGCCGAAATCGCTTTTTCTCGCCGAGATAAGCACGTTTTCTGAAATGCCGCTCTCCCGTCACTCTGGTTAAAGTGTTATGAAAAAAAAGGCTGTTGGGGGCTAGGGAGTATCGAGTTGATCATTATACATGAAGAAATAACCAATTTCATCGTTTGGTTTATGTTTTACACGCGTTTTAAATTTTATTGCCGAAATCGCTTTTTCTCGCCGAGATAAGCACGTTTTCTGAAATGCCGCTCTCCCGTCACTCTGGTTAAAGTGTTATGAAAAAAAAGGCTGTTAGGGGCTAGGGAGTATCGAGTTGATCATTATACATGAAGAAATAACCAATTTCATCGTTTGGTTTATGTTTTACACGCGTTTTAAATTTTATTGCCGAAATCGCTTTTTCTCGCCGAGATAAGCACGTTTTCTGAAATGCCGCTCTCCCGTCACTCTGGTTAAAGTGTTATGAAAAAAAAGGCTGTTGGGGGCTAGGGAGTATCGAGTTGATCATTATGCATGAAGAAATAACCAATTTCATCGTTTGGTTTATGTTTTACACGCGTTTTAAATTTTATTGCCGAAATCGCTTTTTCTCGCCGAGATAAGCACGTTTTCTGAAATGCCGCTCTCCCGTCACTCTGGTTAAAGTGTTATGAAAAAAAAGGCTGTTGGGGGCTAGGGAGTATCGAGTTGATCATTATACATGAAGAAATAACCAATTTCATCGTTTGGTTTATGTTTTACACGCGTTTTAAATTTTATTGCCGAAATCGCTTTTTCTCGCCGAGATAAGCACGTTTTCTGAAATGCCGCTCTCCCGTCACTCTGGTTAAAGTGTTATGAAAAAAAAGGCTGTTGGGGGCTAGGGAGTATCGAGTTGATCATTATACATGAAGAAATAACCAATTTCATCGTTTGGTTTATGTTTTACACGCGTTTTAAATTTTATTGCCGAAATCGCTTTTTCTCGCCGAGATAAGCACGTTTTCTGAAATGCCGCTCTCCCGTCACTCTGGTTAAAGTGTTATGAAAAAAAAGGCTGTTGGGGGCTTAGGGAGTATCGAGTTGATCATTATACATGAAGAAATAACCAATTTCATCGTTTGGTTTATGTTTTACACGCGTTTTAAATTTTATTGCCGAAATCGCTTTTTCTCGCCGAGATAAGCACGTTTTCTGAAATGCCGCTCTCCCGTCACTCTGGTTAAAGTGTTATGAAAAAAAAGGCTGTTGGGGGCTAGGGAGTATCGAGTTGATCATTATACATGAAGAAATAACCAATTTCATCGTTTGGTTTATGTTTTACACGCGTTTTAAATTTTATTGCCGAAATCGCTTTTTCTCGCCGAGATAAGCACGTTTTCTGAAATGCCGCTCTCCCGTCACTCTGGTTAAAGTGTTATGAAAAAAAAGGCTGTTGGGGGCTAGGGAGTATCGAGTTGATCATTATACATGAAGAAATAACCAATTTCATCGTTTGGTTTATGTTTTACACGCGTTTTAAATTTTATTGCCGAAATCGCTTTTTCTCGCCGAGATAAGCACGTTTTCTGAAATGCCGCTCTCCCGTCACTCTGGTTAAAGTGTTATGAAAAAAAAGGCTGTTGGGGGCTAGGGAGTATCGAGTTGATCATTATACATGAAGAAATAACCAATTTCATCGTTTGGTTTATGTTTTACACGCGTTTTAAATTTTATTGCCGAAATCGCTTTTTCTCGCCGAGATAAGCACGTTTTCTGAAATGCCGCTCTCCCGTCACTCTGGTTAAAGTGTTATGAAAAAAAAGGCTGTTGGGGGCTAGGGAGTATCGAGTTGATCATTATACATGAAGAAATAACCAATTTCATCGTTTGGTTTATGTTTTACACGCGTTTTAAATTTTATTGCCGAAATCGCTTTTTCTCGCCGAGATAAGCACGTTTTCTGAAATGCCGCTCTCCCGTCACTCTGGTTAAAGTGTTATGAAAAAAAAGGCTGTTGGGGGCTAGGGAGTATCGAGTTGATCATTATACATGAAGAAATAACCAATTTCATCGTTTGGTTTATGTTTTACACGCGTTTTAAATTTTATTGCCGAAATCGCTTTTTCTCGCCGAGATAAGCACGTTTTCTGAAATGCCGCTCTCCCGTCACTCTGGTTAAAGTGTTATGAAAAAAAAGGCTGTTGGGGGCTAGGGAGTATCGAGTTGATCATTATACATGAAGAAATAACCAATTTCATCGTTTGGTTTATGTTTTACACGCGTTTTAAATTTTATTGCCGAAATCGCTTTTTCTCGCCGAGATAAGCACGTTTTCTGAAATGCCGCTCTCCCGTCACTCTGGTTAAAGTGTTATGAAAAAAAAGGCTGTTGGGGGCTAGGGAGTATCGAGTTGATCATTATACATGAAGAAATAACCAATTTCATCGTTTGGTTTATGTTTTACACGCGTTTTAAATTTTATTGCCGAAATCGCTTTTTCTCGCCGAGATAAGCACGTTTTCTGAAATGCCGCTCTCCCGTCACTCTGGTTAAAGTGTTATGAAAAAAAAGGCTGTTGGGGGCTAGGGAGTATCGAGTTGATCATTATACATGAAGAAATAACCAATTTCATCGTTTGGTTTATGTTTTACACGCGTTTTAAATTTTATTGCCGAAATCGCTTTTTCTCGCCGAGATAAGCACGTTTTCTGAAATGCCGCTCTCCCGTCACTCTGGTTAAAGTGTTATGAAAAAAAAGGCTGTTGGGGGCTAGGGAGTATCGAGTTGATCATTATACATGAAGAAATAACCAATTTCATCGTTTGGTTTATGTTTTACACGCGTTTTAAATTTTATTGCCGAAATCGCTTTTTCTCGCCGAGATAAGCACGTTTTCTGAAATGCCGCTCTCCCGTCACTCTGGTTAAAGTGTTATGAAAAAAAAGGCTGTTGGGGGCTAGGGAGTATCGAGTTGATCATTATACATGAAGAAATAACCAATTTCATCGTTTGGTTTATGTTTTACACGCGTTTTAAATTTTATTGCCGAAATCGCTTTTTCTCGCCGAGATAAGCACGTTTTCTGAAATGCCGCTCTCCCGTCACTCTGGTTAAAGTGTTATGAAAAAAAAGGCTGTTGGGGGCTAGGGAGTATCGAGTTGATCATTATACATGAAGAAATAACCAATTTCATCGTTTGGTTTATGTTTTACACGCGTTTTAAATTTTATTGCCGAAATCGCTTTTTCTCGCCGAGATAAGCACGTTTTCTGAAATGCCGCTCTCCCGTCACTCTGGTTAAAGTGTTATGAAAAAAAAGGCTGTTGGGGGCTAGGGAGTATCGAGTTGATCATTATACATGAAGAAATAACCAATTTCATCGTTTGGTTTATGTTTTACACGCGTTTTAAATTTTATTGCCGAAATCGCTTTTTCTCGCCGAGATAAGCACGTTTTCTGAAATGCCGCTCTCCCGTCACTCTGGTTAAAGTGTTATGAAAAAAAAGGCTGTTGGGGGCTAGGGAGTATCGAGTTGATCATTATACATGAAGAAATAACCAATTTCATCGTTTGGTTTATGTTTTACACGCGTTTTAAATTTTATTGCCGAAATCGCTTTTTCTCGCCGAGATAAGCACGTTTTCTGAAATGCCGCTCTCCCGTCACTCTGGTTAAAGTGTTATGAAAAAAAAGGCTGTTGGGGGCTAGGGAGTATCGAGTTGATCATTATACATGAAGAAATAACCAATTTCATCGTTTGGTTTATGTTTTACACGCGTTTTAAATTTTATTGCCGAAATCGCTTTTTCTCGCCGAGATAAGCACGTTTTCTGAAATGCCGCTCTCCCGTCACTCTGGTTAAAGTGTTATGAAAAAAAAGGCTGTTGGGGGCTAGGGAGTATCGAGTTGATCATTATACATGAAGAAATAACCAATTTCATCGTTTGGTTTATGTTTTACACGCGTTTTAAATTTTATTGCCGAAATCGCTTTTTCTCGCCGAGATAAGCACGTTTTCTGAAATGCCGCTCTCCCGTCACTCTGGTTAAAGTGTTATGAAAAAAAAGGCTGTTGGGGGCTAGGGAGTATCGAGTTGATCATTATACATGAAGAAATAACCAATTTCATCGTTTGGTTTATGTTTTACACGCGTTTTAAATTTTATTGCCGAAATCGCTTTTTCTCGCCGAGATAAGCACGTTTTCTGAAATGCCGCTCTCCCGTCACTCTGGTTAAAGTGTATATGAAAAAAAAGGCTGTTGGGGGCTAGGGAGTATCGAGTTGATCATTATACATGAAGAAATAACCAATTTCATCGTTTGGTTTATGTTTTACACGCGTTTTAAATTTTATTGCCGAAATCGCTTTTTCTCGCCGAGATAAGCACGTTTTCTGAAATGCCGCTCTCCCGTCACTCTGGTTAAAGTGTTATGAAAAAAAAGGCTGTTGGGGGCTAGGGAGTATCGAGTTGATCATTATACATGAAGAAATAACCAATTTCATCGTTTGGTTTATGTTTTACACGCGTTTTAAATTTTATTGCCGAAATCGCTTTTTCTCGCCGAGATAAGCACGTTTTCTGAAATGCCGCTCTCCCGTCACTCTGGTTAAAGTGTTATGAAAAAAAAGGCTGTTGGGGGCTAGGGAGTATCGAGTTGATCATTATACATGAAGAAATAACCAATTTCATCGTTTGGTTTATGTTTTACACGCGTTTTAAATTTTATTGCCGAAATCGCTTTTTCTCGCCGAGATAAGCACGTTTTCTGAAATGCCGCTCTCCCGTCACTCTGGTTAAAGTGTTATGAAAAAAAAGGCTGTTGGGGGCTAGGGAGTATCGAGTTGATCATTATACATGAAGAAATAACCAATTTCATCGTTTGGTTTATGTTTTACACGCGTTTTAAATTTTATTGCCGAAATCGCTTTTTCTCGCCGAGATAAGCACGTTTTCTGAAATGCCGCTCTCCCGTCACTCTGGTTAAAGTGTTATGAAAAAAAAGGCTGTTGGGGGCTAGGGAGTATCGAGTTGATCATTATACATGAAGAAATAACCAATTTCATCGTTTGGTTTATGTTTTACACGCGTTTTAAATTTTATTGCCGAAATCGCTTTTTCTCGCCGAGATAAGCACGTTTTCTGAAATGCCGCTCTCCCGTCACTCTGGTTAAAGTGTTATGAAAAAAAAGGCTGTTGGGGGCTAGGGAGTATCGAGTTGATCATTATACATGAAGAAATAACCAATTTCATCGTTTGGTTTATGTTTTACACGCGTTTTAAATTTTATTGCCGAAATCGCTTTTTCTCGCCGAGATAAGCACGTTTTCTGAAATGCCGCTCTCCCGTCACTCTGGTTAAAGTGTTATGAAAAAAAAGGCTGTTGGGGGCTAGGGAGTATCGAGTTGATCATTATACATGAAGAAATAACCAATTTCATCGTTTGGTTTATGTTTTACACGCGTTTTAAATTTTATTGCCGAAATCGCTTTTTCTCGCCGAGATAAGCACGTTTTCTGAAATGCCGCTCTCCCGTCACTCTGGTTAAAGTGTTATGAAAAAAAAGGCTGTTGGGGGCTAGGGAGTATCGAGTTGATCATTATACATGAAGAAATAACCAATTTCATCGTTTGGTTTATGTTTTACACGCGTTTTAAATTTTATTGCCGAAATCGCTTTTTCTCAGATAAGCACGTTTTCTGAAATGCCGCTCTCCCGTCACTCTGGTTAAAGTGTTATGAAAAAAAAGGCTGTTGGGGGCTAGGGAGTATCGAGTTGATCATTATACATGAAGAAATAACCAATTTCATCGTTTGGTTTATGTTTTACACGCGTTTTAAATTTTATTGCCGAAATCGCTTTTTCTCGCCGAGATAAGCACGTTTTCTGAAATGCCGCTCTCCCGTCACTCTGGTTAAAGTGTTATGAAAAAAAAGGCTGTTGGGGGCTAGGGAGTATCGAGTTGATCATTATACATGAAGAAATAACCAATTTCATCGTTTGGTTTATGTTTTACACGCGTTTTAAATTTTATTGCCGAAATCGCTTTTTCTCGCCGAGATAAGCACGTTTTCTGAAATGCCGCTCTCCCGTCACTCTGGTTAAAGTGTTATGAAAAAAAAGGCTGTTGGGGGCTAGGGAGTATCGAGTTGATCATTATACATGAAGAAATAACCAATTTCATCGTTTGGTTTATGTTTTACACGCGTTTTAAATTTTATTGCCGAAATCGCTTTTTCTCGCCGAGATAAGCACGTTTTCTGAAATGCCGCTCTCCCGTCACTCTGGTTAAAGTGTTATGAAAAAAAAGGCTGTTGGGGGCTAGGGAGTATCGAGTTGATCATTATACATGAAGAAATAACCAATTTCATCGTTTGGTTTATGTTTTACACGCGTTTTAAATTTTATTGCCGAAATCGCTTTTTCTCGCCGAGATAAGCACGTTTTCTGAAATGCCGCTCTCCCGTCACTCTGGTTAAAGTGTTATGAAAAAAAAGGCTGTTGGGGGCTAGGGAGTATCGAGTTGATCATTATACATGAAGAAATAACCAATTTCATCGTTTGGTTTATGTTTTACACGCGTTTTAAATTTTATTGCCGAAATCGCTTTTTCTCGCCGAGATAAGCACGTTTTCTGAAATGCCGCTCTCCCGTCACTCTGGTTAAAGTGTTATGAAAAAAAAGGCTGTTGGGGGCTAGGGAGTATCGAGTTGATCATTATACATGAAGAAATAACCAATTTCATCGTTTGGTTTATGTTTTACACGCGTTTTAAATTTTATTGCCGAAATCGCTTTTTCTCGCCGAGATAAGCACGTTTTCTGAAATGCCGCTCTCCCGTCACTCTGGTTAAAGTGTTATGAAAAAAAAGGCTGTTGGGGGCTAGGGAGTATCGAGTTGATCATTATACATGAAGAAATAACCAATTTCATCGTTTGGTTTATGTTTTACACGCGTTTTAAATTTTATTGCCGAAATCGCTTTTTCTCGCCGAGATAAGCACGTTTTCTGAAATGCCGCTCTCCCGTCACTCTGGTTAAAGTGTTATGAAAAAAAAGGCTGTTGGGGGCTAGGGAGTATCGAGTTGATCATTATACATGAAGAAATAACCAATTTCATCGTTTGGTTTATGTTTTACACGCGTTTTAAATTTTATTGCCGAAATCGCTTTTTCTCGCCGAGATAAGCACGTTTTCTGAAATGCCGCTCTCCCGTCACTCTGGTTAAAGTGTTATGAAAAAAAAGGCTGTTGGGGGCTAGGGAGTATCGAGTTGATCATTATACATGAAGAAATAACCAATTTCATCGTTTGGTTTATGTTTTACACGCGTTTTAAATTTTATTGCCGAAATCGCTTTTTCTCGCCGAGATAAGCACGTTTTCTGAAATGCCGCTCTCCCGTCACTCTGGTTAAAGTGTTATGAAAAAAAAGGCTGTTGGGGGCTAGGGAGTATCGAGTTGATCATTATACATGAAGAAATAACCAATTTCATCGTTTGGTTTATGTTTTACACGCGTTTTAAATTTTATTGCCGAAATCGCTTTTTCTCGCCGAGATAAGCACGTTTTCTGAAATGCCGCTCTCCCGTCACTCTGGTTAAAGTGTTATGAAAAAAAAGGCTGTTGGGGGCTAGGGAGTATCGAGTTGATCATTATACATGAAGAAATAACCAATTTCATCGTTTGGTTTATGTTTTACACGCGTTTTAAATTTTATTGCCGAAATCGCTTTTTCTCGCCGAGATAAGCACGTTTTCTGAAATGCCGCTCTCCCGTCACTCTGGTTAAAGTGTTATGAAAAAAAAGGCTGTTGGGGGCTAGGGAGTATCGAGTTGATCATTATACATGAAGAAATAACCAATTTCATCGTTTGGTTTATGTTTTACACGCGTTTTAAATTTTATTGCCGAAATCGCTTTTTCTCGCCGAGATAAGCACGTTTTCTGAAATGCCGCTCTCCCGTCACTCTGGTTAAAGTGTTATGAAAAAAAAGGCTGTTGGGGGCTAGGGAGTATCGAGTTGATCATTATACATGAAGAAATAACCAATTTCATCGTTTGGTTTATGTTTTACACGCGTTTTAAATTTTATTGCCGAAATCGCTTTTTCTCGCCGAGATAAGCACGTTTTCTGAAATGCCGCTCTCCCGTCACTCTGGTTAAAGTGTTATGAAAAAAAAGGCTGTTGGGGGCTAGGGAGTATCGAGTTGATCATTATACATGAAGAAATAACCAATTTCATCGTTTGGTTTATGTTTTACACGCGTTTTAAATTTTATTGCCGAAATCGCTTTTTCTCGCCGAGATAAGCACGTTTTCTGAAATGCCGCTCTCCCGTCACTCTGGTTAAAGTGTTATGAAAAAAAAGGCTGTTGGGGGCTAGGGAGTATCGAGTTGATCATTATACATGAAGAAATAACCAATTTCATCGTTTGGTTTATGTTTTACACGCGTTTTAAATTTTATTGCCGAAATCGCTTTTTCTCGCCGAGATAAGCACGTTTTCTGAAATGCCGCTCTCCCGTCACTCTGGTTAAAGTGTTATGAAAAAAAAGGCTGTTGGGGGCTAGGGAGTATCGAGTTGATCATTATACATGAAGAAATAACCAATTTCATCGTTTGGTTTATGTTTTACACGCGTTTTAAATTTTATTGCCGAAATCGCTTTTTCTCGCCGAGATAAGCACGTTTTCTGAAATGCCGCTCTCCCGTCACTCTGGTTAAAGTGTTATGAAAAAAAAGGCTGTTGGGGGCTAGGGAGTATCGAGTTGATCATTATACATGAAGAAATAACCAATTTCATCGTTTGGTTTATGTTTTACACGCGTTTTAAATTTTATTGCCGAAATCGCTTTTTCTCGCCGAGATAAGCACGTTTTCTGAAATGCCGCTCTCCCGTCACTCTGGTTAAAGTGTTATGAAAAAAAAGGCTGTTGGGGGCTAGGGAGTATCGAGTTGATCATTATACATGAAGAAATAACCAATTTCATCGTTTGGTTTATGTTTTACACGCGTTTTAAATTTTATTGCCGAAATCGCTTTTTCTCGCCGAGATAAGCACGTTTTCTGAAATGCCGCTCTCCCGTCACTCTGGTTAAAGTGTTATGAAAAAAAAGGCTGTTGGGGGCTAGGGAGTATCGAGTTGATCATTATACATGAAGAAATAACCAATTTCATCGTTTGGTTTATGTTTTACACGCGTTTTAAATTTTATTGCCGAAATCGCTTTTTCTCGCCGAGATAAGCACGTTTTCTGAAATGCCGCTCTCCCGTCACTCTGGTTAAAGTGTTATGAAAAAAAAGGCTGTTGGGGGCTAGGGAGTATCGAGTTGATCTATTATACATGAAGAAATAACCAATTTCATCGTTTGGTTTATGTTTTACACGCGTTTTAAATTTTATTGCCGAAATCGCTTTTTCTCGCCGAGATAAGCACGTTTTCTGAAATGCCGCTCTCCCGTCACTCTGGTTAAAGTGTTATGAAAAAAAAGGCTGTTGGGGGCTAGGGAGTATCGAGTTGATCATTATACATGAAGAAATAACCAATTTCATCGTTTGGTTTATGTTTTACACGCGTTTTAAATTTTATTGCCGAAATCGCTTTTTCTCGCCGAGATAAGCACGTTTTCTGAAATGCCGCTCTCCCGTCACTCTGGTTAAAGTGTTATGAAAAAAAAGGCTGTTGGGGGCTAGGGAGTATCGAGTTGATCATTATACATGAAGAAATAACCAATTTCATCGTTTGGTTTATGTTTTACACGCGTTTTAAATTTTATTGCCGAAATCGCTTTTTCTCGCCGAGATAAGCACGTTTTCTGAAATGCCGCTCTCCCGTCACTCTGGTTAAAGTGTTATGAAAAAAAAGGCTGTTGGGGGCTAGGGAGTATCGAGTTGATCATTATACATGAAGAAATAACCAATTTCATCGTTTGGTTTATGTTTTACACGCGTTTTAAATTTTATTGCCGAAATCGCTTTTTCTCGCCGAGATAAGCACGTTTTCTGAAATGCCGCTCTCCCGTCACTCTGGTTAAAGTGTTATGAAAAAAAAGGCTGTTGGGGGCTAGGGAGTATCGAGTTGATCATTATACATGAAGAAATAACCAATTTCATCGTTTGGTTTATGTTTTACACGCGTTTTAAATTTTATTGCCGAAATCGCTTTTTCTCGCCGAGATAAGCACGTTTTCTGAAATGCCGCTCTCCCGTCACTCTGGTTAAAGTGTTATGAAAAAAAAGGCTGTTGGGGGCTAGGGAGTATCGAGTTGATCATTATACATGAAGAAATAACCAATTTCATCGTTTGGTTTATGTTTTACACGCGTTTTAAATTTTATTGCCGAAATCGCTTTTTCTCGCCGAGATAAGCACGTTTTCTGAAATGCCGCTCTCCCGTCACTCTGGTTAAAGTGTTATGAAAAAAAAGGCTGTTGGGGGCTAGGGAGTATCGAGTTGATCATTATACATGAAGAAATAACCAATTTCATCGTTTGGTTTATGTTTTACACGCGTTTTAAATTTTATTGCCGAAATCGCTTTTTCTCGCCGAGATAAGCACGTTTTCTGAAATGCCGCTCTCCCGTCACTCTGGTTAAAGTGTTATGAAAAAAAAGGCTGTTGGGGGCTAGGGAGTATCGAGTTGATCATTATACATGAAGAAATAACCAATTTCATCGTTTGGTTTATGTTTTACACGCGTTTTAAATTTTATTGCCGAAATCGCTTTTTCTCGCCGAGATAAGCACGTTTTCTGAAACGCCGCTCTCCCGTCACTCTGGTTAAAGTGTTATGAAAAAAAAGGCTGTTGGGGGCTAGGGAGTATCGAGTTGATCATTATACATGAAGAAATAACCAATTTCATCGTTTGGTTTATGTTTTACACGCGTTTTAAATTTTATTGCCGAAATCGCTTTTTCTCGCCGAGATAAGCACGTTTTCTGAAATGCCGCTCTCCCGTCACTCTGGTTAAAGTGTTATGAAAAAAAAGGCTGTTGGGGGCTAGGGAGTATCGAGTTGATCATTATACATGAAGAAATAACCAATTTCATCGTTTGGTTTATGTTTTACACGCGTTTTAAATTTTATTGCCGAAATCGCTTTTTCTCGCCGAGATAAGCACGTTTTCTGAAATGCCGCTCTCCCGTCACTCTGGTTAAAGTGTTATGAAAAAAAAGGCTGTTGGGGGCTAGGGAGTATCGAGTTGATCATTATACATGAAGAAATAACCAATTTCATCGTTTGGTTTATGTTTTACACGCGTTTTAAATTTTATTGCCGAAATCGCTTTTTCTCGCCGAGATAAGCACGTTTTCTGAAATGCCGCTCTCCCGTCACTCTGGTTAAAGTGTTATGAAAAAAAAGGCTGTTGGGGGCTAGGGAGTATCGAGTTGATCATTATACATGAAGAAATAACCAATTTCATCGTTTGGTTTATGTTTTACACGCGTTTTAAATTTTATTGCCGAAATCGCTTTTTCTCGCCGAGATAAGCACGTTTTCTGAAATGCCGCTCTCCCGTCACTCTGGTTAAAGTGTTATGAAAAAAAAGGCTGTTGGGGGCTAGGGAGTATCGAGTTGATCATTATACATGAAGAAATAACCAATTTCATCGTTTGGTTTATGTTTTACACGCGTTTTAAATTTTATTGCCGAAATCGCTTTTTCTCGCCGAGATAAGCACGTTTTCTGAAATGCCGCTCTCCCGTCACTCTGGTTAAAGTGTTATGAAAAAAAAGGCTGTTGGGGGCTAGGGAGTATCGAGTTGATCATTATACATGAAGAAATAACCAATTTCATCGTTTGGTTTATGTTTTACACGCGTTTTAAATTTTATTGCCGAAATCGCTTTTTCTCGCCGAGATAAGCACGTTTTCTGAAATGCCGCTCTCCCGTCACTCTGGTTAAAGTGTTATGAAAAAAAAGGCTGTTGGGGGCTAGGGAGTATCGAGTTGATCATTATACATGAAGAAATAACCAATTTCATCGTTTGGTTTATGTTTTACACGCGTTTTAAATTTTATTGCCGAAATCGCTTTTTCTCGCCGAGATAAGCACGTTTTCTGAAATGCCGCTCTCCCGTCACTCTGGTTAAAGTGTTATGAAAAAAAAGGCTGTTGGGGGCTAGGGAGTATCGAGTTGATCATTATACATGAAGAAATAACCAATTTCATCGTTTGGTTTATGTTTTACACGCGTTTTAAATTTTATTGCCGAAATCGCTTTTTCTCGCCGAGATAAGCACGTTTTCTGAAATGCCGCTCTCCCGTCACTCTGGTTAAAGTGTTATGAAAAAAAAGGCTGTTGGGGGCTAGGGAGTATCGAGTTGATCATTATACATGAAGAAATAACCAATTTCATCGTTTGGTTTATGTTTTACACGCGTTTTAAATTTTATTGCCGAAATCGCTTTTTCTCGCCGAGATAAGCACGTTTTCTGAAACGCCGCTCTCCCGTCACTCTGGTTAAAGTGTTATGAAAAAAAAGGCTGTTGGGGGCTAGGGAGTATCGAGTTGATCATTATACATGAAGAAATAACCAATTTCATCGTTTGGTTTATGTTTTACACGCGTTTTAAATTTTATTGCCGAAATCGCTTTTTCTCGCCGAGATAAGCACGTTTTCTGAAATGCCGCTCTCCCGTCACTCTGGTTAAAGTGTTATGAAAAAAAAGGCTGTTGGGGGCTAGGGAGTATCGAGTTGATCATTATACATGAAGAAATAACCAATTTCATCGTTTGGTTTATGTTTTACACGCGTTTTAAATTTTATTGCCGAAATCGCTTTTTCTCGCCGAGATAAGCACGTTTTCTGAAATGCCGCTCTCCCGTCACTCTGGTTAAAGTGTTATGAAAAAAAAGGCTGTTGGGGGCTAGGGAGTATCGAGTTGATCATTATACATGAAGAAATAACCAATTTCATCGTTTGGTTTATGTTTTACACGCGTTTTAAATTTTATTGCCGAAATCGCTTTTTCTCGCCGAGATAAGCACGTTTTCTGAAATGCCGCTCTCCCGTCACTCTGGTTAAAGTGTTATGAAAAAAAAGGCTGTTGGGGGCTAGGGAGTATCGAGTTGATCATTATACATGAAGAAATAACCAATTTCATCGTTTGGTTTATGTTTTACACGCGTTTTAAATTTTATTGCCGAAATCGCTTTTTCTCGCCGAGATAAGCACGTTTTCTGAAATGCCGCTCTCCCGTCACTCTGGTTAAAGTGTTATGAAAAAAAAGGCTGTTGGGGGCTAGGGAGTATCGAGTTGATCATTATACATGAAGAAATAACCAATTTCATCGTTTGGTTTATGTTTTACACGCGTTTTAAATTTTATTGCCGAAATCGCTTTTTCTCGCCGAGATAAGCACGTTTTCTGAAATGCCGCTCTCCCGTCACTCTGGTTAAAGTGTTATGAAAAAAAAGGCTGTTGGGGGCTAGGGAGTATCGAGTTGATCATTATACATGAAGAAATAACCAATTTCATCGTTTGGTTTATGTTTTACACGCGTTTTAAATTTTATTGCCGAAATCGCTTTTTCTCGCCGAGATAAGCACGTTTTCTGAAATGCCGCTCTCCCGTCACTCTGGTTAAAGTGTTATGAAAAAAAAGGCTGTTGGGGGCTAGGGAGTATCGAGTTGATCATTATACATGAAGAAATAACCAATTTCATCGTTTGGTTTATGTTTTACACGCGTTTTAAATTTTATTGCCGAAATCGCTTTTTCTCGCCGAGATAAGCACGTTTTCTGAAATGCCGCTCTCCCGTCACTCTGGTTAAAGTGTTATGAAAAAAAAGGCTGTTGGGGGCTAGGGAGTATCGAGTTGATCATTATACATGAAGAAATAACCAATTTCATCGTTTGGTTTATGTTTTACACGCGTTTTAAATTTTATTGCCGAAATCGCTTTTTCTCGCCGAGATAAGCACGTTTTCTGAAATGCCGCTCTCCCGTCACTCTGGTTAAAGTGTTATGAAAAAAAAGGCTGTTGGGGGCTAGGGAGTATCGAGTTGATCATTATACATGAAGAAATAACCAATTTCATCGTTTGGTTTATGTTTTACACGCGTTTTAAATTTTATTGCCGAAATCGCTTTTTCTCGCCGAGATAAGCACGTTTTCTGAAATGCCGCTCTCCCGTCACTCTGGTTAAAGTGTTATGAAAAAAAAGGCTGTTGGGGGCTAGGGAGTATCGAGTTGATCATTATACATGAAGAAATAACCAATTTC
Organism: Syngnathus leptorhynchus; assembly: GCF_054491065.1. Lineage (NCBI taxonomy): Eukaryota > Metazoa > Chordata > Actinopteri > Syngnathiformes > Syngnathidae > Syngnathus > Syngnathus leptorhynchus. Next base: position 907,451 of record NW_028232001.1, read on the forward strand.
ATCGTTTGGTTTATGTTTTACACGCGTTTTAAATTTTATTGCCGAAATCGCTTTTTCTCGCCGAGATAAGCACGTTTTCTGAAATGCCGCTCTCCCGTCACTCTGGTTAAAGTGTTATGAAAAAAAAGGCTGTTGGGGGCTAGGGAGTATCGAGTTGATCATTATACATGAAGAAATAACCAATTTCATCGTTTGGTTTATGTTTTACACGCGTTTTAAATTTTATTGCCGAAATCGCTTTTTCTCGCCGAGATAAGCACGTTTTCTGAAATGCCGCTCTCCCGTCACTCTGGTTAAAGTGTTATGAAAAAAAAGGCTGTTGGGGGCTAGGGAGTATCGAGTTGATCATTATACATGAAGAAATAACCAATTTCATCGTTTGGTTTATGTTTTACACGCGTTTTAAATTTTATTGCCGAAATCGCTTTTTCTCGCCGAGATAAGCACGTTTTCTGAAATGCCGCTCTCCCGTCACTCTGGTTAAAGTGTTATGAAAAAAAAGGCTGTTGGGGGCTAGGGAGTATCGAGTTGATCATTATACATGAAGAAATAACCAATTTCATCGTTTGGTTTATGTTTTACACGCGTTTTAAATTTTATTGCCGAAATCGCTTTTTCTCGCCGAGATAAGCACGTTTTCTGAAATGCCGCTCTCCCGTCACTCTGGTTAAAGTGTTATGAAAAAAAAGGCTGTTGGGGGCTAGGGAGTATCGAGTTGATCATTATACATGAAGAAATAACCAATTTCATCGTTTGGTTTATGTTTTACACGCGTTTTAAATTTTATTGCCGAAATCGCTTTTTCTCGCCGAGATAAGCACGTTTTCTGAAATGCCGCTCTCCCGTCACTCTGGTTAAAGTGTTATGAAAAAAAAGGCTGTTGGGGGCTAGGGAGTATCGAGTTGATCATTATACATGAAGAAATAACCAATTTCATCGTTTGGTTTATGTTTTACACGCGTTTTAAATTTTATTGCCGAAATCGCTTTTTCTCGCCGAGATAAGCACGTTTTCTGAAATGCCGCTCTCCCGTCACTCTGGTTAAAGTGTTATGAAAAAAAAGGCTGTTGGGGGCTAGGGAGTATCGAGTTGATCATTATACATGAAGAAATAACCAATTTCATCGTTTGGTTTATGTTTTACACGCGTTTTAAATTTTATTGCCGAAATCGCTTTTTCTCGCCGAGATAAGCACGTTTTCTGAAATGCCGCTCTCCCGTCACTCTGGTTAAAGTGTTATGAAAAAAAAGGCTGTTGGGGGCTAGGGAGTATCGAGTTGATCATTATACATGAAGAAATAACCAATTTCATCGTTTGGTTTATGTTTTACACGCGTTTTAAATTTTATTGCCGAAATCGCTTTTTCTCGCCGAGATAAGCACGTTTTCTGAAATGCCGCTCTCCCGTCACTCTGGTTAAAGTGTTATGAAAAAAAAGGCTGTTGGGGGCTAGGGAGTATCGAGTTGATCATTATACATGAAGAAATAACCAATTTCATCGTTTGGTTTATGTTTTACACGCGTTTTAAATTTTATTGCCGAAATCGCTTTTTCTCGCCGAGATAAGCACGTTTTCTGAAATGCCGCTCTCCCGTCACTCTGGTTAAAGTGTTATGAAAAAAAAGGCTGTTGGGGGCTAGGGAGTATCGAGTTGATCATTATACATGAAGAAATAACCAATTTCATCGTTTGGTTTATGTTTTACACGCGTTTTAAATTTTATTGCCGAAATCGCTTTTTCTCGCCGAGATAAGCACGTTTTCTGAAATGCCGCTCTCCCGTCACTCTGGTTAAAGTGTTATGAAAAAAAAGGCTGTTGGGGGCTAGGGAGTATCGAGTTGATCATTATACATGAAGAAATAACCAATTTCATCGTTTGGTTTATGTTTTACACGCGTTTTAAATTTTATTGCCGAAATCGCTTTTTCTCGCCGAGATAAGCACGTTTTCTGAAATGCCGCTCTCCCGTCACTCTGGTTAAAGTGTTATGAAAAAAAAGGCTGTTGGGGGCTAGGGAGTATCGAGTTGATCATTATACATGAAGAAATAACCAATTTCATCGTTTGGTTTATGTTTTACACGCGTTTTAAATTTTATTGCCGAAATCGCTTTTTCTCGCCGAGATAAGCACGTTTTCTGAAATGCCGCTCTCCCGTCACTCTGGTTAAAGTGTTATGAAAAAAAAGGCTGTTGGGGGCTAGGGAGTATCGAGTTGATCATTATACATGAAGAAATAACCAATTTCATCGTTTGGTTTATGTTTTACACGCGTTTTAAATTTTATTGCCGAAATCGCTTTTTCTCGCCGAGATAAGCACGTTTTCTGAAATGCCGCTCTCCCGTCACTCTGGTTAAAGTGTTATGAAAAAAAAGGCTGTTGGGGGCTAGGGAGTATCGAGTTGATCATTATACATGAAGAAATAACCAATTTCATCGTTTGGTTTATGTTTTACACGCGTTTTAAATTTTATTGCCGAAATCGCTTTTTCTCGCCGAGATAAGCACGTTTTCTGAAATGCCGCTCTCCCGTCACTCTGGTTAAAGTGTTATGAAAAAAAAGGCTGTTGGGGGCTAGGGAGTATCGAGTTGATCATTATACATGAAGAAATAACCAATTTCATCGTTTGGTTTATGTTTTACACGCGTTTTAAATTTTATTGCCGAAATCGCTTTTTCTCGCCGAGATAAGCACGTTTTCTGAAATGCCGCTCTCCCGTCACTCTGGTTAAAGTGTTATGAAAAAAAAGGCTGTTGGGGGCTAGGGAGTATCGAGTTGATCATTATACATGAAGAAATAACCAATTTCATCGTTTGGTTTATGTTTTACACGCGTTTTAAATTTTATTGCCGAAATCGCTTTTTCTCGCCGAGATAAGCACGTTTTCTGAAATGCCGCTCTCCCGTCACTCTGGTTAAAGTGTTATGAAAAAAAAGGCTGTTGGGGGCTAGGGAGTATCGAGTTGATCATTATACATGAAGAAATAACCAATTTCATCGTTTGGTTTATGTTTTACACGCGTTTTAAATTTTATTGCCGAAATCGCTTTTTCTCGCCGAGATAAGCACGTTTTCTGAAATGCCGCTCTCCCGTCACTCTGGTTAAAGTGTTATGAAAAAAAAGGCTGTTGGGGGCTAGGGAGTATCGAGTTGATCATTATACATGAAGAAATAACCAATTTCATCGTTTGGTTTATGTTTTACACGCGTTTTAAATTTTATTGCCGAAATCGCTTTTTCTCGCCGAGATAAGCACGTTTTCTGAAATGCCGCTCTCCCGTCACTCTGGTTAAAGTGTTATGAAAAAAAAGGCTGTTGGGGGCTAGGGAGTATCGAGTTGATCATTATACATGAAGAAATAACCAATTTCATCGTTTGGTTTATGTTTTACACGCGTTTTAAATTTTATTGCCGAAATCGCTTTTTCTCGCCGAGATAAGCACGTTTTCTGAAATGCCGCTCTCCCGTCACTCTGGTTAAAGTGTTATGAAAAAAAAGGCTGTTGGGGGCTAGGGAGTATCGAGTTGATCATTATACATGAAGAAATAACCAATTTCATCGTTTGGTTTATGTTTTACACGCGTTTTAAATTTTATTGCCGAAATCGCTTTTTCTCGCCGAGATAAGCACGTTTTCTGAAATGCCGCTCTCCCGTCACTCTGGTTAAAGTGTTATGAAAAAAAAGGCTGTTGGGGGCTAGGGAGTATCGAGTTGATCATTATACATGAAGAAATAACCAATTTCATCGTTTGGTTTATGTTTTACACGCGTTTTAAATTTTATTGCCGAAATCGCTTTTTCTCGCCGAGATAAGCACGTTTTCTGAAATGCCGCTCTCCCGTCACTCTGGTTAAAGTGTTATGAAAAAAAAGGCTGTTGGGGGCTAGGGAGTATCGAGTTGATCATTATACATGAAGAAATAACCAATTTCATCGTTTGGTTTATGTTTTACACGCGTTTTAAATTTTATTGCCGAAATCGCTTTTTCTCGCCGAGATAAGCACGTTTTCTGAAATGCCGCTCTCCCGTCACTCTGGTTAAAGTGTTATGAAAAAAAAGGCTGTTGGGGGCTAGGGAGTATCGAGTTGATCATTATACATGAAGAAATAACCAATTTCATCGTTTGGTTTATGTTTTACACGCGTTTTAAATTTTATTGCCGAAATCGCTTTTTCTCGCTGAGATAAGCACGTTTTCTGAAATGCCGCTCTCCAGTCACTCTGGTTAAAGTGTTATGAAAAAAAAGGCTGTTGGGGGCTAGGGAGTATCGAGTTGATCATTATACATGAAGAAATAACCAATTTCATCGTTTGGTTTATGTTTTACACGCGTTTTAAATTTTATTGCCGAAATCGCTTTTTCTCGCCGAGATAAGCACGTTTTCTGAAATGCCGCTCTCCCGTCACTCTGGTTAAAGTGTTATGAAAAAAAAGGCTGTTGGGGGCTAGGGAGTATCGAGTTGATCATTATACATGAAGAAATAACCAATTTCATCGTTTGGTTTATGTTTTACACGCGTTTTAAATTTTATTGCCGAAATCGCTTTTTCTCGCCGAGATAAGCACGTTTTCTGAAATGCCGCTCTCCCGTCACTCTGGTTAAAGTGTTATGAAAAAAAAGGCTGTTGGGGGCTAGGGAGTATCGAGTTGATCATTATACATGAAGAAATAACCAATTTCATCGTTTGGTTTATGTTTTACACGCGTTTTAAATTTTATTGCCGAAATCGCTTTTTCTCGCCGAGATAAGCACGTTTTCTGAAATGCCGCTCTCCCGTCACTCTGGTTAAAGTGTTATGAAAAAAAAGGCTGTTGGGGGCTAGGGAGTATCGAGTTGATCATTATACATGAAGAAATAACCAATTTCATCGTTTGGTTTATGTTTTACACGCGTTTTAAATTTTATTGCCGAAATCGCTTTTTCTCGCCGAGATAAGCACGTTTTCTGAAATGCCGCTCTCCCGTCACTCTGGTTAAAGTGTTATGAAAAAAAAGGCTGTTGGGGGCTAGGGAGTATCGAGTTGATCATTATACATGAAGAAATAACCAATTTCATCGTTTGGTTTATGTTTTACACGCGTTTTAAATTTTATTGCCGAAATCGCTTTTTCTCGCCGAGATAAGCACGTTTTCTGAAATGCCGCTCTCCCGTCACTCTGGTTAAAGTGTTATGAAAAAAAAGGCTGTTGGGGGCTAGGGAGTATCGAGTTGATCATTATACATGAAGAAATAACCAATTTCATCGTTTGGTTTATGTTTTACACGCGTTTTAAATTTTATTGCCGAAATCGCTTTTTCTCGCCGAGATAAGCACGTTTTCTGAAATGCCGCTCTCCCGTCACTCTGGTTAAAGTGTTATGAGAAAAAAGGCTGTTGGGGGCTAGGGAGTATCGAGTTGATCATTATACATGAAGAAATAACCAATTTCATCGTTTGGTTTATGTTTTACACGCGTTTTAAATTTTATTGCCGAAATCGCTTTTTCTCGCCGAGATAAGCACGTTTTCTGAAATGCCGCTCTCCCGTCACTCTGGTTAAAGTGTTATGAAAAAAAAGGCTGTTGGGGGCTAGGGAGTATCGAGTTGATCATTATACATGAAGAAATAACCAATTTCATCGTTTGGTTTATGTTTTACACGCGTTTTAAATTTTATTGCCGAAATCGCTTTTTCTCGCCGAGATAAGCACGTTTTCTGAAATGCCGCTCTCCCGTCACTCTGGTTAAAGTGTTATGAAAAAAAAGGCTGTTGGGGGCTAGGGAGTATCGAGTTGATCATTATACATGAAGAAATAACCAATTTCATCGTTTGGTTTATGTTTTACACGCGTTTTAAATTTTATTGCCGAAATCGCTTTTTCTCGCCGAGATAAGCACGTTTTCTGAAATGCCGCTCTCCCGTCACTCTGGTTAAAGTGTTATGAAAAAAAAGGCTGTTGGGGGCTAGGGAGTATCGAGTTGATCATTATACATGAAGAAATAACCAATTTCATCGTTTGGTTTATGTTTTACACGCGTTTTAAATTTTATTGCCGAAATCGCTTTTTCTCGCCGAGATAAGCACGTTTTCTGAAATGCCGCTCTCCCGTCACTCTGGTTAAAGTGTTATGAAAAAAAAGGCTGTTGGGGGCTAGGGAGTATCGAGTTGATCATTATACATGAAGAAATAACCAATTTCATCGTTTGGTTTATGTTTTACACGCGTTTTAAATTTTATTGCCGAAATCGCTTTTTCTCGCCGAGATAAGCACGTTTTCTGAAATGCCGCTCTCCCGTCACTCTGGTTAAAGTGTTATGAAAAAAAAGGCTGTTGGGGGCTAGGGAGTATCGAGTTGATCATTATACATGAAGAAATAACCAATTTCATCGTTTGGTTTATGTTTTACACGCGTTTTAAATTTTATTGCCGAAATCGCTTTTTCTCGCCGAGATAAGCACGTTTTCTGAAATGCCGCTCTCCCGTCACTCTGGTTAAAGTGTTATGAAAAAAAAGGCTGTTGGGGGCTAGGGAGTATCGAGTTGATCATTATACATGAAGAAATAACCAATTTCATCGTTTGGTTTATGTTTTACACGCGTTTTAAATTTTATTGCCGAAATCGCTTTTTCTCGCCGAGATAAGCACGTTTTCTGAAATGCCGCTCTCCCGTCACTCTGGTTAAAGTGTTATGAAAAAAAAGGCTGTTGGGGGCTAGGGAGTATCGAGTTGATCATTATACATGAAGAAATAACCAATTTCATCGTTTGGTTTATGTTTTACACGCGTTTTAAATTTTATTGCCGAAATCGCTTTTTCTCGCCGAGATAAGCACGTTTTCTGAAATGCCGCTCTCCCGTCACTCTGGTTAAAGTGTTATGAAAAAAAAGGCTGTTGGGGGCTAGGGAGTATCGAGTTGATCATTATACATGAAGAAATAACCAATTTCATCGTTTGGTTTATGTTTTACACGCGTTTTAAATTTTATTGCCGAAATCGCTTTTTCTCGCCGAGATAAGCACGTTTTCTGAAATGCCGCTCTCCCGTCACTCTGGTTAAAGTGTTATGAAAAAAAAGGCTGTTGGGGGCTAGGGAGTATCGAGTTGATCATTATACATGAAGAAATAACCAATTTCATCGTTTGGTTTATGTTTTACACGCGTTTTAAATTTTATTGCCGAAATCGCTTTTTCTCGCCGAGATAAGCACGTTTTCTGAAATGCCGCTCTCCCGTCACTCTGGTTAAAGTGTTATGAAAAAAAAGGCTGTTGGGGGCTAGGGAGTATCGAGTTGATCATTATACATGAAGAAATAACCAATTTCATCGTTTGGTTTATGTTTTACACGCGTTTTAAATTTTATTGCCGAAATCGCTTTTTCTCGCCGAGATAAGCACGTTTTCTGAAATGCCGCTCTCCCCGTCACTCTGGTTAAAGTGTTATGAAAAAAAAGGCTGTTGGGGGCTAGGGAGTATCGAGTTGATCATTATACATGAAGAAATAACCAATTTCATCGTTTGGTTTATGTTTTACACGCGTTTTAAATTTTATTGCCGAAATCGCTTTTTCTCGCCGAGATAAGCACGTTTTCTGAAATGCCGCTCTCCCGTCACTCTGGTTAAAGTGTTATGAAAAAAAAGGCTGTTGGGGGCTAGGGAGTATCGAGTTGATCATTATACATGAAGAAATAACCAATTTCATCGTTTGGTTTATGTTTTACACGCGTTTTAAATTTTATTGCCGAAATCGCTTTTTCTCGCCGAGATAAGCACGTTTTCTGAAATGCCGCTCTCCCGTCACTCTGGTTAAAGTGTTATGAAAAAAAAGGCTGTTGGGGGCTAGGGAGTATCGAGTTGATCATTATACATGAAGAAATAACCAATTTCATCGTTTGGTTTATGTTTTACACGCGTTTTAAATTTTATTGCCGAAATCGCTTTTTCTCGCCGAGATAAGCACGTTTTCTGAAATGCCGCTCTCCCGTCACTCTGGTTAAAGTGTTATGAAAAAAAAGGCTGTTGGGGGCTAGGGAGTATCGAGTTGATCATTATACATGAAGAAATAACCAATTTCATCGTTTGGTTTATGTTTTACACGCGTTTTAAATTTTATTGCCGAAATCGCTTTTTCTCGCCGAGATAAGCACGTTTTCTGAAATGCCGCTCTCCCGTCACTCTGGTTAAAGTGTTATGAAAAAAAAGGCTGTTGGGGGCTAGGGAGTATCGAGTTGATCATTATACATGAAGAAATAACCAATTTCATCGTTTGGTTTATGTTTTACACGCGTTTTAAATTTTATTGCCGAAATCGCTTTTTCTCGCCGAGATAAGCACGTTTTCTGAAATGCCGCTCTCCCGTCACTCTGGTTAAAGTGTTATGAAAAAAAAGGCTGTTGGGGGCTAGGGAGTATCGAGTTGATCAATATACATGAAGAAATAACCAATTTCATCGTTTGGTTTATGTTTTACACGCGTTTTAAATTTTATTGCCGAAATCGCTTTTTCTCGCCGAGATAAGCACGTTTTCTGAAATGCCGCTCTCCCCGTCACTCTGGTTAAAGTGTTATGAAAAAAAAGGCTGTTGGGGGCTAGGGAGTATCGAGTTGATCATTATACATGAAGAAATAACCAATTTCATCGTTTGGTTTATGTTTTACACGCGTTTTAAATGTTATTGCCGAAATCGCTTTTTCTCGCCGAGATAAGCACGTTTTCTGAAATGCCGCTCTCCCGTCACTCTGGTTAAAGTGTTATGAAAAAAAAGGCTGTTGGGGGCTAGGGAGTATCGAGTTGATCATTATACATGAAGAAATAACCAATTTCATCGTTTGGTTTATGTTTTACACGCGTTTTAAATTTTATTGCCGAAATCGCTTTTTCTCGCCGAGATAAGCACGTTTTTGAAATGCCGCTCTCCCGTCACTCTGGTTAAAGTGTTATGAAAAAAAAGGCTGTTGGGGGCTAGGGAGTATCGATTTGATCATTATACATGAAGAAATAACCAATTTCATCGTTTGGTTTATGTTTTACACGCGTTTTAAATTTTATTGCCGAAATCGCTTTTTCTCGCCGAGATAAGCACGTTTTCTGAAATGCCGCTCTCCCGTCACTCTGGTTAAAGTGTTATGAAAAAAAAGGCTGTTGGGGGCTAGGGAGTATCGAGTTGATCTTTATACATGAAGAAATAACCAATTTCATCGTTTGGTTTATGTTTTACACGCGTTTTAAATGTTATTGCCGAAATCGCTTTTTCTCGCCGAGATAAGCACGTTTTCTGAAATGCCGCTCTCCCCGTCACTCTGGTTAAAGTGTTATGAAAAAAAAGGCTGTTGGGGGCTAGGGAGTATCGAGTTGATCATTATACATGAAGAAATAACCAATTTCATCGTTTGGTTTATGTTTTACACGCGTTTTAAATTTTATTGCCGAAATCGCTTTTTCTCGCCGAGATAAGCACGTTTTTTGAAATGCCGCTCTCCCGTCACTCTGGTTAAAGTGTTATGAAAAAAAAGGCTGTTGGGGGCTAGGGAGTATCGATTTGATCATTATACATGAAGAAATAACCAATTTCATCGTTTGGTTTATGTTTTACACGCGTTTTAAATTTTATTGCCGAAATCGCTTTTTCTCGCCGAGATAAGCACGTTTTCTGAAATGCCGCTCTCCCGTCACTCTGGTTAAAGTGTTATGAAAAAAAAGGCTGTTGGGGGCTAGGGAGTATCGAGTTGATCATTATACATGAAGAAATAACCAATTTCATCGTTTGGTTTATGTTTTACACGCGTTTTAAATTTTATTGCCGAAATCGCTGTTTCTCGCCGAGATAAGCACGTTTTCTGAAATGCCGCTCTCCCGTCACTCTGGTTAAAGTGTTATGAAAAAAAAGGCTGTTGGGGGCTAGGGAGTATCGAGTTGATCAATATACATGAAGAAATAACCAATTTCATCGTTTGGTTTATGTTTTACACGCGTTTTAAATTTTATTGCCGAAATCGCTTTTTCTCGCCGAGATAAGCACGTTTTCTGAAATGCCGCTCTCCCGTCACTCTGGTTAAAGTGTTATGAAAAAAAAGGCTGTTGGGGGCTAGGGAGTATCGAGTTGATCATTATACATGAAGAAATAACCAATTTCATCGTTTGGTTTATGTTTTACACGCGTTTTAAATGTTATTGCCGAAATCGCTTTTTCTCGCCGAGATAAGCACGTTTTCTGAAATGCCGCTCTCCCGTCACTCTGGTTAAAGTGTTATGAAAAAAAAGGCTGTTGGGGGCTAGGGAGTATCGAGTTGATCATTATACATGAAGAAATAACCAATTTCATCGTTTGGTTTATGTTTTACACGCGTTTTAAATTTTATTGCCGAAATCGCTTTTTCTCGCCGAGATAAGCACGTTTTCTGAAATGCCGCTCTCCCGTCACTCTGGTTAAAGTGTTATGAAAAAAAAGGCTGTTGGGGGCTAGGGAGTATCGAGTTGATCATTATACATGAAGAAATAACCAATTTCATCGTTTGGTTTATGTTTTACACGCGTTTTAAATTTTATTGCCGAAATCGCTTTTTCTCGCCGAGATAAGCACGTTTTCTGAAATGCCGCTCTCCCGTCACTCTGGTTAAAGTGTTATGAAAAAAAAGGCTGTTGGGGGCTAGGGAGTATCGAGTTGATCATTATACATGAAGAAATAACCAATTTCATCGTTTGGTTTATGTTTTACACGATGCTGAGCTCCAGCTGGAAGTGTAAAAAGAACCGGGCTGGTTAAAAAAAGAACCGGGCGACCCGGTAAAATTGCTTAGCCGGGGCTCTGGAAGCCTATCACGGCGTGATCTTGTCCAAAAAGCCGCTGCTGAGCTCCAGCTGGAAGTGTAAAAAGAACCGGGCTGGTTAAAAAAAAGAACCGGGCGACCCGGTAAAATTGCTTAGCCGGGGCTCTGGAAGCCTAACACGGCGTGATCTTGTCCAAAAAGCCGCTGCTGAGCTCCAGCTGGAAGTGTAAAAAGAACCGGGCTGGTTAAAAAAAAGAACCGGGCGGCCCGGTAAAATTGCTTAGCCGGGGCTCTGGAAGCCTAACCCGGCGTGATACTGTGCAAAAAGTCGCTGCTGAGCTCCAGCTGGAAGTGTAAAAAAAACCGGGCTGGTTAAAAAAAAGAACCGGGCGACCCTGTAAAATTGCTTAGCCGGGGCTCTGGAAGCCTAACACGGCGTGATCTTGTCCAAAAACCCGCTGCTGAGCTCCAGCTGGAAGTGTAAAAAGAACCGGGCTGGTTAAAAAAAAGAACCGGGCGGGCCGGTAAAATTGCTTAGCCGGGGCTCTGGAAGCCTAACACGGCGTGATCTTGTCCAAAAAGCCGCTCGTGAGCTCCAGCTGGAAGTGTAAAAAGAACCGGGCTGGTTCAAAAAAAGAACCGGGCGGCCCGGTAGAATTGCTTAGCCGAGGTCCTGGAAGCCTAACCCGGCGTGATCTTGCGCAAAAAGCCGCTGCTGAGCTCCAGCTGAAAGTGTAAAAAGAACCGGGCTGGTTCAAAAAAAGAACCGGGAGGCCCGGTAAAATTGCTTAGCCGGGGTCCTGGAAGCCTAACGCAGCGTGATCTTGCCCGAAAGTCGGCCTCTATACTTCCATATTAGGTACCAGGCGCTCAGAGCCAACTTGGCAAACATTTTCTAAGTGCCCACGGCTCTGCGGGGATTGTGCGTCCGACCCGCGCCGGTTCTCCAGCCGGCCTAAAATAACGCAAAACCAGCCTCTCCCCTGGAGCTCACAGCCAAAGGCGAAACTTTTCTAAGTGCCTACGGCTCTGCGGGCTTTTGAGTCCGCCCCGCGCCGGTTCGTCGGTCGGCCTCAAAAAGCGAAAAATCTGCCTCTCTCCCTGGAGCTCGACTCGAGTTGATCATTATACATGAAGAAATAACCAATTTCATCGTTTGGTTTATGTTTTACACGCGTTTTAAATTTTATTGCCGAAATCGCTTTTTCTCGCCGAGAAGAACACGTTTTCTGAAATGCCGCTCTCCCGTCACTCTGGTTAAAGTGTTATGAAAAAAAAGGCTGTTGGGGGCTAGGGAGTATCGAGTTGATCATTATACATGAAGAAATAACCAATTTCATCGTTTGGTTTATGTTTTACACGCGTTTTAAATTTTATTGCCGAAATCGCTTTTTCTCGCCGAGATAAGCACGTTTTCTGAAATGCCGCTCTCCCGTCACTCTGGTTAAAGTGTTATGGAAAAAAAAGGCTGTTGGGGGCTAGGGAGTATCGAGTTGATCATTATACATGAAGAAATAACCAATTTCATCGTTTGGTTTATGTTTTACACGCGTTTTAAATTTTATTGCCGAAAATCGCTTTTTCTCGCCGAGATAAGCACGTTTTCTGAAATGCCGCTCTCTCCGTCACTCTGGTTAAAGTGTTATGAAAAAAAAGGCTGTTGGGGGCTAGGGAGTATCGAGTTGATCATTATACATGAAGAAATAACCAATTTCATCGTTTGGTTTATGTTTTACACGCGTTTTAAATTTTATTGCCGAAATCGCTTTTTCTCGCCGAGATAAGCACGTTTTCTGAAATGCCGCTCTCCCGTCACTCTGGTTAAAGTGTTATGAAAAAAAAAGGCTGTTGGGGCTAGGGAGTATCGAGTTGATCATTATACATGAAGAAATAACCAATTTCATCGTTTGGTTTATGTTTTACACGCGTTTTAAATTTTATTGCCGAAATCGCTTTTTCTCGCCGAGATAAGCACGTTTTCTGAAATGCCGCTCTCCCGTCACTCTGGTTAAAGTGTTATGAAAAAAAAGGCTGTTGGGGGCTAGGGAGTATCGAGTTGATCATTATACATGAAGAAATAACCAATTTCATCGTTTGGTTTATGTTTTACACGCGTTTTAAATTTTATTGCCGAAATCGCTTTTTCTCGCCGAGATAAGCACGTTTTCTGAAATGCCGCTCTCCCGTCACTCTGGTTAAAGTGTTATGAAAAAAAAGGCTGTTGGGGGCTAGGGAGTATCGAGTTGATCATTATACATGAAGAAATAACCAATTTCATCGTTTGGTTTATGTTTTACACGCGTTTTAAATTTTATTGCCGAAATCGCTTTTTCTCGCCGAGATAAGCACGTTTTCTGAAATGCCGCTCTCCCGTCACTCTGGTTAAAGTGTTATGAAAAAAAAGGCTGTTGGGGGCTAGGGAGTATCGAGTTGATCATTATACATGAAGAAATAACCAATTTCATCGTTTGGTTTATGTTTTACACGCGTTTTAAATTTTATTGCCGAAATCGCTTTTTCTCGCCGAGATAAGCACGTTTTCTGAAATGCCGCTCTCCCGTCACTCTGGTTAAAGTGTTATGAAAAAAAAGGCTGTTGGGGCTAGGGAGTATCGAGTTGATCATTATACATGAAGAAATAACCAATTTCATCGTTTGGTTTATGTTTTACACGCCTTTTAAATTTTATTGCCGAAATCGCTTTTTCTCGCCGAGATAAGCACGTTTTCTGAAATGCCGCTCTCCCGTCACTCTGGTTAAAGTGTTATGAAAAAAAAGGCTGTTGGGGGCTAGGGAGTATCGAGTTGATCATTATACATGAAGAAATAACCAATTTCATCGTTTGGTTTATGTTTTACACGCGTTTTAAATTTTATTGCCGAAATCGCTTTTTCTCGCCGAGATAAGCACGTTTTCTGAAATGCCGCTCTCACCGTCACTCTGGTTAAAGTGTTATGAAAAAAAAGGCTGTTGGGGGCTAGGGAGTATCGAGTTGATCATTATACATGAAGAAATAACCAATTTCATCGTTTGGTTTATGTTTTACACGCGTTTTAAATGTTATTGCCAAAATCGCTTTTTCTCGCCGAGATAAGCACGTTTTCTGAAATGCCGCTCTCCCCGTCACCCTGGTTAAAGTGTTATGAAAAAAAAGGCTGTTGGGGGCTAGGGAGTATCGAGTTGATCATTATACATGAAGAAATAACCAATTTCATCGTTTGGTTTATGTTTTACACGCGTTTTAAATTTTATTGCCGAAATCGCTTTTTCTCGCCGAGATAAGCACGTTTTCTGAAATGCCGCTCTCCCGTCACCCTGGTTAAAGTGTTATGAAAAAAAAGGCTGTTGGGGGCTAGGGAGTATCGAGTTGATCATTATACATGAAGAAATAACCAATTTCATCGTTTGGTTTATGTTTTACACGCGTTTTAAATTTTATTGCCGAAATCGCTTTTTCTCGCCGAGATAAGCACATTTTCTGAAATGCCGCTCTCCCGTCACTCTGGTTAAAGTGTTATGAAAAAAAAAGGCTGTTGGGGGCTAGGGAGTATCGAGTTGATCATTATACATGAAGAAATAACCAATTTCATCGTTTGGTTTATGTTTTACACGCCTTTTAAATTTTATTGCCGAAATCGCTTTTTCTCGCCGAGATAAGCACGTTTTCTGAAATGCCGCTCTCCCGTCACTCTGGTTAAAGTGTTATGAAAAAAAAGGCTGTTGGGGGCTAGGGAGTATCGAGTTGATCATTATACATGAAGAAATAACCAATTTCATCGTTTGGTTTATGTTTTACACGCGTTTTAAATTTTATTGCCGAAATCGCTTTTTCTCGCCGAGATAAGCACGTTTTCTGAAATGCCGCTCTCCCGTCACTCTGGTTAAAGTGTTATGAAAAAAAAGGCTGTTGGGGGCTAGGGAGTATCGAGTTGATCATTATACATGAAGAAATAACCAATTTCATCGTTTGGTTTATGTTTTACACGCGTTTTAAATGTTATTGCCGAAATCGCTTTTTCTCGCCGAGATAAGCACGTTTTCTGAAATGCCGCTCTCCCGTCACCCTGGTTAAAGTGTTATGAAAAAAAAAGGCTGTTGGGGGCTAGGGAGTATCGAGTTGATCATTATACATGAAGAAATAACCAATTTCATCGTTTGGTTTATGTTTTACACGCGTTTTAAATTTTATTGCCGAAATCGCTTTTTCTCGCCGAGATAAGCACGTTTTCTGAAATGCCGCTCTCCCGTCACCCTGGTTAAAGTGTTATGAAAAAAAAAGGCTGTTGGGGGCTAGGGAGTATCGAGTTGATCATTATACATGAAGAAATAACCAATTTCATCGTTTGGTTTATGTTTTACACGCGTTTTAAATTTTATTGCCGAAATCGCTTTTTTCTCGCCGAGATAAGCACGTTTTCTGAAATGCCGCTCTCCCGTCACTCTGGTTAAAGTGTTATGAAAAAAAAGGCTGTTGGGGGCTAGGGAGTATCGAGTTGATCATTATACATGAAGAAATAACCAATTTCATCGTTTGGTTTATGTTTTACACGCGTTTTAAATTTTATTGCCGAAATCGCTTTTTCTCGCCGAGATAAGCACGTTTTCTGAAATGCCGCTCTCCCGTCACTCTGGTTAAAGTGTTATGAAAAAAAAGGCTGTTGGGGGCTAGGGAGTATCGAGTTGATCATTATACATGAAGAAATAACCAATTTCATCGTTTGGTTTATGTTTTACACGCGTTTTAAATTTTATTGCCGAAATCGCTTTTTCTCGCCGAGATAAGCACGTTTTCTGAAATGCCGCTCTCCCGTCACTCTGGTTAAAGTGTTATGAAAAAAAAGGCTGTTGGGGGCTAGGGAGTATCGAGTTGATCATTATACATGAAGAAATAACCAATTTCATCGTTTGGTTTATGTTTTACACGCGTTTTAAATTTTATTGCCGAAATCGCTTTTTCTCGCCGAGATAAGCACGTTTTCTGAAATGCCGCTCTCCCGTCACTCTGGTTAAAGTGTTATGAAAAAAAAGGCTGTTGGGGGCTAGGGAGTATCGAGTTGATCATTATACATGAAGAAATAACCAATTTCATCGTTTGGTTTATGTTTTACACGCGTTTTAAATTTTATTGCCGAAATCGCTTTTTCTCGCCGAGATAAGCACGTTTTCTGAAATGCCGCTCTCCCGTCACTCTGGTTAAAGTGTTATGAAAAAAAAGGCTGTTGGGGGCTAGGGAGTATCGAGTTGATCATTATACATGAAGAAATAACCAATTTCATCGTTTGGTTTATGTTTTACACGCGTTTTAAATTTTATTGCCGAAATCGCTTTTTCTCGCCGAGATAAGCACGTTTTCTGAAATGCCGCTCTCCCGTCACTCTGGTTAAAGTGTTATGAAAAAAAAGGCTGTTGGGGGCTAGGGAGTATCGAGTTGATCATTATACATGAAGAAATAACCAATTTCATCGTTTGGTTTATGTTTTACACGCGTTTTAAATTTTATTGCCGAAATCGCTTTTTCTCGCCGAGATAAGCACGTTTTCTGAAATGCCGCTCTCCCGTCACTCTGGTTAAAGTGTTATGAAAAAAAAGGCTGTTGGGGGCTAGGGAGTATCGAGTTGATCATTATACATGAAGAAATAACCAATTTCATCGTTTGGTTTATGTTTTACACGCGTTTTAAATTTTATTGCCGAAATCGCTTTTTCTCGCCGAGATAAGCACGTTTTCTGAAATGCCGCTCTCCCGTCACTCTGGTTAAAGTGTTATGAAAAAAAAGGCTGTTGGGGGCTAGGGAGTATCGAGTTGATCATTATACATGAAGAAATAACCAATTTCATCGTTTGGTTTATGTTTTACACGCGTTTTAAATTTTATTGCCGAAATCGCTTTTTCTCGCCGAGATAAGCACGTTTTCTGAAATGCCGCTCTCCCGTCACTCTGGTTAAAGTGTTATGAAAAAAAAGGCTGTTGGGGGCTAGGGAGTATCGAGTTGATCATTATACATGAAGAAATAACCAATTTCATCGTTTGGTTTATGTTTTACACGCGTTTTAAATTTTATTGCCGAAATCGCTTTTTCTCGCCGAGATAAGCACGTTTTCTGAAATGCCGCTCTCCCGTCACTCTGGTTAAAGTGTTATGAAAAAAAAGGCTGTTGGGGGCTAGGGAGTATCGAGTTGATCATTATACATGAAGAAATAACCAATTTCATCGTTTGGTTTATGTTTTACACGCGTTTTAAATTTTATTGCCGAAATCGCTTTTTCTCGCCGAGATAAGCACGTTTTCTGAAATGCCGCTCTCCCGTCACTCTGGTTAAAGTGTTATGAAAAAAAAGGCTGTTGGGGGCTAGGGAGTATCGAGTTGATCATTATACATGAAGAAATAACCAATTTCATCGTTTGGTTTATGTTTTACACGCGTTTTAAATTTTATTGCCGAAATCGCTTTTTCTCGCCGAGATAAGCACGTTTTCTGAAATGCCGCTCTCCCGTCACTCTGGTTAAAGTGTTATGAAAAAAAAGGCTGTTGGGGGCTAGGGAGTATCGAGTTGATCATTATACATGAAGAAATAACCAATTTCATCGTTTGGTTTATGTTTTACACGCGTTTTAAATTTTATTGCCGAAATCGCTTTTTCTCGCCGAGATAAGCACGTTTTCTGAAATGCCGCTCTCCCGTCACTCTGGTTAAAGTGTTATGAAAAAAAAGGCTGTTGGGGGCTAGGGAGTATCGAGTTGATCATTATACATGAAGAAATAACCAATTTCATCGTTTGGTTTATGTTTTACACGCGTTTTAAATTTTATTGCCGAAATCGCTTTTTCTCGCCGAGATAAGCACGTTTTCTGAAATGCCGCTCTCCCGTCACTCTGGTTAAAGTGTTATGAAAAAAAAGGCTGTTGGGGGCTAGGGAGTATCGAGTTGATCATTATACATGAAGAAATAACCAATTTCATCGTTTGGTTTATGTTTTACACGCGTTTTAAATTTTATTGCCGAAATCGCTTTTTCTCGCCGAGATAAGCACGTTTTCTGAAATGCCGCTCTCCCGTCACTCTGGTTAAAGTGTTATGAAAAAAAAGGCTGTTGGGGGCTAGGGAGTATCGAGTTGATCATTATACATGAAGAAATAACCAATTTCATCGTTTGGTTTATGTTTTACACGCGTTTTAAATTTTATTGCCGAAATCGCTTTTTCTCGCCGAGATAAGCACGTTTTCTGAAATGCCGCTCTCCCGTCACTCTGGTTAAAGTGTTATGAAAAAAAAGGCTGTTGGGGGCTAGGGAGTATCGAGTTGATCATTATACATGAAGAAATAACCAATTTCATCGTTTGGTTTATGTTTTACACGCGTTTTAAATTTTATTGCCGAAATCGCTTTTTCTCGCCGAGATAAGCACGTTTTCTGAAATGCCGCTCTCCCGTCACTCTGGTTAAAGTGTTATGAAAAAAAAGGCTGTTGGGGGCTAGGGAGTATCGAGTTGATCATTATACATGAAGAAATAACCAATTTCATCGTTTGGTTTATGTTTTACACGCGTTTTAAATTTTATTGCCGAAATCGCTTTTTCTCGCCGAGATAAGCACGTTTTCTGAAATGCCGCTCTCCCGTCACTCTGGTTAAAGTGTTATGAAAAAAAAGGCTGTTGGGGGCTAGGGAGTATCGAGTTGATCATTATACATGAAGAAATAACCAATTTCATCGTTTGGTTTATGTTTTACACGCGTTTTAAATTTTATTGCCGAAATCGCTTTTTCTCGCCGAGATAAGCACGTTTTCTGAAATGCCGCTCTCCCGTCACTCTGGTTAAAGTGTTATGAAAAAAAAGGCTGTTGGGGGCTAGGGAGTATCGAGTTGATCATTATACATGAAGAAATAACCAATTTCATCGTTTGGTTTATGTTTTACACGCGTTTTAAATTTTATTGCCGAAATCGCTTTTTCTCGCCGAGATAAGCACGTTTTCTGAAATGCCGCTCTCCCGTCACTCTGGTTAAAGTGTTATGAAAAAAAAGGCTGTTGGGGGCTAGGGAGTATCGAGTTGATCATTATACATGAAGAAATAACCAATTTCATCGTTTGGTTTATGTTTTACACGCGTTTTAAATTTTATTGCCGAAATCGCTTTTTCTCGCCGAGATAAGCACGTTTTCTGAAATGCCGCTCTCCCGTCACTCTGGTTAAAGTGTTATGAAAAAAAAGGCTGTTGGGGGCTAGGGAGTATCGAGTTGATCATTATACATGAAGAAATAACCAATTTCATCGTTTGGTTTATGTTTTACACGCGTTTTAAATTTTATTGCCGAAATCGCTTTTTCTCGCCGAGATAAGCACGTTTTCTGAAATGCCGCTCTCCCGTCACTCTGGTTAAAGTGTTATGAAAAAAAAGGCTGTTGGGGGCTAGGGAGTATCGAGTTGATCATTATACATGAAGAAATAACCAATTTCATCGTTTGGTTTATGTTTTACACGCGTTTTAAATTTTATTGCCGAAATCGCTTTTTCTCGCCGAGATAAGCACGTTTTCTGAAATGCCGCTCTCCCGTCACTCTGGTTAAAGTGTTATGAAAAAAAAGGCTGTTGGGGGCTAGGGAGTATCGAGTTGATCATTATACATGAAGAAATAACCAATTTCATCGTTTGGTTTATGTTTTACACGCGTTTTAAATTTTATTGCCGAAATCGCTTTTTCTCGCCGAGATAAGCACGTTTTCTGAAATGCCGCTCTCCCGTCACTCTGGTTAAAGTGTTATGAAAAAAAAGGCTGTTGGGGGCTAGGGAGTATCGAGTTGATCATTATACATGAAGAAATAACCAATTTCATCGTTTGGTTTATGTTTTACACGCGTTTTAAATTTTATTGCCGAAATCGCTTTTTCTCGCCGAGATAAGCACGTTTTCTGAAATGCCGCTCTCCCGTCACTCTGGTTAAAGTGTTATGAAAAAAAAGGCTGTTGGGGGCTAGGGAGTATCGAGTTGATCATTATACATGAAGAAATAACCAATTTCATCGTTTGGTTTATGTTTTACACGCGTTTTAAATTTTATTGCCGAAATCGCTTTTTCTCGCCGAGATAAGCACGTTTTCTGAAATGCCGCTCTCCCGTCACTCTGGTTAAAGTGTTATGAAAAAAAAGGCTGTTGGGGGCTAGGGAGTATCGAGTTGATCATTATACATGAAGAAATAACCAATTTCATCGTTTGGTTTATGTTTTACACGCGTTTTAAATTTTATTGCCGAAATCGCTTTTTCTCGCCGAGATAAGCACGTTTTCTGAAATGCCGCTCTCCCGTCACTCTGGTTAAAGTGTTATGAAAAAAAAGGCTGTTGGGGGCTAGGGAGTATCGAGTTGATCATTATACATGAAGAAATAACCAATTTCATCGTTTGGTTTATGTTTTACACGCGTTTTAAATTTTATTGCCGAAATCGCTTTTTCTCGCCGAGATAAGCACGTTTTCTGAAATGCCGCTCTCCCGTCACTCTGGTTAAAGTGTTATGAAAAAAAAGGCTGTTGGGGGCTAGGGAGTATCGAGTTGATCATTATACATGAAGAAATAACCAATTTCATCGTTTGGTTTATGTTTTACACGCGTTTTAAATTTTATTGCCGAAATCGCTTTTTCTCGCCGAGATAAGCACGTTTTCTGAAATGCCGCTCTCCCGTCACTCTGGTTAAAGTGTTATGAAAAAAAAGGCTGTTGGGGGCTAGGGAGTATCGAGTTGATCATTATACATGAAGAAATAACCAATTTCATCGTTTGGTTTATGTTTTACACGCGTTTTAAATTTTATTGCCGAAATCGCTTTTTCTCGCCGAGATAAGCACGTTTTCTGAAATGCCGCTCTCCCGTCACTCTGGTTAAAGTGTTATGAAAAAAAAGGCTGTTGGGGGCTAGGGAGTATCGAGTTGATCATTATACATGAAGAAATAACCAATTTCATCGTTTGGTTTATGTTTTACACGCGTTTTAAATTTTATTGCCGAAATCGCTTTTTCTCGCCGAGATAAGCACGTTTTCTGAAATGCCGCTCTCCCGTCACTCTGGTTAAAGTGTTATGAAAAAAAAGGCTGTTGGGGGCTAGGGAGTATCGAGTTGATCATTATACATGAAGAAATAACCAATTTCATCGTTTGGTTTATGTTTTACACGCGTTTTAAATTTTATTGCCGAAATCGCTTTTTCTCGCCGAGATAAGCACGTTTTCTGAAATGCCGCTCTCCCGTCACTCTGGTTAAAGTGTTATGAAAAAAAAGGCTGTTGGGGGCTAGGGAGTATCGAGTTGATCATTATACATGAAGAAATAACCAATTTCATCGTTTGGTTTATGTTTTACACGCGTTTTAAATTTTATTGCCGAAATCGCTTTTTCTCGCCGAGATAAGCACGTTTTCTGAAATGCCGCTCTCCCGTCACTCTGGTTAAAGTGTTATGAAAAAAAAGGCTGTTGGGGGCTAGGGAGTATCGAGTTGATCATTATACATGAAGAAATAACCAATTTCATCGTTTGGTTTATGTTTTACACGCGTTTTAAATTTTATTGCCGAAATCGCTTTTTCTCGCCGAGATAAGCACGTTTTCTGAAATGCCGCTCTCCCGTCACTCTGGTTAAAGTGTTATGAAAAAAAAGGCTGTTGGGGGCTAGGGAGTATCGAGTTGATCATTATACATGAAGAAATAACCAATTTCATCGTTTGGTTTATGTTTTACACGCGTTTTAAATTTTATTGCCGAAATCGCTTTTTCTCGCCGAGATAAGCACGTTTTCTGAAATGCCGCTCTCCCGTCACTCTGGTTAAAGTGTTATGAAAAAAAAGGCTGTTGGGGGCTAGGGAGTATCGAGTTGATCATTATACATGAAGAAATAACCAATTTCATCGTTTGGTTTATGTTTTACACGCGTTTTAAATTTTATTGCCGAAATCGCTTTTTCTCGCCGAGATAAGCACGTTTTCTGAAATGCCGCTCTCCCGTCACTCTGGTTAAAGTGTTATGAAAAAAAAGGCTGTTGGGGGCTAGGGAGTATCGAGTTGATCATTATACATGAAGAAATAACCAATTTCATCGTTTGGTTTATGTTTTACACGCGTTTTAAATTTTATTGCCGAAATCGCTTTTTCTCGCCGAGATAAGCACGTTTTCTGAAATGCCGCTCTCCCGTCACTCTGGTTAAAGTGTTATGAAAAAAAAGGCTGTTGGGGGCTAGGGAGTATCGAGTTGATCATTATACATGAAGAAATAACCAATTTCATCGTTTGGTTTATGTTTTACACGCGTTTTAAATTTTATTGCCGAAATCGCTTTTTCTCGCCGAGATAAGCACGTTTTCTGAAATGCCGCTCTCCCGTCACTCTGGTTAAAGTGTTATGAAAAAAAAGGCTGTTGGGGGCTAGGGAGTATCGAGTTGATCATTATACATGAAGAAATAACCAATTTCATCGTTTGGTTTATGTTTTACACGCGTTTTAAATTTTATTGCCGAAATCGCTTTTTCTCGCCGAGATAAGCACGTTTTCTGAAATGCCGCTCTCCCGTCACTCTGGTTAAAGTGTTATGAAAAAAAAGGCTGTTGGGGGCTAGGGAGTATCGAGTTGATCATTATACATGAAGAAATAACCAATTTCATCGTTTGGTTTATGTTTTACACGCGTTTTAAATTTTATTGCCGAAATCGCTTTTTCTCGCCGAGATAAGCACGTTTTCTGAAATGCCGCTCTCCCGTCACTCTGGTTAAAGTGTTATGAAAAAAAAGGCTGTTGGGGGCTAGGGAGTATCGAGTTGATCATTATACATGAAGAAATAACCAATTTCATCGTTTGGTTTATGTTTTACACGCGTTTTAAATTTTATTGCCGAAATCGCTTTTTCTCGCCGAGATAAGCACGTTTTCTGAAATGCCGCTCTCCCGTCACTCTGGTTAAAGTGTTATGAAAAAAAAGGCTGTTGGGGGCTAGGGAGTATCGAGTTGATCATTATACATGAAGAAATAACCAATTTCATCGTTTGGTTTATGTTTTACACGCGTTTTAAATTTTATTGCCGAAATCGCTTTTTCTCGCCGAGATAAGCACGTTTTCTGAAATGCCGCTCTCCCGTCACTCTGGTTAAAGTGTTATGAAAAAAAAGGCTGTTGGGGGCTAGGGAGTATCGAGTTGATCATTATACATGAAGAAATAACCAATTTCATCGTTTGGTTTATGTTTTACACGCGTTTTAAATTTTATTGCCGAAATCGCTTTTTCTCGCCGAGATAAGCACGTTTTCTGAAATGCCGCTCTCCCGTCACTCTGGTTAAAGTGTTATGAAAAAAAAGGCTGTTGGGGGCTAGGGAGTATCGAGTTGATCATTATACATGAAGAAATAACCAATTTCATCGTTTGGTTTATGTTTTACACGCGTTTTAAATTTTATTGCCGAAATCGCTTTTTCTCGCCGAGATAAGCACGTTTTCTGAAATGCCGCTCTCCCGTCACTCTGGTTAAAGTGTTATGAAAAAAAAGGCTGTTGGGGGCTAGGGAGTATCGAGTTGATCATTATACATGAAGAAATAACCAATTTCATCGTTTGGTTTATGTTTTACACGCGTTTTAAATTTTATTGCCGAAATCGCTTTTTCTCGCCGAGATAAGCACGTTTTCTGAAATGCCGCTCTCCCGTCACTCTGGTTAAAGTGTTATGAAAAAAAAGGCTGTTGGGGGCTAGGGAGTATCGAGTTGATCATTATACATGAAGAAATAACCAATTTCATCGTTTGGTTTATGTTTTACACGCGTTTTAAATTTTATTGCCGAAATCGCTTTTTCTCGCCGAGATAAGCACGTTTTCTGAAATGCCGCTCTCCCGTCACTCTGGTTAAAGTGTTATGAAAAAAAAGGCTGTTGGGGGCTAGGGAGTATCGAGTTGATCATTATACATGAAGAAATAACCAATTTCATCGTTTGGTTTATGTTTTACACGCGTTTTAAATTTTATTGCCGAAATCGCTTTTTCTCGCCGAGATAAGCACGTTTTCTGAAATGCCGCTCTCCCGTCACTCTGGTTAAAGTGTTATGAAAAAAAAGGCTGTTGGGGGCTAGGGAGTATCGAGTTGATCATTATACATGAAGAAATAACCAATTTCATCGTTTGGTTTATGTTTTACACGCGTTTTAAATTTTATTGCCGAAATCGCTTTTTCTCGCCGAGATAAGCACGTTTTCTGAAATGCCGCTCTCCCGTCACTCTGGTTAAAGTGTTATGAAAAAAAAGGCTGTTGGGGGCTAGGGAGTATCGAGTTGATCATTATACATGAAGAAATAACCAATTTCATCGTTTGGTTTATGTTTTACACGCGTTTTAAATTTTATTGCCGAAATCGCTTTTTCTCGCCGAGATAAGCACGTTTTCTGAAATGCCGCTCTCCCGTCACTCTGGTTAAAGTGTTATGAAAAAAAAGGCTGTTGGGGGCTAGGGAGTATCGAGTTGATCATTATACATGAAGAAATAACCAATTTCATCGTTTGGTTTATGTTTTACACGCGTTTTAAATTTTATTGCCGAAATCGCTTTTTCTCGCCGAGATAAGCACGTTTTCTGAAATGCCGCTCTCCCGTCACTCTGGTTAAAGTGTTATGAAAAAAAAGGCTGTTGGGGGCTAGGGAGTATCGAGTTGATCATTATACATGAAGAAATAACCAATTTCATCGTTTGGTTTATGTTTTACACGCGTTTTAAATTTTATTGCCGAAATCGCTTTTTCTCGCCGAGATAAGCACGTTTTCTGAAATGCCGCTCTCCCGTCACTCTGGTTAAAGTGTTATGAAAAAAAAGGCTGTTGGGGGCTAGTGAGTATCGAGTTGATCATTATACATGAAGAAATAACCAATTTCATCGTTTGGTTTATGTTTTACACGCGTTTTAAATTTTATTGCCGAAATCGCTTTTTCTCGCCGAGATAAGCACGTTTTCTGAAATGCCGCTCTCCCGTCACTCTGGTTAAAGTGTTATGAAAAAAAAGGCTGTTGGGGGCTAGGGAGTATCGAGTTGATCATTATACATGAAGAAATAACCAATTTCATCGTTTGGTTTATGTTTTACACGTGTTTTAAATTTTATTGCCGAAATCGCTTTTTCTCGCCGAGATAAGCACGTTTTCTGAAATGCCGCTCTCCCGTCACTCTGGTTAAAGTGTTATGAAAAAAAAGGCTGTTGGGGGCTAGGGAGTATCGAGTTGATCATTATACATGAAGAAATAACCAATTTCATCGTTTGGTTTATGTTTTACACGCGTTTTAAATTTTATTGCCGAAATCGCTTTTTCTCGCCGAGATAAGCACGTTTTCTGAAATGCCGCTCTCCCGTCACTCTGGTTAAAGTGTTATGAAAAAAAAGGCTGTTGGGGGCTAGGGAGTATCGAGTTGATCATTATACATGAAGAAATAACCAATTTCATCGTTTGGTTTATGTTTTACACGCGTTTTAAATTTTATTGCCGAAATCGCTTTTTCTCGCCGAGATAAGCACGTTTTCTGAAATGCCGCTCTCCCGTCACTCTGGTTAAAGTGTTATGAAAAAAAAGGCTGTTGGGGGCTAGGGAGTATCGAGTTGATCATTATACATGAAGAAATAACCAATTTCATCGTTTGGTTTATGTTTTACACGCGTTTTAAATTTTATTGCCGAAATCGCTTTTTCTCGCCGAGATAAGCACGTTTTCTGAAATGCCGCTCTCCCGTCACTCTGGTTAAAGTGTTATGAAAAAAAAGGCTGTTGGGGGCTAGGGAGTATCGAGTTGATCATTATACATGAAGAAATAACCAATTTCATCGTTTGGTTTATGTTTTACACGCGTTTTAAATTTTATTGCCGAAATCGCTTTTTCTCGCCGAGATAAGCACGTTTTCTGAAATGCCGCTCTCCCGTCACTCTGGTTAAAGTGTTATGAAAAAAAAGGCTGTTGGGGGCTAGGGAGTATCGAGTTGATCATTATACATGAAGAAATAACCAATTTCATCGTTTGGTTTATGTTTTACACGCGTTTTAAATTTTATTGCCGAAATCGCTTTTTCTCGCCGAGATAAGCACGTTTTCTGAAATGCCGCTCTCCCGTCACTCTGGTTAAAGTGTTATGAAAAAAAAGGCT
Organism: Syngnathus leptorhynchus; assembly: GCF_054491065.1. NCBI lineage: Eukaryota > Metazoa > Chordata > Actinopteri > Syngnathiformes > Syngnathidae > Syngnathus > Syngnathus leptorhynchus. Next base: position 933,313 of record NW_028232001.1, read on the forward strand.
GTTGGGGGCTAGGGAGTATCGAGTTGATCATTATACATGAAGAAATAACCAATTTCATCGTTTGGTTTATGTTTTACACGCGTTTTAAATTTTATTGCCGAAATCGCTTTTTCTCGCCGAGATAAGCACGTTTTCTGAAATGCCGCTCTCCCGTCACTCTGGTTAAAGTGTTATGAAAAAAAAGGCTGTTGGGGGCTAGGGAGTATCGAGTTGATCATTATACATGAAGAAATAACCAATTTCATCGTTTGGTTTATGTTTTACACGCGTTTTAAATTTTATTGCCGAAATCGCTTTTTCTCGCCGAGATAAGCACGTTTTCTGAAATGCCGCTCTCCCGTCACTCTGGTTAAAGTGTTATGAAAAAAAAGGCTGTTGGGGGCTAGGGAGTATCGAGTTGATCATTATACATGAAGAAATAACCAATTTCATCGTTTGGTTTATGTTTTACACGCGTTTTAAATTTTATTGCCGAAATCGCTTTTTCTCGCCGAGATAAGCACGTTTTCTGAAATGCCGCTCTCCCGTCACTCTGGTTAAAGTGTTATGAAAAAAAAGGCTGTTGGGGGCTAGGGAGTATCGAGTTGATCATTATACATGAAGAAATAACCAATTTCATCGTTTGGTTTATGTTTTACACGCGTTTTAAATTTTATTGCCGAAATCGCTTTTTCTCGCCGAGATAAGCACGTTTTCTGAAATGCCGCTCTCCCGTCACTCTGGTTAAAGTGTTATGAAAAAAAAGGCTGTTGGGGGCTAGGGAGTATCGAGTTGATCATTATACATGAAGAAATAACCAATTTCATCGTTTGGTTTATGTTTTACACGCGTTTTAAATTTTATTGCCGAAATCGCTTTTTCTCGCCGAGATAAGCACGTTTTCTGAAATGCCGCTCTCCCGTCACTCTGGTTAAAGTGTTATGAAAAAAAAGGCTGTTGGGGGCTAGGGAGTATCGAGTTGATCATTATACATGAAGAAATAACCAATTTCATCGTTTGGTTTATGTTTTACACGCTGTTTTAAATTTTATTGCCGAAATCGCTTTTTCTCGCCGAGATAAGCACGTTTTCTGAAATGCCGCTCTCCCGTCACTCTGGTTAAAGTGTTATGAAAAAAAAGGCTGTTGGGGGCTAGGGAGTATCGAGTTGATCATTATACATGAAGAAATAACCAATTTCATCGTTTGGTTTATGTTTTACACGCGTTTTAAATTTTATTGCCGAAATCGCTTTTTCTCGCCGAGATAAGCACGTTTTCTGAAATGCCGCTCTCCCGTCACTCTGGTTAAAGTGTTATGAAAAAAAAGGCTGTTGGGGGCTAGGGAGTATCGAGTTGATCATTATACATGAAGAAATAACCAATTTCATCGTTTGGTTTATGTTTTACACGCGTTTTAAATTTTATTGCCGAAATCGCTTTTTCTCGCCGAGATAAGCACGTTTTCTGAAATGCCGCTCTCCCGTCACTCTGGTTAAAGTGTTATGAAAAAAAAGGCTGTTGGGGGCTAGGGAGTATCGAGTTGATCATTATACATGAAGAAATAACCAATTTCATCGTTTGGTTTATGTTTTACACGCGTTTTAAATTTTATTGCCGAAATCGCTTTTTCTCGCCGAGATAAGCACGTTTTCTGAAATGCCGCTCTCCCGTCACTCTGGTTAAAGTGTTATGAAAAAAAAGGCTGTTGGGGGCTAGGGAGTATCGAGTTGATCATTATACATGAAGAAATAACCAATTTCATCGTTTGGTTTATGTTTTACACGCGTTTTAAATTTTATTGCCGAAATCGCTTTTTCTCGCCGAGATAAGCACGTTTTCTGAAATGCCGCTCTCCCGTCACTCTGGTTAAAGTGTTATGAAAAAAAAGGCTGTTGGGGGCTAGGGAGTATCGAGTTGATCATTATACATGAAGAAATAACCAATTTCATCGTTTGGTTTATGTTTTACACGCGTTTTAAATTTTATTGCCGAAATCGCTTTTTCTCGCCGAGATAAGCACGTTTTCTGAAATGCCGCTCTCCCGTCACTCTGGTTAAAGTGTTATGAAAAAAAAGGCTGTTGGGGGCTAGGGAGTATCGAGTTGATCATTATACATGAAGAAATAACCAATTTCATCGTTTGGTTTATGTTTTACACGCGTTTTAAATTTTATTGCCGAAATCGCTTTTTCTCGCCGAGATAAGCACGTTTTCTGAAATGCCGCTCTCCCGTCACTCTGGTTAAAGTGTTATGAAAAAAAAGGCTGTTGGGGGCTAGGGAGTATCGAGTTGATCATTATACATGAAGAAATAACCAATTTCATCGTTTGGTTTATGTTTTACACGCGTTTTAAATTTTATTGCCGAAATCGCTTTTTCTCGCCGAGATAAGCACGTTTTCTGAAATGCCGCTCTCCCGTCACTCTGGTTAAAGTGTTATGAAAAAAAAGGCTGTTGGGGGCTAGGGAGTATCGAGTTGATCATTATACATGAAGAAATAACCAATTTCATCGTTTGGTTTATGTTTTACACGCGTTTTAAATTTTATTGCCGAAATCGCTTTTTCTCGCCGAGATAAGCACGTTTTCTGAAATGCCGCTCTCCCGTCACTCTGGTTAAAGTGTTATGAAAAAAAAGGCTGTTGGGGGCTAGGGAGTATCGAGTTGATCATTATACATGAAGAAATAACCAATTTCATCGTTTGGTTTATGTTTTACACGCGTTTTAAATTTTATTGCCGAAATCGCTTTTTCTCGCCGAGATAAGCACGTTTTCTGAAATGCCGCTCTCCCGTCACTCTGGTTAAAGTGTTATGAAAAAAAAGGCTGTTGGGGGCTAGGGAGTATCGAGTTGATCATTATACATGAAGAAATAACCAATTTCATCGTTTGGTTTATGTTTTACACGCGTTTTAAATTTTATTGCCGAAATCGCTTTTTCTCGCCGAGATAAGCACGTTTTCTGAAATGCCGCTCTCCCGTCACTCTGGTTAAAGTGTTATGAAAAAAAAGGCTGTTGGGGGCTAGGGAGTATCGAGTTGATCATTATACATGAAGAAATAACCAATTTCATCGTTTGGTTTATGTTTTACACGCGTTTTAAATTTTATTGCCGAAATCGCTTTTTCTCGCCGAGATAAGCACGTTTTCTGAAATGCCGCTCTCCCGTCACTCTGGTTAAAGTGTTATGAAAAAAAAGGCTGTTGGGGGCTAGGGAGTATCGAGTTGATCATTATACATGAAGAAATAACCAATTTCATCGTTTGGTTTATGTTTTACACGCGTTTTAAATTTTATTGCCGAAATCGCTTTTTCTCGCCGAGATAAGCACGTTTTCTGAAATGCCGCTCTCCCGTCACTCTGGTTAAAGTGTTATGAAAAAAAAGGCTGTTGGGGGCTAGGGAGTATCGAGTTGATCATTATACATGAAGAAATAACCAATTTCATCGTTTGGTTTATGTTTTACACGCGTTTTAAATTTTATTGCCGAAATCGCTTTTTCTCGCCGAGATAAGCACGTTTTCTGAAATGCCGCTCTCCCGTCACTCTGGTTAAAGTGTTATGAAAAAAAAGGCTGTTGGGGGCTAGGGAGTATCGAGTTGATCATTATACATGAAGAAATAACCAATTTCATCGTTTGGTTTATGTTTTACACGCGTTTTAAATTTTATTGCCGAAATCGCTTTTTCTCGCCGAGATAAGCACGTTTTCTGAAATGCCGCTCTCCCGTCACTCTGGTTAAAGTGTTATGAAAAAAAAGGCTGTTGGGGGCTAGGGAGTATCGAGTTGATCATTATACATGAAGAAATAACCAATTTCATCGTTTGGTTTATGTTTTACACGCGTTTTAAATTTTATTGCCGAAATCGCTTTTTCTCGCCGAGATAAGCACGTTTTCTGAAATGCCGCTCTCCCGTCACTCTGGTTAAAGTGTTATGAAAAAAAAGGCTGTTGGGGGCTAGGGAGTATCGAGTTGATCATTATACATGAAGAAATAACCAATTTCATCGTTTGGTTTATGTTTTACACGCGTTTTAAATTTTATTGCCGAAATCGCTTTTTCTCGCCGAGATAAGCACGTTTTCTGAAATGCCGCTCTCCCGTCACTCTGGTTAAAGTGTTATGAAAAAAAAGGCTGTTGGGGGCTAGGGAGTATCGAGTTGATCATTATACATGAAGAAATAACCAATTTCATCGTTTGGTTTATGTTTTACACGCGTTTTAAATTTTATTGCCGAAATCGCTTTTTCTCGCCGAGATAAGCACGTTTTCTGAAATGCCGCTCTCCCGTCACTCTGGTTAAAGTGTTATGAAAAAAAAGGCTGTTGGGGGCTAGGGAGTATCGAGTTGATCATTATACATGAAGAAATAACCAATTTCATCGTTTGGTTTATGTTTTACACGCGTTTTAAATTTTATTGCCGAAATCGCTTTTTCTCGCCGAGATAAGCACGTTTTCTGAAATGCCGCTCTCCCGTCACTCTGGTTAAAGTGTTATGAAAAAAAAGGCTGTTGGGGGCTAGGGAGTATCGAGTTGATCATTATACATGAAGAAATAACCAATTTCATCGTTTGGTTTATGTTTTACACGCGTTTTAAATTTTATTGCCGAAATCGCTTTTTCTCGCCGAGATAAGCACGTTTTCTGAAATGCCGCTCTCCCGTCACTCTGGTTAAAGTGTTATGAAAAAAAAGGCTGTTGGGGGCTAGGGAGTATCGAGTTGATCATTATACATGAAGAAATAACCAATTTCATCGTTTGGTTTATGTTTTACACGCGTTTTAAATTTTATTGCCGAAATCGCTTTTTCTCGCCGAGATAAGCACGTTTTCTGAAATGCCGCTCTCCCGTCACTCTGGTTAAAGTGTTATGAAAAAAAAGGCTGTTGGGGGCTAGGGAGTATCGAGTTGATCATTATACATGAAGAAATAACCAATTTCATCGTTTGGTTTATGTTTTACACGCGTTTTAAATTTTATTGCCGAAATCGCTTTTTCTCGCCGAGATAAGCACGTTTTCTGAAATGCCGCTCTCCCGTCACTCTGGTTAAAGTGTTATGAAAAAAAAGGCTGTTGGGGGCTAGGGAGTATCGAGTTGATCATTATACATGAAGAAATAACCAATTTCATCGTTTGGTTTATGTTTTAACACGCGTTTTAAATTTTATTGCCGAAATCGCTTTTTCTCGCCGAGATAAGCACGTTTCTGAAATGCCGCTCTCCCGTCACTCTGGTTAAAGTGTTATGAAAAAAAAGGCTGTTGGGGGCTAGGGAGTATCGAGTTGATCATTATACATGAAGAAATAACCAATTTCATCGTTTGGTTTATGTTTTACACGCGTTTTAAATTTTATTGCCGAAATCGCTTTTTCTCGCCGAGATAAGCACGTTTTCTGAAATGCCGCTCTCCCGTCACTCTGGTTAAAGTGTTATGAAAAAAAAGGCTGTTGGGGGCTAGGGAGTATCGAGTTGATCATTATACATGAAGAAATAACCAATTTCATCGTTTGGTTTATGTTTTACACGCGTTTTAAATTTTATTGCCGAAATCGCTTTTTCTCGCCGAGATAAGCACGTTTTCTGAAATGCCGCTCTCCCGTCACTCTGGTTAAAGTGTTATGAAAAAAAAGGCTGTTGGGGGCTAGGGAGTATCGAGTTGATCATTATACATGAAGAAATAACCAATTTCATCGTTTGGTTTATGTTTTACACGCGTTTTAAATTTTATTGCCGAAATCGCTTTTTCTCGCCGAGATAAGCACGTTTTCTGAAATGCCGCTCTCCCGTCACTCTGGTTAAAGTGTTATGAAAAAAAAGGCTGTTGGGGGCTAGGGAGTATCGAGTTGATCATTATACATGAAGAAATAACCAATTTCATCGTTTGGTTTATGTTTTACACGCGTTTTAAATTTTATTGCCGAAATCGCTTTTTCTCGCCGAGATAAGCACGTTTTCTGAAATGCCGCTCTCCCGTCACTCTGGTTAAAGTGTTATGAAAAAAAAGGCTGTTGGGGGCTAGGGAGTATCGAGTTGATCATTATACATGAAGAAATAACCAATTTCATCGTTTGGTTTATGTTTTACACGCGTTTTAAATTTTATTGCCGAAATCGCTTTTTCTCGCCGAGATAAGCACGTTTTCTGAAATGCCGCTCTCCCGTCACTCTGGTTAAAGTGTTATGAAAAAAAAGGCTGTTGGGGGCTAGGGAGTATCGAGTTGATCATTATACATGAAGAAATAACCAATTTCATCGTTTGGTTTATGTTTTACACGCGTTTTAAATTTTATTGCCGAAATCGCTTTTTCTCGCCGAGATAAGCACGTTTTCTGAAATGCCGCTCTCCCGTCACTCTGGTTAAAGTGTTATGAAAAAAAAGGCTGTTGGGGGCTAGGGAGTATCGAGTTGATCATTATACATGAAGAAATAACCAATTTCATCGTTTGGTTTATGTTTTACACGCGTTTTAAATTTTATTGCCGAAATCGCTTTTTCTCGCCGAGATAAGCACGTTTTCTGAAATGCCGCTCTCCCGTCACTCTGGTTAAAGTGTTATGAAAAAAAAGGCTGTTGGGGGCTAGGGAGTATCGAGTTGATCATTATACATGAAGAAATAACCAATTTCATCGTTTGGTTTATGTTTTACACGCGTTTTAAATTTTATTGCCGAAATCGCTTTTTCTCGCCGAGATAAGCACGTTTTCTGAAATGCCGCTCTCCCGTCACTCTGGTTAAAGTGTTATGAAAAAAAAGGCTGTTGGGGGCTAGGGAGTATCGAGTTGATCATTATACATGAAGAAATAACCAATTTCATCGTTTGGTTTATGTTTTACACGCGTTTTAAATTTTATTGCCGAAATCGCTTTTTCTCGCCGAGATAAGCACGTTTTCTGAAATGCCGCTCTCCCGTCACTCTGGTTAAAGTGTTATGAAAAAAAAGGCTGTTGGGGGCTAGGGAGTATCGAGTTGATCATTATACATGAAGAAATAACCAATTTCATCGTTTGGTTTATGTTTTACACGCGTTTTAAATTTTATTGCCGAAATCGCTTTTTCTCGCCGAGATAAGCACGTTTTCTGAAATGCCGCTCTCCCGTCACTCTGGTTAAAGTGTTATGAAAAAAAAGGCTGTTGGGGGCTAGGGAGTATCGAGTTGATCATTATACATGAAGAAATAACCAATTTCATCGTTTGGTTTATGTTTTACACGCGTTTTAAATTTTATTGCCGAAATCGCTTTTTCTCGCCGAGATAAGCACGTTTTCTGAAATGCCGCTCTCCCGTCACTCTGGTTAAAGTGTTATGAAAAAAAAGGCTGTTGGGGGCTAGGGAGTATCGAGTTGATCATTATACATGAAGAAATAACCAATTTCATCGTTTGGTTTATGTTTTACACGCGTTTTAAATTTTATTGCCGAAATCGCTTTTTCTCGCCGAGATAAGCACGTTTTCTGAAATGCCGCTCTCCCGTCACTCTGGTTAAAGTGTTATGAAAAAAAAGGCTGTTGGGGGCTAGGGAGTATCGAGTTGATCATTATACATGAAGAAATAACCAATTTCATCGTTTGGTTTATGTTTTACACGCGTTTTAAATTTTATTGCCGAAATCGCTTTTTCTCGCCGAGATAAGCACGTTTTCTGAAATGCCGCTCTCCCGTCACTCTGGTTAAAGTGTTATGAAAAAAAAGGCTGTTGGGGGCTAGGGAGTATCGAGTTGATCATTATACATGAAGAAATAACCAATTTCATCGTTTGGTTTATGTTTTACACGCGTTTTAAATTTTATTGCCGAAATCGCTTTTTCTCGCCGAGATAAGCACGTTTTCTGAAATGCCGCTCTCCCGTCACTCTGGTTAAAGTGTTATGAAAAAAAAGGCTGTTGGGGGCTAGGGAGTATCGAGTTGATCATTATACATGAAGAAATAACCAATTTCATCGTTTGGTTTATGTTTTACACGCGTTTTAAATTTTATTGCCGAAATCGCTTTTTCTCGCCGAGATAAGCACGTTTTCTGAAATGCCGCTCTCCCGTCACTCTGGTTAAAGTGTTATGAAAAAAAAGGCTGTTGGGGGCTAGGGAGTATCGAGTTGATCATTATACATGAAGAAATAACCAATTTCATCGTTTGGTTTATGTTTTACACGCGTTTTAAATTTTATTGCCGAAATCGCTTTTTCTCGCCGAGATAAGCACGTTTTCTGAAATGCCGCTCTCCCGTCACTCTGGTTAAAGTGTTATGAAAAAAAAGGCTGTTGGGGGCTAGGGAGTATCGAGTTGATCATTATACATGAAGAAATAACCAATTTCATCGTTTGGTTTATGTTTTACACGCGTTTTAAATTTTATTGCCGAAATCGCTTTTTCTCGCCGAGATAAGCACGTTTTCTGAAATGCCGCTCTCCCGTCACTCTGGTTAAAGTGTTATGAAAAAAAAGGCTGTTGGGGGCTAGGGAGTATCGAGTTGATCATTATACATGAAGAAATAACCAATTTCATCGTTTGGTTTATGTTTTACACGCGTTTTAAATTTTATTGCCGAAATCGCTTTTTCTCGCCGAGATAAGCACGTTTTCTGAAATGCCGCTCTCCCGTCACTCTGGTTAAAGTGTTATGAAAAAAAAGGCTGTTGGGGGCTAGGGAGTATCGAGTTGATCATTATACATGAAGAAATAACCAATTTCATCGTTTGGTTTATGTTTTACACGCGTTTTAAATTTTATTGCCGAAATCGCTTTTTCTCGCCGAGATAAGCACGTTTTCTGAAATGCCGCTCTCCCGTCACTCTGGTTAAAGTGTTATGAAAAAAAAGGCTGTTGGGGGCTAGGGAGTATCGAGTTGATCATTATACATGAAGAAATAACCAATTTCATCGTTTGGTTTATGTTTTACACGCGTTTTAAATTTTATTGCCGAAATCGCTTTTTCTCGCCGAGATAAGCACGTTTTCTGAAATGCCGCTCTCCCGTCACTCTGGTTAAAGTGTTATGAAAAAAAAGGCTGTTGGGGGCTAGGGAGTATCGAGTTGATCATTATACATGAAGAAATAACCAATTTCATCGTTTGGTTTATGTTTTACACGCGTTTTAAATTTTATTGCCGAAATCGCTTTTTCTCGCCGAGATAAGCACGTTTTCTGAAATGCCGCTCTCCCGTCACTCTGGTTAAAGTGTTATGAAAAAAAAGGCTGTTGGGGGCTAGGGAGTATCGAGTTGATCATTATACATGAAGAAATAACCAATTTCATCGTTTGGTTTATGTTTTACACGCGTTTTAAATTTTATTGCCGAAATCGCTTTTTCTCGCCGAGATAAGCACGTTTTCTGAAATGCCGCTCTCCCGTCACTCTGGTTAAAGTGTTATGAAAAAAAAGGCTGTTGGGGGCTAGGGAGTATCGAGTTGATCATTATACATGAAGAAATAACCAATTTCATCGTTTGGTTTATGTTTTACACGCGTTTTAAATTTTATTGCCGAAATCGCTTTTTCTCGCCGAGATAAGCACGTTTTCTGAAATGCCGCTCTCCCGTCACTCTGGTTAAAGTGTTATGAAAAAAAAGGCTGTTGGGGGCTAGGGAGTATCGAGTTGATCATTATACATGAAGAAATAACCAATTTCATCGTTTGGTTTATGTTTTACACGCGTTTTAAATTTTATTGCCGAAATCGCTTTTTCTCGCCGAGATAAGCACGTTTTCTGAAATGCCGCTCTCCCGTCACTCTGGTTAAAGTGTTATGAAAAAAAAGGCTGTTGGGGGCTAGGGAGTATCGAGTTGATCATTATACATGAAGAAATAACCAATTTCATCGTTTGGTTTATGTTTTACACGCGTTTTAAATTTTATTGCCGAAATCGCTTTTTCTCGCCGAGATAAGCACGTTTTCTGAAATGCCGCTCTCCCGTCACTCTGGTTAAAGTGTTATGAAAAAAAAGGCTGTTGGGGGCTAGGGAGTATCGAGTTGATCATTATACATGAAGAAATAACCAATTTCATCGTTTGGTTTATGTTTTACACGCGTTTTAAATTTTATTGCCGAAATCGCTTTTTCTCGCCGAGATAAGCACGTTTTCTGAAATGCCGCTCTCCCGTCACTCTGGTTAAAGTGTTATGAAAAAAAAGGCTGTTGGGGGCTAGGGAGTATCGAGTTGATCATTATACATGAAGAAATAACCAATTTCATCGTTTGGTTTATGTTTTACACGCGTTTTAAATTTTATTGCCGAAATCGCTTTTTCTCGCCGAGATAAGCACGTTTTCTGAAATGCCGCTCTCCCGTCACTCTGGTTAAAGTGTTATGAAAAAAAAGGCTGTTGGGGGCTAGGGAGTATCGAGTTGATCATTATACATGAAGAAATAACCAATTTCATCGTTTGGTTTATGTTTTACACGCGTTTTAAATTTTATTGCCGAAATCGCTTTTTCTCGCCGAGATAAGCACGTTTTCTGAAATGCCGCTCTCCCGTCACTCTGGTTAAAGTGTTATGAAAAAAAAGGCTGTTGGGGGCTAGGGAGTATCGAGTTGATCATTATACATGAAGAAATAACCAATTTCATCGTTTGGTTTATGTTTTACACGCGTTTTAAATTTTATTGCCGAAATCGCTTTTTCTCGCCGAGATAAGCACGTTTTCTGAAATGCCGCTCTCCCGTCACTCTGGTTAAAGTGTTATGAAAAAAAAGGCTGTTGGGGGCTAGGGAGTATCGAGTTGATCATTATACATGAAGAAATAACCAATTTCATCGTTTGGTTTATGTTTTACACGCGTTTTAAATTTTATTGCCGAAATCGCTTTTTCTCGCCGAGATAAGCACGTTTTCTGAAATGCCGCTCTCCCGTCACTCTGGTTAAAGTGTTATGAAAAAAAAGGCTGTTGGGGGCTAGGGAGTATCGAGTTGATCATTATACATGAAGAAATAACCAATTTCATCGTTTGGTTTATGTTTTACACGCGTTTTAAATTTTATTGCCGAAATCGCTTTTTCTCGCCGAGATAAGCACGTTTTCTGAAATGCCGCTCTCCCGTCACTCTGGTTAAAGTGTTATGAAAAAAAAGGCTGTTGGGGGCTAGGGAGTATCGAGTTGATCATTATACATGAAGAAATAACCAATTTCATCGTTTGGTTTATGTTTTACACGCGTTTTAAATTTTATTGCCGAAATCGCTTTTTCTCGCCGAGATAAGCACGTTTTCTGAAATGCCGCTCTCCCGTCACTCTGGTTAAAGTGTTATGAAAAAAAAGGCTGTTGGGGGCTAGGGAGTATCGAGTTGATCATTATACATGAAGAAATAACCAATTTCATCGTTTGGTTTATGTTTTACACGCGTTTTAAATTTTATTGCCGAAATCGCTTTTTCTCGCCGAGATAAGCACGTTTTCTGAAATGCCGCTCTCCCGTCACTCTGGTTAAAGTGTTATGAAAAAAAAGGCTGTTGGGGGCTAGGGAGTATCGAGTTGATCATTATACATGAAGAAATAACCAATTTCATCGTTTGGTTTATGTTTTACACGCGTTTTAAATTTTATTGCCGAAATCGCTTTTTCTCGCCGAGATAAGCACGTTTTCTGAAATGCCGCTCTCCCGTCACTCTGGTTAAAGTGTTATGAAAAAAAAGGCTGTTGGGGGCTAGGGAGTATCGAGTTGATCATTATACATGAAGAAATAACCAATTTCATCGTTTGGTTTATGTTTTACACGCGTTTTAAATTTTATTGCCGAAATCGCTTTTTCTCGCCGAGATAAGCACGTTTTCTGAAATGCCGCTCTCCCGTCACTCTGGTTAAAGTGTTATGAAAAAAAAGGCTGTTGGGGGCTAGGGAGTATCGAGTTGATCATTATACATGAAGAAATAACCAATTTCATCGTTTGGTTTATGTTTTACACGCGTTTTAAATTTTATTGCCGAAATCGCTTTTTCTCGCCGAGATAAGCACGTTTTCTGAAATGCCGCTCTCCCGTCACTCTGGTTAAAGTGTTATGAAAAAAAAGGCTGTTGGGGGCTAGGGAGTATCGAGTTGATCATTATACATGAAGAAATAACCAATTTCATCGTTTGGTTTATGTTTTACACGCGTTTTAAATTTTATTGCCGAAATCGCTTTTTCTCGCCGAGATAAGCACGTTTTCTGAAATGCCGCTCTCCCGTCACTCTGGTTAAAGTGTTATGAAAAAAAAGGCTGTTGGGGGCTAGGGAGTATCGAGTTGATCATTATACATGAAGAAATAAGCAATTTCATCGTTTGGTTTATGTTTTACACGCGTTTTAAATTTTATTGCCGAAATCGCTTTTTCTCGCCGAGATAAGCACGTTTTCTGAAATGCCGCTCTCCCGTCACTCTGGTTAAAGTGTTATGAAAAAAAAGGCTGTTGGGGGCTAGGGAGTATCGAGTTGATCATTATACATGAAGAAATAACCAATTTCATCGTTTGGTTTATGTTTTACACGCGTTTTAAATTTTATTGCCGAAATCGCTTTTTCTCGCCGAGATAAGCACGTTTTCTGAAATGCCGCTCTCCCGTCACTCTGGTTAAAGTGTTATGAAAAAAAAGGCTGTTGGGGGCTAGGGAGTATCGAGTTGATCATTATACATGAAGAAATAATCAATTTCATCGTTTGGTTTATGTTTTACACGCGTTTTAAATTTTATTGCCGAAATCGCTTTTTCTCGCCGAGATAAGCACGTTTTCTGAAATGCCGCTCTCCCGTCACTCTGGTTAAAGTGTTATGAAAAAAAAGGCTGTTGGGGGCTAGGGAGTATCGAGTTGATCATTATACATGAAGAAATAACCAATTTCATCGTTTGGTTTATGTTTTACACGCGTTTTAAATTTTATTGCCGAAATCGCTTTTTCTCGCCGAGATAAGCACGTTTTCTGAAATGCCGCTCTCCCGTCACTCTGGTTAAAGTGTTATGAAAAAAAAGGCTGTTGGGGGCTAGGGAGTATCGAGTTGATCATTATACATGAAGAAATAACCAATTTCATCGTTTGGTTTATGTTTTACACGCGTTTTAAATTTTATTGCCGAAATCGCTTTTTCTCGCCGAGATAAGCACGTTTTCTGAAATGCCGCTCTCCCGTCACTCTGGTTAAAGTGTTATGAAAAAAAAGGCTGTTGGGGGCTAGGGAGTATCGAGTTGATCATTATACATGAAGAAATAACCAATTTCCTCGTTTGGTTTATGTTTTACACGCGTTTTAAATTTTATTGCCGAAATCGCTTTTTCTCGCCGAGATAAGCACGTTTTCTGAAATGCCGCTCTCCCGTCACTCTGGTTAAAGTGTTATGAAAAAAAAGGCTGTTGGGGGCTAGGGAGTATCGAGTTGATCATTATACATGAAGAAATAACCAATTTCATCGTTTGGTTTATGTTTTACACGCGTTTTAAATTTTATTGCCGAAATCGCTTTTTCTCGCCGAGATAAGCACGTTTTCTGAAATGCCGCTCTCCCGTCACTCTGGTTAAAGTGTTATGAAAAAAAAGGCTGTTGGGGGCTAGGGAGTATCGAGTTGATCATTATACATGAAGAAATAAGCAATTTCATCGTTTGGTTTATGTTTTACACGCGTTTTAAATTTTATTGCCGAAATCGCTTTTTCTCGCCGAGATAAGCACGTTTTCTGAAATGCCGCTCTCCCGTCACTCTGGTTAAAGTGTTATGAAAAAAAAGGCTGTTGGGGGCTAGGGAGTATCGAGTTGATCATTATACATGAAGAAATAACCAATTTCATCGTTTGGTTTATGTTTTACACGCGTTTTAAATTTTATTGCCGAAATCGCTTTTTCTCGCCGAGATAAGCACGTTTTCTGAAATGCCGCTCTCCCGTCACTCTGGTTAAAGTGTTATGAAAAAAAAGGCTGTTGGGGGCTAGGGAGTATCGAGTTGATCATTATACATGAAGAAATAATCAATTTCATCGTTTGGTTTATGTTTTACACGCGTTTTAAATTTTATTGCCGAAATCGCTTTTTCTCGCCGAGATAAGCACGTTTTCTGAAATGCCGCTCTCCCGTCACTCTGGTTAAAGTGTTATGAAAAAAAAGGCTGTTGGGGGCTAGGGAGTATCGAGTTGATCATTATACATGAAGAAATAACCAATTTCATCGTTTGGTTTATGTTTTACACGCGTTTTAAATTTTATTGCCGAAATCGCTTTTTCTCGCCGAGATAAGCACGTTTTCTGAAATGCCGCTCTCCCGTCACTCTGGTTAAAGTGTTATGAAAAAAAAGGCTGTTGGGGGCTAGGGAGTATCGAGTTGATCATTATACATGAAGAAATAACCAATTTCATCGTTTGGTTTATGTTTTACACGCGTTTTAAATTTTATTGCCGAAATCGCTTTTTCTCGCCGAGATAAGCACGTTTTCTGAAATGCCGCTCTCCCGTCACTCTGGTTAAAGTGTTATGAAAAAAAAGGCTGTTGGGGGCTAGGGAGTATCGAGTTGATCATTATACATGAAGAAATAACCAATTTCCTCGTTTGGTTTATGTTTTACACGCGTTTTAAATTTTATTGCCGAAATCGCTTTTTCTCGCCGAGATAAGCACGTTTTCTGAAATGCCGCTCTCCCGTCACTCTGGTTAAAGTGTTATGAAAAAAAAGGCTGTTGGGGGCTAGGGAGTATCGAGTTGATCATTATACATGAAGAAATAACCAATTTCCTCGTTTGGTTTATGTTTTACACGCGTTTTAAATTTTATTGCCGAAATCGCTTTTTCTCGCCGAGATAAGCACGTTTTCTGAAATGCCGCTCTCCCGTCACTCTGGTTAAAGTGTTATGAAAAAAAAGGCTGTTGGGGGCTAGGGAGTATCGAGTTGATCATTATACATGAAGAAATAACCAATTTCATCGTTTGGTTTATGTTTTACACGATGCTGAGCTCCAGCTGGAAGTGTAAAAAGAACCGGGCTGGTTAAAAAAAGAACCGGGAGACCCGGTAAAATTGCTTAGCCGGGGCTCTGGAAGCCTAACACGGCGTGATCTTGTCCAAAAAGCCGCTGCTGAGCTCCAGCTGGAAGTGTAAAAAGAACCGGGCTGGTTAAAAAAAAGAACCGGGCGACCCGGTAAAATTGCTTAGCCGGGGCTCTGGAAGCCTAACACGGCGTGATCTTGTCCAAAAAGCCGCTGCTGAGCTCCAGCTGGAAGTGTAAAAAGAACCGGGCTGGTTAAAAAAAAGAACCGGGCGGCCCGGTAAAATTGCTTAGCCGGGGCTCTGGAAGCCTAACCCGGCGTGATACTGTGCAAAAAGCCGCTGCTGAGCTCCAGCTGGAAGTGTAAAAAAAACCGGGCTGGTTAAAAAAAAGAACCGGGCGACCCTGTAAAATTGCTTAGCCGGGGCTCTGGAAGCCTAACACGGCGTGATCTTGTCCAAAAACCCGCTGCTGAGCTCCAGCTGGAAGTGTAAAAAGAACCGGGCTGGTTAAAAAAAAGAACCGGGCGGGCCGGTAAAATTGCTTAGCCGGGGCTCTGGAAGCCTAACACGGCGTGATCTTGTCCAAAAAGCCGCTCGTGAGCTCCAGCTGGAAGTGTAAAAAGAACCGGGCTGGTTCAAAAAAAGAACCGGGCGGCCCGGTAGAATTTCTTAGCCGAGGTCCTGGAAGCCTAACCCGGCGTGATCTTGCGCAAAAAGCCGCTGCTGAGCTCCAGCTGGAAGTGTAAAAAGAACCGGGCTGGTTCAAAAAAAGAACCGGGCGGCCCGGTAAAATTGCTTAGCCGGGGTCCTGGAAGCCTAACGCGGCGTGATCTTGCCCGAAAGTCGGCCTCTATACTTCCATATTAGGTACCAGGCGCTCAAAGCCAACTTGGCAAAAATTTTCTAATTGCCCACGGCTCTGCGGGGATTGTGCGTCCGACCCGCGCCGGTTCTCCAGCCGGCCTAAAATAACGCAAAACCAGCCTCTCCCCCTGGAGCTCACAGCCAAAGGCGAAACTTTTCTAAGTGCCTACGGCTCTGCGGGCTTTTGAGTCCGCCCCGCGCCGGTTCGTCGGTCGGCCTCAAAAAGCGAAAAATCAGCCTCTCTCCCTGGAGCTCGACTCGAGTTGATCATTATACATGAAGAAATAACCAATTTCATCGTTTGGTTTATGTTTTACACGCGTTTTAAATTTTATTGCCGAAATCGCTTTTTCTCGCCGAGATAAGCACGTTTTCTGAAATGCCGCTCTCCCGTCACTCTGGTTAAAGTGTTATGAAAAAAAAGGCTGTTGGGGGCTAGGGAGTATCGAGTTGATCATTATACATGAAGAAATAACCAATTTCATCGTTTGGTTTATGTTTTACACGCGTTTTAAATTTTATTGCCGAAATCTCTTTTTCTCGCCGAGATAAGCACGTTTTCTGAAATGCCGCTCTCCCGTCACTCTGGTTAAAGTGTTATGAAAAAAAAGGCTGTTGGGGGCTAGGGAGTATCGAGTTGATCATTATACATGAAGAAATAACCAATTTCATCGTTTGATTTATGTTTTACACGCGTTTTAAATTTTATTGCCGAAATCGCTTTTTCTCGCCGAGATAAGCACGTTTTCTGAAATGCCGCTCTCCCGTCACTCTGGTTAAAGTGTTATGAAAAAAAAGTCTGTTGGGGGCTAGGGAGTATCGAGTTGATCATTATACATGAAGAAATAACCAATTTCATCGTTTGGTTTATGTTTTACACGATGCTGAGCTCCAGCTGGAAGTGTAAAAAGAACCGGGCTGGTTAAAAAAAGAACCGGGCGACCCGGTAAAATTGCTTAGCCGGGGCTCTGCTAGCCTAACACGGCGTGATCTTGTCCAAAAAGCCGCTGCTGAGCTCCAGCTGGAAGTGTAAAAAGAACCGGGCTGGTTAAAAAAAAGAACCGGGCGGCCCGGTAAAATTGCTTAGCCGGGGCTCTGGAAGCCTAACCCGGCGTGATACTGTGCAAAAAGCCGCTGCTGAGCTCCAGCTGGAAGTGTAAAAAAAACCGGGCTGGTTAAAAAAAAGAACCGGGCGACCCTGTAAAATTGCTTAGCCGGGGCTCTGGAAGCCTAACACGGCGTGATCTTGTCCAAAAACCCGCTGCTGAGCTCCAGCTGGAAGTGTAAAAAGAACCGGGCTGGTTAAAAAAAAGAACCGGGCGGGCCGGTAAAATTGCTTAGCCGGGGCTCTGGAAGCCTAACACGGCGTGATCTTGTCCAAAAATCCGCTCTTGAGCTCCAGCTGGAAGTGTAAAAAGAACCGGGCTGGTTCAAAAAAAGAACCGGGCGGCCCGGTAGAATTTCTTAGCCGAGGTCCTGGAAGCCTAACCCGGCGTGATCTTGCGCAAAAAGCCGCTGCTGAGCTCCAGCTGGAAGTGTAAAAAGAACCGGGCTGGTTCAAAAAAAGAACCGGGCGGCCCGGTAAAATTGCTTAGCCGGGGTCCTGGAAGCCTAACGCGGCGTGATCTTGCCCGAAAGTCGGCCTCTATACTTCCATATTAGGTACCAGGCGCTCAGAGCCAACTTGGCAAAAATTTTCTAAGTGCCCACGGCTCTGCGGGGATTGTGCGTCCGACCCGCGCCGGTTCTCCAGCCGGCCTAAAATAACGCAAAACCAGCCTCTCCCCCTGGAGCTCACAGCCAAAGGCGAAACTTTTCTAAGTGCCTACGGCTCTGCGGGCTTTTGAGTCCGCCCCGCGCCGGTTCGTCGGTCGGCCTCAAAAAGCGAAAAATCAGCCTCTCTCCCTGGAGCTCGACTCGAGTTGATCATTATACATGAAGAAATAACCAATTTCATCGTTTGGTTTATGTTTTACACGCGTTTTAAATTTTATTGCCGAAATCGCTTTTTCTCGCCGAGATAAGCACGTTTTCTGAAATGCCGCTCTCCCGTCACTCTGGTTAAAGTGTTATGAAAAAAAAGGCTGTTGGGGGCTAGGGAGTATCGAGTTGATCATTATACATGAAGAAATAACCAATTTCATCGTTTGGTTTATGTTTTACACGCGTTTTAAATTTTATTGCCGAAATCGCTTTTTCTCGCCGAGATAAGCACGTTTTCTGAAATGCCGCTCTCCCGTCACTCTGGTTAAAGTGTTATGAAAAAAAAGGCTGTTGGGGGCTAGGGAGTATCGAGTTGATCATTATACATGAAGAAATAACCAATTTCATCGTTTGGTTTATGTTTTACACGCGTTTTAAATTTTATTGCCGAAATCGCTTTTTCTCGCCGAGATAAGCACGTTTTCTGAAATGCCGCTCTCCCGTCACTCTGGTTAAAGTGTTATGAAAAAAAAGGCTGTTGGGGGCTAGGGCGTATCGAGTTGATCATTATACATGAAGAAATAACCAATTTCATCGTTTGGTTTATGTTTTACACGCGTTTTAAATTTTATTGCCGAAATCGCTTTTTCTCGCCGAGATAAGCACGTTTTCTGAAATGCCGCTCTCCCGTCACTCTGGTTAAAGTGTTATGAAAAAAAAGGCTGTTGGGGGCTAGGGAGTATCGAGTTGATCATTATACATGAAGAAATAACCAATTTCATCGTTTGGTTTATGTTTTACACGCGTTTTAAATTTTATTGCCGAAATCGCTTTTTCTCGCCGAGATAAGCACGTTTTCTGAAATGCCGCTCTCCCGTCACTCTGGTTAAAGTGTTATGAAAAAAAGGCTGTTGGGGGCTAGGGAGTATCGAGTTGATCATTATACATGAAGAAATAACCAATTTCATCGTTTGGTTTATGTTTTACACGCGTTTTAAATTTTATTGCCGAAATCGCTTTTTCTCGCCGAGATAAGCACGTTTTCTGAAATGCCGCTCTCCCGTCACTCTGGTTAAAGTGTTATGAAAAAAAAGGCTGTTGGGGGCTAGGGAGTATCGAGTTGATCATTATACATGAAGAAATAACCAATTTCATCGTTTGGTTTATGTTTTACACGCGTTTTAAATTTTATTGCCGAAATCGCTTTTTCTCGCCGAGATAAGCACGTTTTCTGAAATGCCGCTCTCCCGTCACTCTGGTTAAAGTGTTATGAAAAAAAAGGCTGTTGGGGGCTAGGGAGTATCGAGTTGATCATTATACATGAAGAAATAACCAATTTCATCGTTTGGTTTATGTTTTACACGCGTTTTAAATTTTATTGCCGAAATCGCTTTTTCTCGCCGAGATAAGCACGTTTTCTGAAATGCCGCTCTCCCGTCACTCTGGTTAAAGTGTTATGAAAAAAAGGCTGTTGGGGGCTAGGGAGTATCGAGTTGATCATTATACATGAAGAAATAACCAATTTCATCGTTTGGTTTATGTTTTACACGCGTTTTAAATTTTATTGCCGAAATCGCTTTTTCTCGCCGAGATAAGCACGTTTTCTGAAATGCCGCTCTCCCGTCACTCTGGTTAAAGTGTTATGAAAAAAAAGGCTGTTGGGGGCTAGGGAGTATCGAGTTGATCATTATACATGAAGAAATAACCAATTTCATCGTTTGGTTTATGTTTTACACGCGTTTTAAATTTTATTGCCGAAATCGCTTTTTCTCGCCGAGATAAGCACGTTTTCTGAAATGCCGCTCTCCCGTCACTCTGGTTAAAGTGTTATGAAAAAAAAGGCTGTTGGGGGCTAGGGAGTATCGAGTTGATCATTATACATGAAGAAATAACCAATTTCATCGTTTGGTTTATGTTTTACACGCGTTTTAAATTTTATTGCCGAAATCGCTTTTTCTCGCCGAGATAAGCACGTTTTCTGAAATGCCGCTCTCCCGTCACTCTGGTTAAAGTGTTATGAAAAAAAAGGCTGTTGGGGGCTAGGGAGTATCGAGTTGATCATTATACATGAAGAAATAACCAATTTCATCGTTTGGTTTATGTTTTACACGCGTTTTAAATTTTATTGCCGAAATCGCTTTTTCTCGCCGAGATAAGCACGTTTTCTGAAATGCCGCTCTCCCGTCACTCTGGTTAAAGTGTTATGAAAAAAAAGGCTGTTGGGGGCTAGGGAGTATCGAGTTGATCATTATACATGAAGAAATAACCAATTTCATCGTTTGGTTTATGTTTTACACGCGTTTTAAATTTTATTGCCGAAATCGCTTTTTCTCGCCGAGATAAGCACGTTTTCTGAAATGCCGCTCTCCCGTCACTCTGGTTAAAGTGTTATGAAAAAAAAGGCTGTTGGGGGCTAGGGAGTATCGAGTTGATCATTATACATGAAGAAATAACCAATTTCATCGTTTGGTTTATGTTTTACACGCGTTTTAAATTTTATTGCCGAAATCGCTTTTTCTCGCCGAGATAAGCACGTTTTCTGAAATGCCGCTCTCCCGTCACTCTGGTTAAAGTGTTATGAAAAAAAAGGCTGTTGGGGGCTAGGGAGTATCGAGTTGATCATTATACATGAAGAAATAACCAATTTCATCGTTTGGTTTATGTTTTACACGCGTTTTAAATTTTATTGCCGAAATCGCTTTTTCTCGCCGAGATAAGCACGTTTTCTGAAATGCCGCTCTCCCGTCACTCTGGTTAAAGTGTTATGAAAAAAAAGGCTGTTGGGGGCTAGGGAGTATCGAGTTGATCATTATACATGAAGAAATAACCAATTTCATCGTTTGGTTTATGTTTTACACGCGTTTTAAATTTTATT
Source organism: Syngnathus leptorhynchus (assembly GCF_054491065.1). Classification (NCBI taxonomy): domain Eukaryota; kingdom Metazoa; phylum Chordata; class Actinopteri; order Syngnathiformes; family Syngnathidae; genus Syngnathus; species Syngnathus leptorhynchus. Next base: position 953,870 of record NW_028232001.1, read on the forward strand.
GCCGAAATCGCTTTTTCTCGCCGAGATAAGCACGTTTTCTGAAATGCCGCTCTCCCGTCACTCTGGTTAAAGTGTTATGAAAAAAAAGGCTGTTGGGGGCTAGGGAGTATCGAGTTGATCATTATACATGAAGAAATAATCAATTTCATCGTTTGGTTTATGTTTTACACGCGTTTTAAATTTTATTGCCGAAATCGCTTTTTCTCGCCGAGATAAGCACGTTTTCTGAAATGCCGCTCTCCCGTCACTCTGGTTAAAGTGTTATGAAAAAAAAGGCTGTTGGGGGCTAGGGAGTATCGAGTTGATCATTATACATGAAGAAATAACCAATTTCATCGTTTGGTTTATGTTTTACACGCGTTTTAAATTTTATTGCCGAAATCGCTTTTTCTCGCCGAGATAAGCACGTTTTCTGAAATGCCGCTCTCCCGTCACTCTGGTTAAAGTGTTATGAAAAAAAAGGCTGTTGGGGGCTAGGGAGTATCGAGTTGATCATTATACATGAAGAAATAACCAATTTCATCGTTTGGTTTATGTTTTACACGCGTTTTAAATTTTATTGCCGAAATCGCTTTTTCTCGCCGAGATAAGCACGTTTTCTGAAATGCCGCTCTCCCGTCACTCTGGTTAAAGTGTTATGAAAAAAAAGGCTGTTGGGGGCTAGGGAGTATCGAGTTGATCATTATACATGAAGAAATAACCAATTTCCTCGTTTGGTTTATGTTTTACACGCGTTTTAAATTTTATTGCCGAAATCGCTTTTTCTCGCCGAGATAAGCACGTTTTCTGAAATGCCGCTCTCCCGTCACTCTGGTTAAAGTGTTATGAAAAAAAAGGCTGTTGGGGGCTAGGGAGTATCGAGTTGATCATTATACATGAAGAAATAACCAATTTCCTCGTTTGGTTTATGTTTTACACGCGTTTTAAATTTTATTGCCGAAATCGCTTTTTCTCGCCGAGATAAGCACGTTTTCTGAAATGCCGCTCTCCCGTCACTCTGGTTAAAGTGTTATGAAAAAAAAGGCTGTTGGGGGCTAGGGAGTATCGAGTTGATCATTATACATGAAGAAATAACCAATTTCATCGTTTGGTTTATGTTTTACACGATGCTGAGCTCCAGCTGGAAGTGTAAAAAGAACCGGGCTGGTTAAAAAAAGAACCGGGAGACCCGGTAAAATTGCTTAGCCGGGGCTCTGGAAGCCTAACACGGCGTGATCTTGTCCAAAAAGCCGCTGCTGAGCTCCAGCTGGAAGTGTAAAAAGAACCGGGCTGGTTAAAAAAAAGAACCGGGCGACCCGGTAAAATTGCTTAGCCGGGGCTCTGGAAGCCTAACACGGCGTGATCTTGTCCAAAAAGCCGCTGCTGAGCTCCAGCTGGAAGTGTAAAAAGAACCGGGCTGGTTAAAAAAAAGAACCGGGCGGCCCGGTAAAATTGCTTAGCCGGGGCTCTGGAAGCCTAACCCGGCGTGATACTGTGCAAAAAGCCGCTGCTGAGCTCCAGCTGGAAGTGTAAAAAAAACCGGGCTGGTTAAAAAAAAGAACCGGGCGACCCTGTAAAATTGCTTAGCCGGGGCTCTGGAAGCCTAACACGGCGTGATCTTGTCCAAAAACCCGCTGCTGAGCTCCAGCTGGAAGTGTAAAAAGAACCGGGCTGGTTAAAAAAAAGAACCGGGCGGGCCGGTAAAATTGCTTAGCCGGGGCTCTGGAAGCCTAACACGGCGTGATCTTGTCCAAAAAGCCGCTCGTGAGCTCCAGCTGGAAGTGTAAAAAGAACCGGGCTGGTTCAAAAAAAGAACCGGGCGGCCCGGTAGAATTTCTTAGCCGAGGTCCTGGAAGCCTAACCCGGCGTGATCTTGCGCAAAAAGCCGCTGCTGAGCTCCAGCTGGAAGTGTAAAAAGAACCGGGCTGGTTCAAAAAAAGAACCGGGCGGCCCGGTAAAATTGCTTAGCCGGGGTCCTGGAAGCCTAACGCGGCGTGATCTTGCCCGAAAGTCGGCCTCTATACTTCCATATTAGGTACCAGGCGCTCAAAGCCAACTTGGCAAAAATTTTCTAAGTGCCCACGGCTCTGCGGGGATTGTGCGTCCGACCCGCGCCGGTTCTCCAGCCGGCCTAAAATAACGCAAAACCAGCCTCTCCCCCTGGAGCTCACAGCCAAAGGCGAAACTTTTCTAAGTGCCTACGGCTCTGCGGGCTTTTGAGTCCGCCCCGCGCCGGTTCGTCGGTCGGCCTCAAAAAGCGAAAAATCAGCCTCTCTCCCTGGAGCTCGACTCGAGTTGATCATTATACATGAAGAAATAACCAATTTCATCGTTTGGTTTATGTTTTACACGCGTTTTAAATTTTATTGCCGAAATCGCTTTTTCTCGCCGAGATAAGCACGTTTTCTGAAATGCCGCTCTCCCGTCACTCTGGTTAAAGTGTTATGAAAAAAAAGGCTGTTGGGGGCTAGGGAGTATCGAGTTGATCATTATACATGAAGAAATAACCAATTTCATCGTTTGGTTTATGTTTTACACGCGTTTTAAATTTTATTGCCGAAATCTCTTTTTCTCGCCGAGATAAGCACGTTTTCTGAAATGCCGCTCTCCCGTCACTCTGGTTAAAGTGTTATGAAAAAAAAGGCTGTTGGGGGCTAGGGAGTATCGAGTTGATCATTATACATGAAGAAATAACCAATTTCATCGTTTGATTTATGTTTTACACGCGTTTTAAATTTTATTGCCGAAATCGCTTTTTCTCGCCGAGATAAGCACGTTTTCTGAAATGCCGCTCTCCCGTCACTCTGGTTAAAGTGTTATGAAAAAAAAGTCTGTTGGGGGCTAGGGAGTATCGAGTTGATCATTATACATGAAGAAATAACCAATTTCATCGTTTGGTTTATGTTTTACACGATGCTGAGCTCCAGCTGGAAGTGTAAAAAGAACCGGGCTGGTTAAAAAAAGAACCGGGCGACCCGGTAAAATTGCTTAGCCGGGGCTCTGCTAGCCTAACACGGCGTGATCTTGTCCAAAAAGCCGCTGCTGAGCTCCAGCTGGAAGTGTAAAAAGAACCGGGCTGGTTAAAAAAAAGAACCGGGCGGCCCGGTAAAATTGCTTAGCCGGGGCTCTGGAAGCCTAACCCGGCGTGATACTGTGCAAAAAGCCGCTGCTGAGCTCCAGCTGGAAGTGTAAAAAAAACCGGGCTGGTTAAAAAAAAGAACCGGGCGACCCTGTAAAATTGCTTAGCCGGGGCTCTGGAAGCCTAACACGGCGTGATCTTGTCCAAAAACCCGCTGCTGAGCTCCAGCTGGAAGTGTAAAAAGAACCGGGCTGGTTAAAAAAAAGAACCGGGCGGGCCGGTAAAATTGCTTAGCCGGGGCTCTGGAAGCCTAACACGGCGTGATCTTGTCCAAAAATCCGCTCTTGAGCTCCAGCTGGAAGTGTAAAAAGAACCGGGCTGGTTCAAAAAAAGAACCGGGCGGCCCGGTAGAATTTCTTAGCCGAGGTCCTGGAAGCCTAACCCGGCGTGATCTTGCGCAAAAAGCCGCTGCTGAGCTCCAGCTGGAAGTGTAAAAAGAACCGGGCTGGTTCAAAAAAAGAACCGGGCGGCCCGGTAAAATTGCTTAGCCGGGGTCCTGGAAGCCTAACGCGGCGTGATCTTGCCCGAAAGTCGGCCTCTATACTTCCATATTAGGTACCAGGCGCTCAGAGCCAACTTGGCAAAAATTTTCTAAGTGCCCACGGCTCTGCGGGGATTGTGCGTCCGACCCGCGCCGGTTCTCCAGCCGGCCTAAAATAACGCAAAACCAGCCTCTCCCCCTGGAGCTCACAGCCAAAGGCGAAACTTTTCTAAGTGCCTACGGCTCTGCGGGCTTTTGAGTCCGCCCCGCGCCGGTTCGTCGGTCGGCCTCAAAAAGCGAAAAATCAGCCTCTCTCCCTGGAGCTCGACTCGAGTTGATCATTATACATGAAGAAATAACCAATTTCATCGTTTGGTTTATGTTTTACACGCGTTTTAAATTTTATTGCCGAAATCGCTTTTTCTCGCCGAGATAAGCACGTTTTCTGAAATGCCGCTCTCCCGTCACTCTGGTTAAAGTGTTATGAAAAAAAAGGCTGTTGGGGGCTAGGGAGTATCGAGTTGATCATTATACATGAAGAAATAACCAATTTCATCGTTTGGTTTATGTTTTACACGCGTTTTAAATTTTATTGCCGAAATCGCTTTTTCTCGCCGAGATAAGCACGTTTTCTGAAATGCCGCTCTCCCGTCACTCTGGTTAAAGTGTTATGAAAAAAAAGGCTGTTGGGGGCTAGGGAGTATCGAGTTGATCATTATACATGAAGAAATAACCAATTTCATCGTTTGGTTTATGTTTTACACGCGTTTTAAATTTTATTGCCGAAATCGCTTTTTCTCGCCGAGATAAGCACGTTTTCTGAAATGCCGCTCTCCCGTCACTCTGGTTAAAGTGTTATGAAAAAAAAGGCTGTTGGGGGCTAGGGCGTATCGAGTTGATCATTATACATGAAGAAATAACCAATTTCATCGTTTGGTTTATGTTTTACACGCGTTTTAAATTTTATTGCCGAAATCGCTTTTTCTCGCCGAGATAAGCACGTTTTCTGAAATGCCGCTCTCCCGTCACTCTGGTTAAAGTGTTATGAAAAAAAAGGCTGTTGGGGGCTAGGGAGTATCGAGTTGATCATTATACATGAAGAAATAACCAATTTCATCGTTTGGTTTATGTTTTACACGCGTTTTAAATTTTATTGCCGAAATCGCTTTTTCTCGCCGAGATAAGCACGTTTTCTGAAATGCCGCTCTCCCGTCACTCTGGTTAAAGTGTTATGAAAAAAAGGCTGTTGGGGGCTAGGGAGTATCGAGTTGATCATTATACATGAAGAAATAACCAATTTCATCGTTTGGTTTATGTTTTACACGCGTTTTAAATTTTATTGCCGAAATCGCTTTTTCTCGCCGAGATAAGCACGTTTTCTGAAATGCCGCTCTCCCGTCACTCTGGTTAAAGTGTTATGAAAAAAAAGGCTGTTGGGGGCTAGGGAGTATCGAGTTGATCATTATACATGAAGAAATAACCAATTTCATCGTTTGGTTTATGTTTTACACGCGTTTTAAATTTTATTGCCGAAATCGCTTTTTCTCGCCGAGATAAGCACGTTTTCTGAAATGCCGCTCTCCCGTCACTCTGGTTAAAGTGTTATGAAAAAAAAGGCTGTTGGGGGCTAGGGAGTATCGAGTTGATCATTATACATGAAGAAATAACCAATTTCATCGTTTGGTTTATGTTTTACACGCGTTTTAAATTTTATTGCCGAAATCGCTTTTTCTCGCCGAGATAAGCACGTTTTCTGAAATGCCGCTCTCCCGTCACTCTGGTTAAAGTGTTATGAAAAAAAAGGCTGTTGGGGGCTAGGGAGTATCGAGTTGATCATTATACATGAAGAAATAACCAATTTCATCGTTTGGTTTATGTTTTACACGCGTTTTAAATTTTATTGCCGAAATCGCTTTTTCTCGCCGAGATAAGCACGTTTTCTGAAATGCCGCTCTCCCGTCACTCTGGTTAAAGTGTTATGAAAAAAAAGGCTGTTGGGGGCTAGGGAGTATCGAGTTGATCATTATACATGAAGAAATAACCAATTTCATCGTTTGGTTTATGTTTTACACGCGTTTTAAATTTTATTGCCGAAATCGCTTTTTCTCGCCGAGATAAGCACGTTTTCTGAAATGCCGCTCTCCCGTCACTCTGGTTAAAGTGTTATGAAAAAAAAGGCTGTTGGGGGCTAGGGAGTATCGAGTTGATCATTATACATGAAGAAATAACCAATTTCATCGTTTGGTTTATGTTTTACACGCGTTTTAAATTTTATTGCCGAAATCGCTTTTTCTCGCCGAGATAAGCACGTTTTCTGAAATGCCGCTCTCCCGTCACTCTGGTTAAAGTGTTATGAAAAAAAAGGCTGTTGGGGGCTAGGGAGTATCGAGTTGATCATTATACATGAAGAAATAAGCAATTTCATCGTTTGGTTTATGTTTTACACGCGTTTTAAATTTTATTGCCGAAATCGCTTTTTCTCGCCGAGATAAGCACGTTTTCTGAAATGCCGCTCTCCCGTCACTCTGGTTAAAGTGTTATGAAAAAAAAGGCTGTTGGGGGCTAGGGAGTATCGAGTTGATCATTATACATGAAGAAATAACCAATTTCATCGTTTGGTTTATGTTTTACACGCGTTTTAAATTTTATTGCCGAAATCGCTTTTTCTCGCCGAGATAAGCACGTTTTCTGAAATGCCGCTCTCCCGTCACTCTGGTTAAAGTGTTATGAAAAAAAAGGCTGTTGGGGGCTAGGGAGTATCGAGTTGATCATTATACATGAAGAAATAACCAATTTCATCGTTTGGTTTATGTTTTACACGCGTTTTAAATTTTATTGCCGAAATCGCTTTTTCTCGCCGAGATAAGCACGTTTTCTGAAATGCCGCTCTCCCGTCACTCTGGTTAAAGTGTTATGGAAAAAAAGGCTGTTGGGGGCTAGGGAGTATCGAGTTGATCATTATACATGAAGAAATAACCAATTTCATCGTTTGGTTTATGTTTTACACGCGTTTTAAATTTTATTGCCGAAATCGCTTTTTCTCGCCGAGATAAGCACGTTTTCTGAAATGCCGCTCTCCCGTCACTCTGGTTAAAGTGTTATGAAAAAAAAGGCTGTTGGGGGCTAGGGCGTATCGAGTTGATCATTATACATGAAGAAATAACCAATTTCATCGTTTGGTTTATGTTTTACACGCGTTTTAAATTTGATTGCCGAAATCGCTTTTTCTCGCCGAGATAAGCACGTTTTCTGAAATGCCGCTCTCCCGTCACTCTGGTTAAAGTGTTATGAAAAAAAAGGCTGTTGGGGGCTAGGGAGTATCGAGTTGATCATTATACATGAAGAAATAACCAATTTCATCGTTTGGTTTATGTTTTACACGCGTTTTAAATTTTATTGCCGAAATCGCTTTTTCTCGCCGAGATAAGCACGTTTTCTGAAATGCCGCTCTCCCGTCACTCTGGTTAAAGTGTTATGAAAAAAAGGCTGTTGGGGGCTAGGGAGTATCGAGTTGATCATTATACATGAAGAAATAACCAATTTCATCGTTTGGTTTATGTTTTACACGCGTTTTAAATTTTATTGCCGAAATCGCTTTTTCTCGCCGAGATAAGCACGTTTTCTGAAATGCCGCTCTCCCGTCACTCTGGTTAAAGTGTTATGAAAAAAAAGGCTGTTGGGGGCTAGGGAGTATCGAGTTGATCATTATACATGAAGAAATAACCAATTTCATCGTTTGGTTTATGTTTTACACGCGTTTTAAATTTTATTGCCGAAATCGCTTTTTCTCGCCGAGATAAGCACGTTTTCTGAAATGCCGCTCTCCCGTCACTCTGGTTAAAGTGTTATGAAAAAAAAGGCTGTTGGGGGCTAGGGAGTATCGAGTTGATCATTATACATGAAGAAATAACCAATTTCATCGTTTGGTTTATGTTTTACACGCGTTTTAAATTTTATTGCCGAAATCGCTTTTTCTCGCCGAGATAAGCACGTTTTCTGAAATGCCGCTCTCCCGTCACTCTGGTTAAAGTGTTATGAAAAAAAAGGCTGTTGGGGGCTAGGGAGTATCGAGTTGATCATTATACATGAAGAAATAACCAATTTCATCGTTTGGTTTATGTTTTACACGCGTTTTAAATTTTATTGCCGAAATCGCTTTTTCTCGCCGAGATAAGCACGTTTTCTGAAATGCCGCTCTCCCGTCACTCTGGTTAAAGTGTTATGAAAAAAAAGGCTGTTGGGGGCTAGGGAGTATCGAGTTGATCATTATACATGAAGAAATAACCAATTTCATCGTTTGGTTTATGTTTTACACGCGTTTTAAATTTTATTGCCGAAATCGCTTTTTCTCGCCGAGATAAGCACGTTTTCTGAAATGCCGCTCTCCCGTCACTCTGGTTAAAGTGTTATGAAAAAAAAGGCTGTTGGGGGCTAGGGAGTATCGAGTTGATCATTATACATGAAGAAATAACCAATTTCATCGTTTGGTTTATGTTTTACACGCGTTTTAAATTTTATTGCCGAAATCGCTTTTTCTCGCCGAGATAAGCACGTTTTCTGAAATGCCGCTCTCCCGTCACTCTGGTTAAAGTGTTATGAAAAAAAAGGCTGTTGGGGGCTAGGGAGTATCGAGTTGATCATTATACATGAAGAAATAAGCAATTTCATCGTTTGGTTTATGTTTTACACGCGTTTTAAATTTTATTGCCGAAATCGCTTTTTCTCGCCGAGATAAGCACGTTTTCTGAAATGCCGCTCTCCCGTCACTCTGGTTAAAGTGTTATGAAAAAAAAGGCTGTTGGGGGCTAGGGAGTATCGAGTTGATCATTATACATGAAGAAATAACCAATTTCATCGTTTGGTTTATGTTTTACACGCGTTTTAAATTTTATTGCCGAAATCGCTTTTTCTCGCCGAGATAAGCACGTTTTCTGAAATGCCGCTCTCCCGTCACTCTGGTTAAAGTGTTATGAAAAAAAAGGCTGTTGGGGGCTAGGGAGTATCGAGTTGATCATTATACATGAAGAAATAACCAATTTCATCGTTTGGTTTATGTTTTACACGCGTTTTAAATTTTATTGCCGAAATCGCTTTTTCTCGCCGAGATAAGCACGTTTTCTGAAATGCCGCTCTCCCGTCACTCTGGTTAAAGTGTTATGAAAAAAAAGGCTGTTGGGGGCTAGGGAGTATCGAGTTGATCATTATACATGAAGAAATAACCAATTTCATCGTTTGGTTTATGTTTTACACGCGTTTTAAATTTTATTGCCGAAATCGCTTTTTCTCGCCGAGATAAGCACGTTTTCTGAAATGCCGCTCTCCCGTCACTCTGGTTAAAGTGTTATGAAAAAAAAGGCTGTTGGGGGCTAGGGAGTATCGAGTTGATCATTATACATGAAGAAATAACCAATTTCATCGTTTGGTTTATGTTTTACACGCGTTTTAAATTTTATTGCCGAAATCGCTTTTTCTCGCCGAGATAAGCACGTTTTCTGAAATGCCGCTCTCCCGTCACTCTGGTTAAAGTGTTATGAAAAAAAAGGCTGTTGGGGGCTAGGGAGTATCGAGTTGATCATTATACATGAAGAAATAACCAATTTCCTCGTTTGGTTTATGTTTTACACGCGTTTTAAATTTTATTGCCGAAATCGCTTTTTCTCGCCGAGATAAGCACGTTTTCTGAAATGCCGCTCTCCCGTCACTCTGGTTAAAGTGTTATGAAAAAAAAGGCTGTTGGGGGCTAGGGAGTATCGAGTTGATCATTATACATGAAGAAATAACCAATTTCCTCGTTTGGTTTATGTTTTACACGCGTTTTAAATTTTATTGCCGAAATCGCTTTTTCTCGCCGAGATAAGCACGTTTTCTGAAATGCCGCTCTCCCGTCACTCTGGTTAAAGTGTTATGAAAAAAAAGGCTGTTGGGGGCTAGGGAGTATCGAGTTGATCATTATACATGAAGAAATAACCAATTTCATCGTTTGGTTTATGTTTTACACGATGCTGAGCTCCAGCTGGAAGTGTAAAAAGAACCGGGCTGGTTAAAAAAAGAACCGGGAGACCCGGTAAAATTGCTTAGCCGGGGCTCTGGAAGCCTAACACGGCGTGATCTTGTCCAAAAAGCCGCTGCTGAGCTCCAGCTGGAAGTGTAAAAAGAACCGGGCTGGTTAAAAAAAAGAACCGGGCGACCCGGTAAAATTGCTTAGCCGGGGCTCTGGAAGCCTAACACGGCGTGATCTTGTCCAAAAAGCCGCTGCTGAGCTCCAGCTGGAAGTGTAAAAAGAACCGGGCTGGTTAAAAAAAAGAACCGGGCGGCCCGGTAAAATTGCTTAGCCGGGGCTCTGGAAGCCTAACCCGGCGTGATACTGTGCAAAAAGCCGCTGCTGAGCTCCAGCTGGAAGTGTAAAAAAAACCGGGCTGGTTAAAAAAAAGAACCGGGCGACCCTGTAAAATTGCTTAGCCGGGGCTCTGGAAGCCTAACACGGCGTGATCTTGTCCAAAAACCCGCTGCTGAGCTCCAGCTGGAAGTGTAAAAAGAACCGGGCTGGTTAAAAAAAAGAACCGGGCGGGCCGGTAAAATTGCTTAGCCGGGGCTCTGGAAGCCTAACACGGCGTGATCTTGTCCAAAAAGCCGCTCGTGAGCTCCAGCTGGAAGTGTAAAAAGAACCGGGCTGGTTCAAAAAAAGAACCGGGCGGCCCGGTAGAATTTCTTAGCCGAGGTCCTGGAAGCCTAACCCGGCGTGATCTTGCGCAAAAAGCCGCTGCTGAGCTCCAGCTGGAAGTGTAAAAAGAACCGGGCTGGTTCAAAAAAAGAACCGGGCGGCCCGGTAAAATTGCTTAGCCGGGGTCCTGGAAGCCTAACGCGGCGTGATCTTGCCCGAAAGTCGGCCTCTATACTTCCATATTAGGTACCAGGCGCTCAAAGCCAACTTGGCAAAGATTTTCTAAGTGCCCACGGCTCTGCGGGGATTGTGCGTCCGACCCGCGCCGGTTCTCCAGCCGGCCTAAAATAACGCAAAACCAGCCTCTCCCCCTGGAGCTCACAGCCAAAGGCGAAACTTTTCTAAGTGCCTACGGCTCTGCGGGCTTTTGAGTCCGCCCCGCGCCGGTTCGTCGGTCGGCCTCAAAAAGCGAAAAATCAGCCTCTCTCCCTGGAGCTCGACTCGAGTTGATCATTATACATGAAGAAATAACCAATTTCATCGTTTGGTTTATGTTTTACACGCGTTTTAAATTTTATTGCCGAAATCGCTTTTTCTCGCCGAGATAAGCACGTTTTCTGAAATGCCGCTCTCCCGTCACTCTGGTTAAAGTGTTATGAAAAAAAAGGCTGTTGGGGGCTAGGGAGTATCGAGTTGATCATTATACATGAAGAAATAACCAATTTCATCGTTTGGTTTATGTTTTACACGCGTTTTAAATTTTATTGCCGAAATCTCTTTTTCTCGCCGAGATAAGCACGTTTTCTGAAATGCCGCTCTCCCGTCACTCTGGTTAAAGTGTTATGAAAAAAAAGGCTGTTGGGGGCTAGGGAGTATCGAGTTGATCATTATACATGAAGAAATAACCAATTTCATCGTTTGATTTATGTTTTACACGCGTTTTAAATTTTATTGCCGAAATCGCTTTTTCTCGCCGAGATAAGCACGTTTTCTGAAATGCCGCTCTCCCGTCACTCTGGTTAAAGTGTTATGAAAAAAAAGTCTGTTGGGGGCTAGGGAGTATCGAGTTGATCATTATACATGAAGAAATAACCAATTTCATCGTTTGGTTTATGTTTTACACGATGCTGAGCTCCAGCTGGAAGTGTAAAAAGAACCGGGCTGGTTAAAAAAAGAACCGGGCGACCCGGTAAAATTGCTTAGCCGGGGCTCTGCTAGCCTAACACGGCGTGATCTTGTCCAAAAAGCCGCTGCTGAGCTCCAGCTGGAAGTGTAAAAAGAACCGGGCTGGTTAAAAAAAAGAACCGGGCGGCCCGGTAAAATTGCTTAGCCGGGGCTCTGGAAGCCTAACCCGGCGTGATACTGTGCAAAAAGCCGCTGCTGAGCTCCAGCTGGAAGTGTAAAAAAAACCGGGCTGGTTAAAAAAAAGAACCGGGCGACCCTGTAAAATTGCTTAGCCGGGGCTCTGGAAGCCTAACACGGCGTGATCTTGTCCAAAAACCCGCTGCTGAGCTCCAGCTGGAAGTGTAAAAAGAACCGGGCTGGTTAAAAAAAAGAACCGGGCGGGCCGGTAAAATTGCTTAGCCGGGGCTCTGGAAGCCTAACACGGCGTGATCTTGTCCAAAAATCCGCTCTTGAGCTCCAGCTGGAAGTGTAAAAAGAACCGGGCTGGTTCAAAAAAAGAACCGGGCGGCCCGGTAGAATTTCTTAGCCGAGGTCCTGGAAGCCTAACCCGGCGTGATCTTGCGCAAAAAGCCGCTGCTGAGCTCCAGCTGGAAGTGTAAAAAGAACCGGGCTGGTTCAAAAAAAGAACCGGGCGGCCCGGTAAAATTGCTTAGCCGGGGTCCTGGAAGCCTAACGCGGCGTGATCTTGCCCGAAAGTCGGCCTCTATACTTCCATATTAGGTACCAGGCGCTCAGAGCCAACTTGGCAAAAATTTTCTAAGTGCCCACGGCTCTGCGGGGATTGTGCGTCCGACCCGCGCCGGTTCTCCAGCCGGCCTAAAATAACGCAAAACCAGCCTCTCCCCCTGGAGCTCACAGCCAAAGGCGAAACTTTTCTAAGTGCCTACGGCTCTGCGGGCTTTTGAGTCCGCCCCGCGCCGGTTCGTCGGTCGGCCTCAAAAAGCGAAAAATCAGCCTCTCTCCCTGGAGCTCGACTCGAGTTGATCATTATACATGAAGAAATAACCAATTTCATCGTTTGGTTTATGTTTTACACGCGTTTTAAATTTTATTGCCGAAATCGCTTTTTCTCGCCGAGATAAGCACGTTTTCTGAAATGCCGCTCTCCCGTCACTCTGGTTAAAGTGTTATGAAAAAAAAGGCTGTTGGGGGCTAGGGAGTATCGAGTTGATCATTATACATGAAGAAATAACCAATTTCATCGTTTGGTTTATGTTTTACACGCGTTTTAAATTTTATTGCCGAAATCGCTTTTTCTCGCCGAGATAAGCACGTTTTCTGAAATGCCGCTCTCCCGTCACTCTGGTTAAAGTGTTATGAAAAAAAAGGCTGTTGGGGGCTAGGGAGTATCGAGTTGATCATTATACATGAAGAAATAACCAATTTCATCGTTTGGTTTATGTTTTACACGCGTTTTAAATTTTATTGCCGAAATCGCTTTTTCTCGCCGAGATAAGCACGTTTTCTGAAATGCCGCTCTCCCGTCACTCTGGTTAAAGTGTTATGAAAAAAAAGGCTGTTGGGGGCTAGGGAGTATCGAGTTGATCATTATACATGAAGAAATAACCAATTTCATCGTTTGGTTTATGTTTTACACGCGTTTTAAATTTTATTGCCGAAATCGCTTTTTCTCGCCGAGATAAGCACGTTTTCTGAAATGCCGCTCTCCCGTCACTCTGGTTAAAGTGTTATGAAAAAAAAGGCTGTTGGGGGCTAGGGAGTATCGAGTTGATCATTATACATGAAAAAATAACCAATTTCATCGTTTGGTTTATGTTTTACACGCGTTTTAAATTTTATTGCCGAAATCGCTTTTTCTCGCCGAGATAAGCACGTTTTCTGAAATGCCGCTCTCCCGTCACTCTGGTTAAAGTGTTATGAAAAAAAAGGCTGTTGGGGGCTAGGGAGTATCGAGTTGATCATTATACATGAAGAAATAACCAATTTCATCGTTTGGTTTATGTTTTACACGCGTTTTAAATTTTATTGCCGAAATCGCTTTTTCTCGCCGAGATAAGCACGTTTTCTGAAATGCCGCTCTCCCGTCACTCTGGTTAAAGTGTTATGAAAAAAAAGGCTGTTGGGGGCTAGGGAGTATCGAGTTGATCATTATACATGAAGAAATAACCAATTTCATCGTTTGGTTTATGTTTTACACGCGTTTTAAATTTTATTGCCGAAATCGCTTTTTCTCGCCGAGATAAGCACGTTTTCTGAAATGCCGCTCTCCCGTCACTCTGGTTAAAGTGTTATGAAAAAAAAGGCTGTTGGGGGCTAGGGAGTATCGAGTTGATCATTATACATGAAGAAATAACCAATTTCATCGTTTGGTTTATGTTTTACACGCGTTTTAAATTTTATTGCCGAAATCGCTTTTTCTCGCCGAGATAAGCACGTTTTCTGAAATGCCGCTCTCCCGTCACTCTGGTTAAAGTGTTATGAAAAAAAAGGCTGTTGGGGGCTAGGGAGTATCGAGTTGATCATTATACATGAAGAAATAACCAATTTCATCGTTTGGTTTATGTTTTACACGCGTTTTAAATTTTATTGCCGAAATCGCTTTTTCTCGCCGAGATAAGCACGTTTTCTGAAATGCCGCTCTCCCGTCACTCTGGTTAAAGTGTTATGAAAAAAAAGGCTGTTGGGGGCTAGGGAGTATCGAGTTGATCATTATACATGAAGAAATAAGCAATTTCATCGTTTGGTTTATGTTTTACACGCGTTTTAAATTTTATTGCCGAAATCGCTTTTTCTCGCCGAGATAAGCACGTTTTCTGAAATGCCGCTCTCCCGTAACTCTGGTTAAAGTGTTATGAAAAAAAAGGCTGTTGGGGGCTAGGGAGTATCGAGTTGATCATTATACATGAAGAAATAACCAATTTCATCGTTTGGTTTATGTTTTACACGCGTTTTAAATTTTATTGCCGAAATCGCTTTTTCTCGCCGAGATAAGCACGTTTTCTGAAATGCCGGTCTCCCGTCACTCTGGTTAAAGTGTTATGAAAAAAAAGGCTGTTGGGGGCTAGGGAGTATCGAGTTGATCATTATACATGAAGAAATAACCAATTTCATCGTTTGGTTTATGTTTTACACGCGTTTTAAATTTTATTGCCGAAATCGCTTTTTCTCGCCGAGATAAGCACGTTTTCTGAAATGCCGCTCTCCCGTCACTCTGGTTAAAGTGTTATGAAAAAAAAGGCTGTTGGGGGCTAGGGAGTATCGAGTTGATCATTATACATGAAGAAATAACCAATTTCATCGTTTGGTTTATGTTTTACACGCGTTTTAAATTTTATTGCCGAAATCGCTTTTTCTCGCCGAGATAAGCACGTTTTCTGAAATGCCGCTCTCCCGTCACTCTGGTTAAAGTGTTATGAAAAAAAAGGCTGTTGGGGGCTAGGGAGTATCGAGTTGATCATTATACATGAAGAAATAACCAATTTCATCGTTTGGTTTATGTTTTACACGCGTTTTAAATTTTATTGCCGAAATCGCTTTTTCTCGCCGAGATAAGCACGTTTTCTGAAATGCCGCTCTCCCGTCACTCTGGTTAAAGTGTTATGAAAAAAAAGGCTGTTGGGGGCTAGGGAGTATCGAGTTGATCATTATACATGAAGAAATAACCAATTTCATCGTTTGGTTTATGTTTTACACGCGTTTTAAATTTTATTGCCGAAATCGCTTTTTCTCGCCGAGATAAGCACGTTTTCTGAAATGCCGCTCTCCCGTCACTCTGGTTAAAGTGTTATGAAAAAAAAGGCTGTTGGGGGCTAGGGAGTATCGAGTTGATCATTATACATGAAGAAATAACCAATTTCATCGTTTGGTTTATGTTTTACACGCGTTTTAAATGGCGAAACTTTTCTAAGTGCCTACGGCTCTGCGGGCTTTTGAGTCCGCCCCGGCGCCGGTTCGGTCGGTCGGCCTCAAAAAGCGAAAAATCAGCCTCTCTCCTGGAGCTCGACTCGAGTTGATCATTATACATGAAGAAATAACCAATTTCATCGTTTGGTTTATGTTTTACACGCGTTTTAAATTTTATTGCCGAAATCGCTTTTTCTCGCCGAGATAAGCACGTTTTTCTGAAATGCCGCTCTCCCGTCACTCTGGTTAAGAGTGTTATGAAAAAAAAGGCAGTTGGGGGCTAGGGAGTATCGAGTTGATCATTATACATGAAGAAATAACCCAATTTCATCGTTTGGTTTATGTTTTACACGCGTTTTAAATTTTATTGCCGAAATCGCTTTTCTAGCCGAGATAAGCACGTTTTCTGAAATGCCGCTCTCCCGTCACTCTGGTTAAAGTGTTATGAAAAAAAAGGCTGTCTGGGGGCTAGGGAGTATCGAGTTGATCATTATACATGAAGAAATAACCAATTTCATCGTTTGGTTTATGTTTTTACACGCGTTTTAAATTTTATTGCCGAAATCGCTTTTTCTCGCCGAGATAAGCACGTTTTCTGAAATGCCGCTCTCCCGTCACTCTGGTTAAAGTGTTATGAAAAAAAAGGCTGTTGGGGGCTAGGGAGTATCGAGTTGATCATTATACATGAAGAAATAACCAATTTCATCGTTTGGGTTTATGTTTTACACGCGTTTTTAAATTTTATTGCCGAAATCGCTTTTTCTAGCCGAGATAAGCACGTTTTCTGAAATGCCGCTCTCCCGTCACTCTGGTTAAAGTGTTATGAAAAAAAAGGCTGTTGGGGGGCTAGGGAGTATCGAGTTGATCATTATACATGAAGAAATAACCAATTTCATCGTTTGGTTTATGTTTTACACGCGTTTTAAATTTTATTGCCGAAATCGCTTTTTCTCGCCGAGATAAGCACGTTTTCTGAAATGCCGCTCTCCCGTCACTCTGGTTAAAGTGTTATGAAAAAAAAGGCTGTTGGGGGCTAGGGAGTATCGAGTTGATCATTATACATGAAGAAATAACCAATTTCATCGTTTGGTTTATGTTTTACACGCGTTTAAATTTTATTGCCGAAATTCGCTTTTTCTCGCCGAGATAAGCACGTTTTCTGAAATGCCGCTCTCCCGTCACTCTGGTTAAAGTGTTATGAAAAAAAAGGCTGTTGGGGGCTAGGGAGTATCGAGTTGATCATTATACATGAAGAAATAACCAATTTCATCGTTTGGTTTATGTTTTACACGCGTTTTAAATTTTATTGCCGAAATCGCTTTTTCTCGCCGAGATAAGCACGTTTTCTGAAATGCCGCTCTCCCGTCACTCTGGTTAAAGTGTTATGAAAAAAAAGGCTGTTGGGGGCTAGGGAGTATCGAGTTGATCATTATACATGAAGAAATAACCAATTTCATCGTTTGGTTTATGTTTTACACGCGTTTTAAATTTTATTGCCGAAATCGCTTTTTCTCGCCGAGATAAGCACGTTTTCTGAAATGCCGCTCTCCCGTCACTCTGGTTAAAGTGTTATGAAAAAAAAGGCTGTTGGGGGCTAGGGAGTATCGAGTTGATCATTATACATGAAGAAATAACCAATTTCATCGTTTGGTTTATGTTTTACACGCGTTTTAAATTTTATTGCCGAAATCGCTTTTTCTCGCCGAGATAAGCACGTTTTCTGAAATGCCGCTCTCCCGTCACTCTGGTTAAAGTGTTATGAAAAAAAAGGCTGTTGGGGGCTAGGGAGTATCGAGTTGATCATTATACATGAAGAAATAACCAATTTCATCGTTTGGTTTATGTTTTACACGCGTTTTAAATTTTATTGCCGAAATCGCTTTTTCTCGCCGAGATAAGCACGTTTTCTGAAATGCCGCTCTCCCGTCACTCTGGTTAAAGTGTTATGAAAAAAAAGGCTGTTGGGGGCTAGGGAGTATCGAGTTGATCATTATACATGAAGAAATAACCAATTTCATCGTTTGGTTTATGTTTTACACGCGTTTTAAATTTTATTGCCGAAATCGCTTTTTCTCGCCGAGATAAGCACGTTTTCTGAAATGCCGCTCTCCCGTCACTCTGGTTAAAGTGTTATGAAAAAAAAGGCTGTTGGGGGCTAGGGAGTATCGAGTTGATCATTATACATGAAGAAATAACCAATTTCATCGTTTGGTTTATGTTTTACACGCGTTTTAAATTTTATTGCCGAAATCGCTTTTTCTCGCCGAGATAAGCACGTTTTCTGAAATGCCGCTCTCCCGTCACTCTGGTTAAAGTGTTATGAAAAAAAAGGCTGTTGGGGGCTAGGGAGTATCGAGTTGATCATTATACATGAAGAAATAACCAATTTCATCGTTTGGTTTATGTTTTACACGCGTTTTAAATTTTATTGCCGAAATCGCTTTTTCTCGCCGAGATAAGCACGTTTTCTGAAATGCCGCTCTCCCGTCACTCTGGTTAAAGTGTTATGAAAAAAAAGGCTGTTGGGGGCTAGGGAGTATCGAGTTGATCATTATACATGAAGAAATAACCAATTTCATCGTTTGGTTTATGTTTTACACGCGTTTTAAATTTTATTGCCGAAATCGCTTTTTCTCGCCGAGATAAGCACGTTTTCTGAAATGCCGCTCTCCCGTCACTCTGGTTAAAGTGTTATGAAAAAAAAGGCTGTTGGGGGCTAGGGAGTATCGAGTTGATCATTATACATGAAGAAATAACCAATTTCATCGTTTGGTTTATGTTTTACACGCGTTTTAAATTTTATTGCCGAAATCGCTTTTTCTCGCCGAGATAAGCACGTTTTCTGAAATGCCGCTCTCCCGTCACTCTGGTTAAAGTGTTATGAAAAAAAAGGCTGTTGGGGGCTAGGGAGTATCGAGTTGATCATTATACATGAAGAAATAACCAATTTCATCGTTTGGTTTATGTTTTACACGCGTTTTAAATTTTATTGCCGAAATCGCTTTTTCTCGCCGAGATAAGCACGTTTTCTGAAATGCCGCTCTCCCGTCACTCTGGTTAAAGTGTTATGAAAAAAAAGGCTGTTGGGGGCTAGGGAGTATCGAGTTGATCATTATACATGAAGAAATAACCAATTTCATCGTTTGGTTTATGTTTTACACGCGTTTTAAATTTTATTGCCGAAATCGCTTTTTCTCGCCGAGATAAGCACGTTTTCTGAAATGCCGCTCTCCCGTCACTCTGGTTAAAGTGTTATGAAAAAAAAGGCTGTTGGGGGCTAGGGAGTATCGAGTTGATCATTATACATGAAGAAATAACCAATTTCATCGTTTGGTTTATGTTTTACACGCGTTTTAAATTTTATTGCCGAAATCGCTTTTTCTCGCCGAGATAAGCACGTTTTCTGAAATGCCGCTCTCCCGTCACTCTGGTTAAAGTGTTATGAAAAAAAAGGCTGTTGGGGGCTAGGGAGTATCGAGTTGATCATTATACATGAAGAAATAACCAATTTCATCGTTTGGTTTATGTTTTACACGCGTTTTAAATTTTATTGCCGAAATCGCTTTTTCTCGCCGAGATAAGCACGTTTTCTGAAATGCCGCTCTCCCGTCACTCTGGTTAAAGTGTTATGAAAAAAAAGGCTGTTGGGGGCTAGGGAGTATCGAGTTGATCATTATACATGAAGAAATAACCAATTTCATCGTTTGGTTTATGTTTTACACGCGTTTTAAATTTTATTGCCGAAATCGCTTTTTCTCGCCGAGATAAGCACGTTTTCTGAAATGCCGCTCTCCCGTCACTCTGGTTAAAGTGTTATGAAAAAAAAGGCTGTTGGGGGCTAGGGAGTATCGAGTTGATCATTATACATGAAGAAATAACCAATTTCATCGTTTGGTTTATGTTTTACACGCGTTTTAAATTTTATTGCCGAAATCGCTTTTTCTCGCCGAGATAAGCACGTTTTCTGAAATGCCGCTCTCCCGTCACTCTGGTTAAAGTGTTATGAAAAAAAAGGCTGTTGGGGGCTAGGGAGTATCGAGTTGATCATTATACATGAAGAAATAACCAATTTCATCGTTTGGTTTATGTTTTACACGCGTTTTAAATTTTATTGCCGAAATCGCTTTTTCTCGCCGAGATAAGCACGTTTTCTGAAATGCCGCTCTCCCGTCACTCTGGTTAAAGTGTTATGAAAAAAAAGGCTGTTGGGGGCTAGGGAGTATCGAGTTGATCATTATACATGAAGAAATAACCAATTTCATCGTTTGGTTTATGTTTTACACGCGTTTTAAATTTTATTGCCGAAATCGCTTTTTCTCGCCGAGATAAGCACGTTTTCTGAAATGCCGCTCTCCCGTCACTCTGGTTAAAGTGTTATGAAAAAAAAGGCTGTTGGGGGCTAGGGAGTATCGAGTTGATCATTATACATGAAGAAATAACCAATTTCATCGTTTGGTTTATGTTTTACACGCGTTTTAAATTTTATTGCCGAAATCGCTTTTTCTCGCCGAGATAAGCACGTTTTCTGAAATGCCGCTCTCCCGTCACTCTGGTTAAAGTGTTATGAAAAAAAAGGCTGTTGGGGGCTAGGGAGTATCGAGTTGATCATTATACATGAAGAAATAACCAATTTCATCGTTTGGTTTATGTTTTACACGCGTTTTAAATTTTATTGCCGAAATCGCTTTTTCTCGCCGAGATAAGCACGTTTTCTGAAATGCCGCTCTCCCGTCACTCTGGTTAAAGTGTTATGAAAAAAAAGGCTGTTGGGGGCTAGGGAGTATCGAGTTGATCATTATACATGAAGAAATAACCAATTTCATCGTTTGGTTTATGTTTTACACGCGTTTTAAATTTTATTGCCGAAATCGCTTTTTCTCGCCGAGATAAGCACGTTTTCTGAAATGCCGCTCTCCCGTCACTCTGGTTAAAGTGTTATGAAAAAAAAGGCTGTTGGGGGCTAGGGAGTATCGAGTTGATCATTATACATGAAGAAATAACCAATTTCATCGTTTGGTTTATGTTTTACACGCGTTTTAAATTTTATTGCCGAAATCGCTTTTTCTCGCCGAGATAAGCACGTTTTCTGAAATGCCGCTCTCCCGTCACTCTGGTTAAAGTGTTATGAAAAAAAAGGCTGTTGGGGGCTAGGGAGTATCGAGTTGATCATTATACATGAAGAAATAACCAATTTCATCGTTTGGTTTATGTTTTACACGCGTTTTAAATTTTATTGCCGAAATCGCTTTTTCTCGCCGAGATAAGCACGTTTTCTGAAATGCCGCTCTCCCGTCACTCTGGTTAAAGTGTTATGAAAAAAAAGGCTGTTGGGGGCTAGGGAGTATCGAGTTGATCATTATACATGAAGAAATAACCAATTTCATCGTTTGGTTTATGTTTTACACGCGTTTTAAATTTTATTGCCGAAATCGCTTTTTCTCGCCGAGATAAGCACGTTTTCTGAAATGCCGCTCTCCCGTCACTCTGGTTAAAGTGTTATGAAAAAAAAGGCTGTTGGGGGCTAGGGAGTATCGAGTTGATCATTATACATGAAGAAATAACCAATTTCATCGTTTGGTTTATGTTTTACACGCGTTTTAAATTTTATTGCCGAAATCGCTTTTTCTCGCCGAGATAAGCACGTTTTCTGAAATGCCGCTCTCCCGTCACTCTGGTTAAAGTGTTATGAAAAAAAAGGCTGTTGGGGGCTAGGGAGTATCGAGTTGATCATTATACATGAAGAAATAACCAATTTCATCGTTTGGTTTATGTTTTACACGCGTTTTAAATTTTATTGCCGAAATCGCTTTTTCTCGCCGAGATAAGCACGTTTTCTGAAATGCCGCTCTCCCGTCACTCTGGTTAAAGTGTTATGAAAAAAAAGGCTGTTGGGGGCTAGGGAGTATCGAGTTGATCATTATACATGAAGAAATAACCAATTTCATCGTTTGGTTTATGTTTTACACGCGTTTTAAATTTTATTGCCGAAATCGCTTTTTCTCGCCGAGATAAGCACGTTTTCTGAAATGCCGCTCTCCCGTCACTCTGGTTAAAGTGTTATGAAAAAAAAGGCTGTTGGGGGCTAGGGAGTATCGAGTTGATCATTATACATGAAGAAATAACCAATTTCATCGTTTGGTTTATGTTTTACACGCGTTTTAAATTTTATTGCCGAAATCGCTTTTTCTCGCCGAGATAAGCACGTTTTCTGAAATGCCGCTCTCCCGTCACTCTGGTTAAAGTGTTATGAAAAAAAAGGCTGTTGGGGGCTAGGGAGTATCGAGTTGATCATTATACATGAAGAAATAACCAATTTCATCGTTTGGTTTATGTTTTACACGCGTTTTAAATTTTATTGCCGAAATCGCTTTTTCTCGCCGAGATAAGCACGTTTTCTGAAATGCCGCTCTCCCGTCACTCTGGTTAAAGTGTTATGAAAAAAAAGGCTGTTGGGGGCTAGGGAGTATCGAGTTGATCATTATACATGAAGAAATAACCAATTTCATCGTTTGGTTTATGTTTTACACGCGTTTTAAATTTTATTGCCGAAATCGCTTTTTCTCGCCGAGATAAGCACGTTTTCTGAAATGCCGCTCTCCCGTCACTCTGGTTAAAGTGTTATGAAAAAAAAGGCTGTTGGGGGCTAGGGAGTATCGAGTTGATCATTATACATGAAGAAATAACCAATTTCATCGTTTGGTTTATGTTTTACACGCGTTTTAAATTTTATTGCCGAAATCGCTTTTTCTCGCCGAGATAAGCACGTTTTCTGAAATGCCGCTCTCCCGTCACTCTGGTTAAAGTGTTATGAAAAAAAAGGCTGTTGGGGGCTAGGGAGTATCGAGTTGATCATTATACATGAAGAAATAACCAATTTCATCGTTTGGTTTATGTTTTACACGCGTTTTAAATTTTATTGCCGAAATCGCTTTTTCTCGCCGAGATAAGCACGTTTTCTGAAATGCCGCTCTCCCGTCACTCTGGTTAAAGTGTTATGAAAAAAAAGGCTGTTGGGGGCTAGGGAGTATCGAGTTGATCATTATACATGAAGAAATAACCAATTTCATCGTTTGGTTTATGTTTTACACGCGTTTTAAATTTTATTGCCGAAATCGCTTTTTCTCGCCGAGATAAGCACGTTTTCTGAAATGCCGCTCTCCCGTCACTCTGGTTAAAGTGTTATGAAAAAAAAGGCTGTTGGGGGCTAGGGAGTATCGAGTTGATCATTATACATGAAGAAATAACCAATTTCATCGTTTGGTTTATGTTTTACACGCGTTTTAAATTTTATTGCCGAAATCGCTTTTTCTCGCCGAGATAAGCACGTTTTCTGAAATGCCGCTCTCCCGTCACTCTGGTTAAAGTGTTATGAAAAAAAAGGCTGTTGGGGGCTAGGGAGTATCGAGTTGATCATTATACATGAAGAAATAACCAATTTCATCGTTTGGTTTATGTTTTACACGCGTTTTAAATTTTATTGCCGAAATCGCTTTTTCTCGCCGAGATAAGCACGTTTTCTGAAATGCCGCTCTCCCGTCACTCTGGTTAAAGTGTTATGAAAAAAAAGGCTGTTGGGGGCTAGGGAGTATCGAGTTGATCATTATACATGAAGAAATAACCAATTTCATCGTTTGGTTTATGTTTTACACGCGTTTTAAATTTTATTGCCGAAATCGCTTTTTCTCGCCGAGATAAGCACGTTTTCTGAAATGCCGCTCTCCCGTCACTCTGGTTAAAGTGTTATGAAAAAAAAGGCTGTTGGGGGCTAGGGAGTATCGAGTTGATCATTATACATGAAGAAATAACCAATTTCATCGTTTGGTTTATGTTTTACACGCGTTTTAAATTTTATTGCCGAAATCGCTTTTTCTCGCCGAGATAAGCACGTTTTCTGAAATGCCGCTCTCCCGTCACTCTGGTTAAAGTGTTATGAAAAAAAAGGCTGTTGGGGGCTAGGGAGTATCGAGTTGATCATTATACATGAAGAAATAACCAATTTCATCGTTTGGTTTATGTTTTACACGCGTTTTAAATTTTATTGCCGAAATCGCTTTTTCTCGCCGAGATAAGCACGTTTTCTGAAATGCCGCTCTCCCGTCACTCTGGTTAAAGTGTTATGAAAAAAAAGGCTGTTGGGGGCTAGGGAGTATCGAGTTGATCATTATACATGAAGAAATAACCAATTTCATCGTTTGGTTTATGTTTTACACGCGTTTTAAATTTTATTGCCGAAATCGCTTTTTCTCGCCGAGATAAGCACGTTTTCTGAAATGCCGCTCTCCCGTCACTCTGGTTAAAGTGTTATGAAAAAAAAGGCTGTTGGGGGCTAGGGAGTATCGAGTTGATCATTATACATGAAGAAATAACCAATTTCATCGTTTGGTTTATGTTTTACACGCGTTTTAAATTTTATTGCCGAAATCGCTTTTTCTCGCCGAGATAAGCACGTTTTCTGAAATGCCGCTCTCCCGTCACTCTGGTTAAAGTGTTATGAAAAAAAAGGCTGTTGGGGGCTAGGGAGTATCGAGTTGATCATTATACATGAAGAAATAACCAATTTCATCGTTTGGTTTATGTTTTACACGCGTTTTAAATTTTATTGCCGAAATCGCTTTTTCTCGCCGAGATAAGCACGTTTTCTGAAATGCCGCTCTCCCGTCACTCTGGTTAAAGTGTTATGAAAAAAAAGGCTGTTGGGGGCTAGGGAGTATCGAGTTGATCATTATACATGAAGAAATAACCAATTTCATCGTTTGGTTTATGTTTTACACGCGTTTTAAATTTTATTGCCGAAATCGCTTTTTCTCGCCGAGATAAGCACGTTTTCTGAAATGCCGCTCTCCCGTCACTCTGGTTAAAGTGTTATGAAAAAAAAGGCTGTTGGGGGCTAGGGAGTATCGAGTTGATCATTATACATGAAGAAATAACCAATTTCATCGTTTGGTTTATGTTTTACACGCGTTTTAAATTTTATTGCCGAAATCGCTTTTTCTCGCCGAGATAAGCACGTTTTCTGAAATGCCGCTCTCCCGTCACTCTGGTTAAAGTGTTATGAAAAAAAAGGCTGTTGGGGGCTAGGGAGTATCGAGTTGATCATTATACATGAAGAAATAACCAATTTCATCGTTTGGTTTATGTTTTACACGCGTTTTAAATTTTATTGCCGAAATCGCTTTTTCTCGCCGAGATAAGCACGTTTTCTGAAATGCCGCTCTCCCGTCACTCTGGTTAAAGTGTTATGAAAAAAAAGGCTGTTGGGGGCTAGGGAGTATCGAGTTGATCATTATACATGAAGAAATAACCAATTTCATCGTTTGGTTTATGTTTTACACGCGTTTTAAATTTTATTGCCGAAATCGCTTTTTCTCGCCGAGATAAGCACGTTTTCTGAAATGCCGCTCTCCCGTCACTCTGGTTAAAGTGTTATGAAAAAAAAGGCTGTTGGGGGCTAGGGAGTATCGAGTTGATCATTATACATGAAGAAATAACCAATTTCATCGTTTGGTTTATGTTTTACACGCGTTTTAAATTTTATTGCCGAAATCGCTTTTTCTCGCCGAGATAAGCACGTTTTCTGAAATGCCGCTCTCCCGTCACTCTGGTTAAAGTGTTATGAAAAAAAAGGCTGTTGGGGGCTAGGGAGTATCGAGTTGATCATTATACATGAAGAAATAACCAATTTCATCGTTTGGTTTATGTTTTACACGCGTTTTAAATTTTATTGCCGAAATCGCTTTTTCTCGCCGAGATAAGCACGTTTTCTGAAATGCCGCTCTCCCGTCACTCTGGTTAAAGTGTTATGAAAAAAAAGGCTGTTGGGGGCTAGGGAGTATCGAGTTGATCATTATACATGAAGAAATAACCAATTTCATCGTTTGGTTTATGTTTTACACGCGTTTTAAATTTTATTGCCGAAATCGCTTTTTCTCGCCGAGATAAGCACGTTTTCTGAAATGCCGCTCTCCCGTCACTCTGGTTAAAGTGTTATGAAAAAAAAGGCTGTTGGGGGCTAGGGAGTATCGAGTTGATCATTATACATGAAGAAATAACCAATTTCATCGTTTGGTTTATGTTTTACACGCGTTTTAAATTTTATTGCCGAAATCGCTTTTTCTCGCCGAGATAAGCACGTTTTCTGAAATGCCGCTCTCCCGTCACTCTGGTTAAAGTGTTATGAAAAAAAAGGCTGTTGGGGGCTAGGGAGTATCGAGTTGATCATTATACATGAAGAAATAACCAATTTCATCGTTTGGTTTATGTTTTACACGCGTTTTAAATTTTATTGCCGAAATCGCTTTTTCTCGCCGAGATAAGCACGTTTTCTGAAATGCCGCTCTCCCGTCACTCTGGTTAAAGTGTTATGAAAAAAAAGGCTGTTGGGGGCTAGGGAGTATCGAGTTGATCATTATACATGAAGAAATAACCAATTTCATCGTTTGGTTTATGTTTTACACGCGTTTTAAATTTTATTGCCGAAATCGCTTTTTCTCGCCGAGATAAGCACGTTTTCTGAAATGCCGCTCTCCCGTCACTCTGGTTAAAGTGTTATGAAAAAAAAGGCTGTTGGGGGCTAGGGAGTATCGAGTTGATCATTATACATGAAGAAATAACCAATTTCATCGTTTGGTTTATGTTTTACACGCGTTTTAAATTTTATTGCCGAAATCGCTTTTTCTCGCCGAGATAAGCACGTTTTCTGAAATGCCGCTCTCCCGTCACTCTGGTTAAAGTGTTATGAAAAAAAAGGCTGTTGGGGGCTAGGGAGTATCGAGTTGATCATTATACATGAAGAAATAACCAATTTCATCGTTTGGTTTATGTTTTACACGCGTTTTAAATTTTATTGCCGAAATCGCTTTTTCTCGCCGAGATAAGCACGTTTTCTGAAATGCCGCTCTCCCGTCACTCTGGTTAAAGTGTTATGAAAAAAAAGGCTGTTGGGGGCTAGGGAGTATCGAGTTGATCATTATACATGAAGAAATAACCAATTTCATCGTTTGGTTTATGTTTTACACGCGTTTTAAATTTTATTGCCGAAATCGCTTTTTCTCGCCGAGATAAGCACGTTTTCTGAAATGCCGCTCTCCCGTCACTCTGGTTAAAGTGTTATGAAAAAAAAGGCTGTTGGGGGCTAGGGAGTATCGAGTTGATCATTATACATGAAGAAATAACCAATTTCATCGTTTGGTTTATGTTTTACACGCGTTTTAAATTTTATTGCCGAAATCGCTTTTTCTCGCCGAGATAAGCACGTTTTCTGAAATGCCGCTCTCCCGTCACTCTGGTTAAAGTGTTATGAAAAAAAAGGCTGTTGGGGGCTAGGGAGTATCGAGTTGATCATTATACATGAAGAAATAACCAATTTCATCGTTTGGTTTATGTTTTACACGCGTTTTAAATTTTATTGCCGAAATCGCTTTTTCTCGCCGAGATAAGCACGTTTTCTGAAATGCCGCTCTCCCAACACTCTGGTTAAAGTGTTATGAAAAAAAAGGCTGTTGGGGGCTAGGGAGTATCGAGTTGATCATTATACATGAAGAAATAAGCAATTTCATCTTTTGGTTTATGTTTTACACGCGTTTTAAATTTTATTGCCGAAATCGCTTTTTCTCGCCGAGATAAGCACGTTTTCTGAAATGCCGCTCTCCCGTCACTCTGGTTAAAGTGTTATGAAAAAAAAGGCTGTTGGGGGCTAGGGAGTATCGAGTTGATCATTATACATGAAGAAATAACCAATTTCATCGTTTGGTTTATGTTTTACACGCGTTTTAAATTTTATTGCCGAAATCGCTTTTTCTCGCCGAGATAAGCACGTTTTCTGAAATGCCGCTCTCCCGTCACTCTGGTTAAAGTGTTATGAAAAAAAAGGCTGTTGGGGGCTAGGGAGTATCGAGTTGATCATTATACATGAAGAAATAACCAATTTCATCGTTTGGTTTATGTTTTACACGCGTTTTAAATTTTATTGCCGAAATCGCTTTTTCTCGCCGAGATAAGCACGTTTTCTGAAATGCCGCTCTCCCGTCACTCTGGTTAAAGTGTTATGAAAAAAAAGGCTGTTGGGGGCTAGGGAGTATCGAGTTGATCATTATACATGAAGAAATAACCAATTTCATCGTTTGGTTTATGTTTTACACGCGTTTTAAATTTTATTGCCGAAATCGCTTTTTCTCGCCGAGATAAGCACGTTTTCTGAAATGCCGCTCTCCCGTCACTCTGGTTAAAGTGTTATGAAAAAAAAGGCTGTTGGGGGCTAGGGAGTATCGAGTTGATCATTATACATGAAGAAATAACCAATTTCATCGTTTGGTTTATGTTTTACACGCGTTTTAAATTTTATTGCCGAAATCGCTTTTTCTCGCCGAGATAAGCACGTTTTCTGAAATGCCGCTCTCCCGTCACTCTGGTTAAAGTGTTATGAAAAAAAAGGCTGTTGGGGGCTAGGGAGTATCGAGTTGATCATTATACATGAAGAAATAACCAATTTCATCGTTTGGTTTATGTTTTACACGCGTTTTAAATTTTATTGCCGAAATCGCTTTTTCTCGCCGAGATAAGCACGTTTTCTGAAATGCCGCTCTCCCGTCACTCTGGTTAAAGTGTTATGAAAAAAAAGGCTGTTGGGGGCTAGGGAGTATCGAGTTGATCATTATACATGAAGAAATAACCAATTTCATCGTTTGGTTTATGTTTTACACGCGTTTTAAATTTTATTGCCGAAATCGCTTTTTCTCGCCGAGATAAGCACGTTTTCTGAAATGCCGCTCTCCCGTCACTCTGGTTAAAGTGTTATGAAAAAAAAGGCTGTTGGGGGCTAGGGAGTATCGAGTTGATCATTATACATGAAGAAATAACCAATTTCATCGTTTGGTTTATGTTTTACACGCGTTTTAAATTTTATTGCCGAAATCGCTTTTTCTCGCCGAGATAAGCACGTTTTCTGAAATGCCGCTCTCCCGTCACTCTGGTTAAAGTGTTATGAAAAAAAAGGCTGTTGGGGGCTAGGGAGTATCGAGTTGATCATTATACATGAAGAAATAACCAATTTCATCGTTTGGTTTATGTTTTACACGCGTTTTAAATGTTATTGCCGAAATCGCTTTTTCTCGCCGAGATAAGCACGTTTTCTGAAATGCCGCTCTCCCGTCACTCTGGTTAAAGTGTTATGAAAAAAAAGGCTGTTGGGGGCTAGGGAGTATCGAGTTGATCATTATACATGAAGAAATAACCAATTTCATCGTTTGGTTTATGTTTTACACGCGTTTTAAATTTTATTGCCGAAATCGCTTTTTCTCGCCGAGATAAGCACGTTTTCTGAAATGCCGCTCTCCCGTCACTCTGGTTAAAGTGTTATGAAAAAAAAGGCTGTTGGGGGCTAGGGAGTATCGAGTTGATCATTATACATGAAGAAATAACCAATTTCATCGTTTGGTTTATGTTTTACACGCGTTTTAAATTTTATTGCCGAAATCGCTTTTTCTCGCCGAGATAAGCACGTTTTCTGAAATGCCGCTCTCCCGTCACTCTGGTTAAAGTGTTATGAAAAAAAAGGCTGTTGGGGGCTAGGGAGTATCGAGTTGATCATTATACATGAAGAAATAACCAATTTCATCGTTTGGTTTATGTTTTACACGCGTTTTAAATTTTATTGCCGAAATCGCTTTTTCTCGCCGAGATAAGCACGTTTTCTGAAATGCCGCTCTCCCGTCACTCTGGTTAAAGTGTTATGAAAAAAAAGGCTGTTGGGGGCTAGGGAGTATCGAGTTGATCATTATACATGAAGAAATAACCAATTTCATCGTTTGGTTTATGTTTTACACGCGTTTTAAATTTTATTGCCGAAATCGCTTTTTCTCGCCGAGATAAGCACGTTTTCTGAAATGCCGCTCTCCCGTCACTCTGGTTAAAGTGTTATGAAAAAAAAGGCTGTTGGGGGCTAGGGAGTATCGAGTTGATCATTATACATGAAGAAATAACCAATTTCCTCGTTTGGTTTATGTTTTACACGCGTTTTAAATTTTATTGCCGAAATCGCTTTTTCTCGCCGAGATAAGCACGTTTTCTGAAATGCCGCTCTCCCGTCACTCTGGTTAAAGTGTTATGAAAAAAAAGTCTGTTGGGGGCTAGGGAGTATCGAGTTGATCATTATACATGAAGAAATAACCAATTTCATCGTTTGGTTTATGTTTTACACGATGCTGAGCTCCAGCTGGAAGTGTAAAAAGAACCGGGCTGGTTAAAAAAAGAACCGGGCGACCCGGTAAAATTGCTTAGCCGGGGCTCTGGAAGCCTAACACGGCGTGATCTTGTCCAAAAAGCCGCTGCTGAGCTCCAGCTGGAAGTGTAAAAAGAACCGGGCTGGTTAAAAAAAAGAACCGGGCGACCCGGTAAAATTGCTTAGCCGGGGCTCTGGAAGCCTAACACGGCGTGATCTTGTCCAAAAAGCCGCTGCTGAGCTCCAGCTGGAAGTGTAAAAAGAACCGGGCTGGTTAAAAAAAAGAACCGGGCGGCCCGGTAAAATTGCTTAGCCGGGGCTCTGGAAGCCTAACCCGGCGTGATACTGTGCAAAAAGCCGCTGCTGAGCTCCAGCTGGAAGTGTAAAAAAAACCGGGCTGGTTAAAAAAAAGAACCGGGCGACCCTGTAAAATTGCTTAGCCGGGGCTCTGGAAGCCTAACACGGCGTGATCTTGTCCAAAAACCCGCTGCTGAGCTCCAGCTGGAAGTGTAAAAAGAACCGGGCTGGTTAAAAAAAAGAACCGGGCGGGCCGGTAAAATTGCTTAGCCGGGGCTCTGGAAGCCTAACACGGCGTGATCTTGTCCAAAAAGCCGCTCGTGAGCTCCAGCTGGAAGTGTAAAAAGAACCGGGCTGGTTCAAAAAAAGAACCGGGCGGCCCGGTAGAATTTCTTAGCCGAGGTCCTGGAAGCCTAACCCGGCGTGATCTTGCGCAAAAAGCCGCTGCTGAGCTCCAGCTGGAAGTGTAAAAAGAACCGGGCTGGTTCAAAAAAAGAACCGGGCGGCCCGGTAAAATTGCTTAGCCGGGGTCCTGGAAGCCTAACGCGGCGTGATCTTGCCCGAAAGTCGGCCTCTATACTTCCATATTAGGTACCAGGCGCTCAGAGCCAACTTGGCAAAAATTTTCTAAGTGCCCACGGCTCTGCGGGGATTGTGCGTCCGACCCGCGCCGGTTCTCCAGCCGGCCTAAAATAACGCAAAACCAGCCTCTCCCCCTGGAGCTCACAGCCAAAGGCGAAACTTTTCTAAGTGCCTACGGCTCTGCGGGCTTTTGAGTCCGCCCCGCGCCGGTTCGTCGGTCGGCCTCAAAAAGCGAAAAATCAGCCTCTCTCCCTGGAGCTCGACTCGAGTTGATCATTATACATGAAGAAATAACCAATTTCATCGTTTGGTTTATGTTTTACACGCGTTTTAAATTTTATTGCCGAAATCGCTTTTTCTCGCCGAGATAAGCACGTTTTCTGAAATGCCGCTCTCCCGTCACTCTGGTTAAAGTGTTATGAAAAAAAAGGCTGTTGGGGGCTAGGGAGTATCGAGTTGATCATTATACATGAAGAAATAACCAATTTCATCGTTTGGTTTATGTTTTACACGCGTTTTAAATTTTATTGCCGAAATCTCTTTTTCTCGCCGAGATAAGCACGTTTTCTGAAATGCCGCTCTCCCGTCACTCTGGTTAAAGTGTTATGAAAAAAAAGGCTGTTGGGGGCTAGGGAGTATCGAGTTGATCATTATACATGAAGAAATAACCAATTTCATCGTTTGATTTATGTTTTACACGCGTTTTAAATTTTATTGCCGAAATCGCTTTTTCTCGCCGAGATAAGCACGTTTTCTGAAATGCCGCTCTCCCGTCACTCTGGTTAAAGTGTTATGAAAAAAAAGTCTGTTGGGGGCTAGGGAGTATCGAGTTGATCATTATACATGAAGAAATAACCAATTTCATCGTTTGGTTTATGTTTTACACGATGCTGAGCTCCAGCTGGAAGTGTAAAAAGAACCGGGCTGGTTAAAAAAAGAACCGGGCGACCCGGTAAAATTGCTTAGCCGGGGCTCTGGAAGCCTAACACGGCGTGATCTTGTCCAAAAAGCCGCTGCTGAGCTCCAGCTGGAAGTGTAAAAAGAACCGGGCTGGTTAAAAAAAAGAACCGGGCGGCCCGGTAAAATTGCTTAGCCGGGGCTCTGGAAGCCTAACCCGGCGTGATACTGTGCAAAAAGCCGCTGCTGAGCTCCAGCTGGAAGTGTAAAAAAAACCGGGCTGGTTAAAAAAAAGAACCGGGCGACCCTGTAAAATTGCTTAGCCGGGGCTCTGGAAGCCTAACACGGCGTGATCTTGTCCAAAAACCCGCTGCTGAGCTCCAGCTGGAAGTGTAAAAAGAACCGGGCTGGTTAAAAAAAAGAACCGGGCGGGCCGGTAAAATTGCTTAGCCGGGGCTCTGGAAGCCTAACACGGCGTGATCTTGTCCAAAAAGCCGCTCGTGAGCTTCAGCTGGAAGTGTAAAAAGAACCGGGCTGGTTCAAAAAAAGAACCGGGCGGCCCGGTAGAATTTCTTAGCCGAGGTCCTGGAAGCCTAACCCGGCGTGATCTTGCGCAAAAAGCCGCTGCTGAGCTCCAGCTGGAAGTGTAAAAAGAACCGGGCTGGTTCAAAAAAAGAACCGGGCGGCCCGGTAAAATTGCTTAGCCGGGGTCCTGGAAGCCTAACGCGGCGTGATCTTGCCCGAAAGTCGGCCTCTATACTTCCATATTAGGTACCAGGCGCTCAGAGCCAACTTGGCAAAAAATTTCTAAGTGCCCACGGCTCTGCGGGGATTGTGCGTCCGACCCGCGCCGGTTCTCCAGCCGGCCTAAAATAACGCAAAACCAGCCTCTCCCCCTGGAGCTCACAGCCAAAGGCGAAACTTTTCTAAGTGCCTACGGCTCTGCGGGCTTTTGAGTCCGCCCCGCGCCGGTTCGTCGGTCGGCCTCAAAAAGCGAAAAATCAGCCTCTCTCCCTGGAGCTCGACTCGAGTTGATCATTATACATGAAGAAATAACCAATTTCATCGTTTGGTTTATGTTTTACACGCGTTTTAAATTTTATTGCCGAAATCGCTTTTTCTCGCCGAGATAAGCACGTTTTCTGAAATGCCGCTCTCCCGTCACTCTGGTTAAAGTGTTATGAAAAAAAAGGCTGTTGGGGGCTAGGGAGTATCGAGTTGATCATTATACATGAAGAAATAACCAATTTCATCGTTTGGTTTATGTTTTACACGCGTTTTAAATTTTATTGCCGAAATCGCTTTTTCTCGCCGAGATAAGCACGTTTTCTGAAATGCCGCTCTCCCGTCACTCTGGTTAAAGTGTTATGAAAAAAAAGGCTGTTGGGGGCTAGGGAGTATCGAGTTGATCATTATACATGAAGAAATAACCAATTTCATCGTTTGGTTTATGTTTTACACGCGTTTTAAATTTTATTGCCGAAATCTTTTTTTCTCGCCGAGATAAGCACGTTTTCTGAAATGCCGCTCTCCCGTCACTCTGGTTAAAGTGTTATGAAAAAAAAGGCTGTTGGGGGCTAGGGAGTATCGAGTTGATCATTATACATGAAGAAATAACCAATTTCATCGTTTGGTTTATGTTTTACACGCGTTTTAAATTTTATTGCCGAAATCGCTTTTTCTCGCCGAGATAAGCACGTTTTCTGAAATGCCGCTCTCCCGTCACTCTGGTTAAAGTGTTATGAAAAAAAAGGCTGTTGGGGGCTAGGGAGTATCGAGTTGATCATTATACATGAAGAAATAACCAATTTCATCGTTTGGTTTATGTTTTACACGCGTTTTAAATTTTATTGCCGAAATCGCTTTTTCTCGCCGAGATAAGCACGTTTTCTGAAATGCCGCTCTCCCGTCACTCTGGTTAAAGTGTTATGAAAAAAAAGGCTGTTGGGGGCTAGGGAGTATCGAGTTGATCATTATACATGAAGAAATAACCAATTTCATCGTTTGGTTTATGTTTTACACGCGTTTTAAATTTTATTGCCGAAATCGCTTTTTCTCGCCGAGATAAGCACGTTTTCTGAAATGCCGCTCTCCCGTCACTCTGGTTAAAGTGTTATGAAAAAAAAGGCTGTTGGGGGCTAGGGAGTATCGAGTTGATCATTATACATGAAGAAATAACCAATTTCATCGTTTGGTTTATGTTTTACACGCGTTTTAAATTTTATTGCCGAAATCGCTTTTTCTCGCCGAGATAAGCACGTTTTCTGAAATGCCGCTCTCCCGTCACTCTGGTTAAAGTGTTATGAAAAAAAAGGCTGTTGGGGGCTAGGGAGTATCGAGTTGATCATTATACATGAAGAAATAACCAATTTCATCGTTTGGTTTATGTTTTACACGCGTTTTAAATTTTATTGCCGAAATCGCTTTTTCTCGCCGAGATAAGCACGTTTTCTGAAATGCCGCTCTCCCGTCACTCTGGTTAAAGTGTTATGAAAAAAAAGGCTGTTGGGGGCTAGGGAGTATCGAGTTGATCATTATACATGAAGAAATAACCAATTTCATCGTTTGGTTTATGTTTTACACGCGTTTTAAATTTTATTGCCGAAATCGCTTTTTCTCGCCGAGATAAGCACGTTTTCTGAAATGCCGCTCTCCCGTCACTCTGGTTAAAGTGTTATGAAAAAAAAGGCTGTTGGGGGCTAGGGAGTATCGAGTTGATCATTATACATGAAGAAATAACCAATTTCATCGTTTGGTTTATGTTTTACACGCGTTTTAAATTTTATTGCCGAAATCGCTTTTTCTCGCCGAGATAAGCACGTTTTCTGAAATGCCGCTCTCCCGTCACTCTGGTTAAAGTGTTATGAAAAAAAAGGCTGTTGGGGGCTAGGGAGTATCGAGTTGATCATTATACATGAAGAAATAACCAATTTCATCGTTTGGTTTATGTTTTACACGCGTTTTAAATTTTATTGCCGAAATCGCTTTTTCTCGCCGAGATAAGCACGTTTTCTGAAATGCCGCTCTCCCGTCACTCTGGTTAAAGTGTTATGAAAAAAAAGGCTGTTGGGGGCTAGGGAGTATCGAGTTGATCATTATACATGAAGAAATAACCAATTTCATCGTTTGGTTTATGTTTTACACGCGTTTTAAATTTTATTGCCGAAATCGCTTTTTCTCGCCGAGATAAGCACGTTTTCTGAAATGCCGCTCTCCCGTCACTCTGGTTAAAGTGTTATGAAAAAAAAGGCTGTTGGGGGCTAGGGAGTATCGAGTTGATCATTATACATGAAAAAATAACCAATTTCATCATTTGGTTTATGTTTTACACGCGTTTTAAATTTTATTGCCGAAATCGCTTTTTCTCGCCGAGATAAGCACGTTTTCTGAAATGCCGCTCTCCCGTCACTCTGGTTAAAGTGTTATGAAAAAAAAGGCTGTTGGGGGCTAGGGAGTATCGAGTTGATCATTATACATGAAGAAATAACCAATTTCATCGTTTGGTTTATGTTTTACACGCGTTTTAAATTTTATTGCCGAAATCGCTTTTTCTCGCCGAGATAAGCACGTTTTCTGAAATGCCGCTCTCCCGTCACTCTGGTTAAAGTGTTATGAAAAAAAAGGCTGTTGGGGGCTAGGGAGTATCGAGTTGATCATTATACATGAAGAAATAACCAATTTCATCGTTTGGTTTATGTTTTACACGCGTTTTAAATTTTATTGCCGAAATCGCTTTTTCTCGCCGAGATAAGCACGTTTTCTGAAATGCCGCTCTCCCGTCACTCTGGTTAAAGTGTTATGAAAAAAAAGGCTGTTGGGGGCTAGGGAGTATCGAGTTGATCATTATACATGAAGAAATAACCAATTTCATCGTTTGGTTTATGTTTTACACGCGTTTTAAATTTTATTGCCGAAATCGCTTTTTCTCGCCGAGATAAGCACGTTTTCTGAAATGCCGCTCTCCCGTCACTCTGGTTAAAGTGTTATGAAAAAAAAGGCTGTTGGGGGCTAGGGAGTATCGAGTTGATCATTATACATGAAGAAATAACCAATTTCATCGTTTGGTTTATGTTTTACACGCGTTTTAAATTTTATTGCCGAAATCGCTTTTTCTCGCCGAGATAAGCACGTTTTCTGAAATGCCGCTCTCCCGTCACTCTGGTTAAAGTGTTATAAAAAAAAAGGCTGTTGGGGGCTAGGGAGTATCGAGTTGATCATTATACATGAAGAAATAACCAATTTCATCGTTTGGTTTATGTTTTACACGCGTTTTAAATTTTATTGCCGAAATCGCTTTTTCTCGCCGAGATAAGCACGTTTTCTGAAATGCCGCTCTCCCGTCACTCTGGTTAAAGTGTTATGAAAAAAAAGGCTGTTGGGGGCTAGGGAGTATCGAGTTGATCATTATACATGAAGAAATAACCAATTTCATCGTTTGGTTTATGTTTTACACGCGTTTTAAATTTTATTGCCGAAATCGCTTTTTCTCGCCGAGATAAGCACGTTTTCTGAAATGCCGCTCTCCCGTCACTCTGGTTAAAGTGTTATGAAAAAAAAGGCTGTTGGGGGCTAGGGAGTATCGAGTTGATCATTATACATGAAGAAATAACCAATTTCATCGTTTGGTTTATGTTTTACACGCGTTTTAAATTTTATTGCCGAAATCGCTTTTTCTCGCCGAGATAAGCACGTTTTCTGAAATGCCGCTCTCCCGTCACTCTGGTTAAAGTGTTATGAAAAAAAAGGCTGTTGGGGGCTAGGGAGTATCGAGTTGATCATTATACATGAAGAAATAACCAATTTCATCGTTTGGTTTATGTTTTACACGCGTTTTAAATTTTATTGCCGAAATCGCTTTTTCTCGCCGAGATAAGCACGTTTTCTGAAATGCCGCTCTCCCGTCACTCTGGTTAAAGTGTTATGAAAAAAAAGGCTGTTGGGGGCTAGGGAGTATCGAGTTGATCATTATACATGAAGAAATAACCAATTTCATCGTTTGGTTTATGTTTTACACGCGTTTTAAATTTTATTGCCGAAATCGCTTTTTCTCGCCGAGATAAGCACGTTTTCTGAAATGCCGCTCTCCCGTCACTCTGGTTAAAGTGTTATGAAAAAAAAGGCTGTTGGGGGCTAGGGAGTATCGAGTTGATCATTATACATGAAGAAATAACCAATTTCATCGTTTGGTTTATGTTTTACACGCGTTTTAAATTTTATTGCCGAAATCGCTTTTTCTCGCCGAGATAAGCACGTTTTCTGAAATGCCGCTCTCCCGTCACTCTGGTTAAAGTGTTATGAAAAAAAAGGCTGTTGGGGGCTAGGGAGTATCGAGTTGATCATTATACATGAAGAAATAACCAATTTCATCGTTTGGTTTATGTTTTAGACGCGTTTTAAATTTTATTGCCGAAATCGCTTTTTCTCGCCGAGATAAGCACGTTTTCTGAAATGCCGCTCTCCCGTCACTCTGGTTAAAGTGTTATGAAAAAAAAGGCTGTTGGGGGCTAGGGAGTATCGAGTTGATCATTATACATGAAGAAATAACCAATTTCATCGTTTGGTTTATGTTTTACACGCGTTTTAAATTTTATTGCCGAAATCGCTTTTTCTCGCCGAGATAAGCACGTTTTCTGAAATGCCGCTCTCCCGTCACTCTG
Source organism: Syngnathus leptorhynchus (assembly GCF_054491065.1). NCBI lineage: Eukaryota > Metazoa > Chordata > Actinopteri > Syngnathiformes > Syngnathidae > Syngnathus > Syngnathus leptorhynchus. Next base: position 990,827 of record NW_028232001.1, read on the forward strand.
GTTAAAGTGTTATGAAAAAAAAGGCTGTTGGGGGCTAGGGAGTATCGAGTTGATCATTATACATGAAGAAATAACCAATTTCATCGTTTGGTTTATGTTTTACACGCGTTTTAAATTTTATTGCCGAAATCGCTTTTTCTCGCCGAGATAAGCACGTTTTCTGAAATGCCGCTCTCCCGTCACTCTGGTTAAAGTGTTATGAAAAAAAAGGCTGTTGGGGGCTAGGGAGTATCGAGTTGATCATTATACATGAAGAAATAACCAATTTCATCGTTTGGTTTATGTTTTACACGCGTTTTAAATTTTATTGCCGAAATCGCTTTTTCTCGCCGAGATAAGCACGTTTTCTGAAATGCCGCTCTCCCGTCACTCTGGTTAAAGTGTTATGAAAAAAAAGGCTGTTGGGGGCTAGGGAGTATCGAGTTGATCATTATACATGAAGAAAATAACCAATTTCATCGTTTGGTTTATGTTTTACACGCGTTTTAAATTTTATTGCCGAAATCGCTTTTTCTCGCCGAGATAAGCACGTTTTCTGAAATGCCGCTCTCCCGTCACTCTGGTTAAAGTGTTATGAAAAAAAAGGCTGTTGGGGGCTAGGGAGTATCGAGTTGATCATTATACATGAAGAAATAACCAATTTCATCGTTTGGTTTATGTTTTACACGCGTTTTAAATTTTATTGCCGAAATCGCTTTTTCTCGCCGAGATAAGCACGTTTTCTGAAATGCCGCTCTCCCGTCACTCTGGTTAAAGTGTTATGAAAAAAAAGGCTGTTGGGGGCTAGGGAGTATCGAGTTGATCATTATACATGAAGAAATAACCAATTTCATCGTTTGGTTTATGTTTTACACGCGTTTTAAATTTTATTGCCGAAATCGCTTTTTCTCGCCGAGATAAGCACGTTTTCTGAAATGCCGCTCTCCCGTCACTCTGGTTAAAGTGTTATGAAAAAAAAGGCTGTTGGGGGCTAGGGAGTATCGAGTTGATCATTATACATGAAGAAATAACCAATTTCATCGTTTGGTTTATGTTTTACACGCGTTTTAAATTTTATTGCCGAAATCGCTTTTTCTCGCCGAGATAAGCACGTTTTCTGAAATGCCGCTCTCCCGTCACTCTGGTTAAAGTGTTATGAAAAAAAAGGCTGTTGGGGGCTAGGGAGTATCGAGTTGATCATTATACATGAAGAAATAACCAATTTCATCGTTTGGTTTATGTTTTACACGCGTTTTAAATTTTATTGCCGAAATCGCTTTTTCTCGCCGAGATAAGCACGTTTTCTGAAATGCCGCTCTCCCGTCACTCTGGTTAAAGTGTTATGAAAAAAAAGGCTGTTGGGGGCTAGGGAGTATCGAGTTGATCATTATACATGAAGAAATAACCAATTTCATCGTTTGGTTTATGTTTTACACGCGTTTTAAATTTTATTGCCGAAATCGCTTTTTCTCGCCGAGATAAGCACGTTTTCTGAAATGCCGCTCTCCCGTCACTCTGGTTAAAGTGTTATGAAAAAAAAGGCTGTTGGGGGCTAGGGAGTATCGAGTTGATCATTATACATGAAGAAATAACCAATTTCATCGTTTGGTTTATGTTTTACACGCGTTTTAAATTTTATTGCCGAAATCGCTTTTTCTCGCCGAGATAAGCACGTTTTCTGAAATGCCGCTCTCCCGTCACTCTGGTTAAAGTGTTATGAAAAAAAAGGCTGTTGGGGGCTAGGGAGTATCGAGTTGATCATTATACATGAAGAAATAACCAATTTCATCGTTTGGTTTATGTTTTAGACGCGTTTTAAATTTTATTGCCGAAATCGCTTTTTCTCGCCGAGATAAGCACGTTTTCTGAAATGCCGCTCTCCCGTCACTCTGGTTAAAGTGTTATGAAAAAAAAAGGCTGTTGGGGGCTAGGGAGTATCGAGTTGATCATTATACATGAAGAAATAACCAATTTCATCGTTTGGTTTATGTTTTACACGCGTTTTAAATTTTATTGCCGAAATCGCTTTTTCTCGCCGAGATAAGCACGTTTTCTGAAATGCCGCTCTCCCGTCACTCTGGTTAAAGTGTTATGAAAAAAAAGGCTGTTGGGGGCTAGGGAGTATCGAGTTGATCATTATACATGAAGAAATAACCAATTTCATCGTTTGGTTTATGTTTTACACGCGTTTTAAATTTTATTGCCGAAATCGCTTTTTCTCGCCGAGATAAGCACGTTTTCTGAAATGCCGCTCTCCCGTCACTCTGGTTAAAGTGTTATGAAAAAAAAGGCTGTTGGGGGCTAGGGAGTATCGAGTTGATCATTATACATGAAGAAATAACCAATTTCATCGTTTGGTTTATGTTTTACACGCGTTTTAAATTTTATTGCCGAAATCGCTTTTTCTCGCCGAGATAAGCACGTTTTCTGAAATGCCGCTCTCCCGTCACTCTGGTTAAAGTGTTATGAAAAAAAAGGCTGTTGGGGGCTAGGGAGTATCGAGTTGATCATTATACATGAAGAAATAACCAATTTCATCGTTTGGTTTATGTTTTACACGCGTTTTAAATGTTATTGCCGAAATCGCTTTTTCTCGCCGAGATAAGCACGTTTTCTGAAATGCCGCTCTCCCGTCACTCTGGTTAAAGTGTTATGAAAAAAAAGGCTGTTGGGGGCTAGGGAGTATCGAGTTGATCATTATACATGAAGAAATAACCAATTTCATCGTTTGGTTTATGTTTTAGACGCGTTTTAAATTTTATTGCCGAAATCGCTTTTTCTCGCCGAGATAAGCACGTTTTCTGAAATGCCGCTCTCCCGTCACTCTGGTTAAAGTGTTATGAAAAAAAAGGCTGTTGGGGGCTAGGGAGTATCGAGTTGATCATTATACATGAAGAAATAACCAATTTCATCGTTTGGTTTATGTTTTACACGCGTTTTAAATTTTATTGCCGAAATCGCTTTTTCTCGCCGAGATAAGCACGTTTTCTGAAATGCCGCTCTCCCGTCACTCTGGTTAAAGTGTTATGAAAAAAAAGGCTGTTGGGGGCTAGGGAGTATCGAGTTGATCATTATACATGAAGAAATAACCAATTTCATCGTTTGGTTTATGTTTTACACGCGTTTTAAATTTTATTGCCGAAATCGCTTTTTCTCGCCGAGATAAGCACGTTTTCTGAAATGCCGCTCTCCCGTCACTCTGGTTAAAGTGTTATGAAAAAAAAGGCTGTTGGGGGCTAGGGAGTATCGAGTTGATCATTATACATGAAGAAATAACCAATTTCATCGTTTGGTTTATGTTTTACACGCGTTTTAAATTTTATTGCCGAAATCGCTTTTTCTCGCCGAGATAAGCACGTTTTCTGAAATGCCGCTCTCCCGTCACTCTGGTTAAAGTGTTATGAAAAAAAAGGCTGTTGGGGGCTAGGGAGTATCGAGTTGATCATTATACATGAAGAAATAACCAATTTCATCGTTTGGTTTATGTTTTACACGCGTTTTAAATTTTATTGCCGAAATCGCTTTTTCTCGCCGAGATAAGCACGTTTTCTGAAATGCCGCTCTCCCGTCACTCTGGTTAAAGTGTTATGAAAAAAAAGGCTGTTGGGGGCTAGGGAGTATCGAGTTGATCATTATACATGAAGAAATAACCAATTTCATCGTTTGGTTTATGTTTTACACGCGTTTTAAATTTTATTGCCGAAATCGCTTTTTCTCGCCGAGATAAGCACGTTTTCTGAAATGCCGCTCTCCCGTCACTCTGGTTAAAGTGTTATGAAAAAAAAGGCTGTTGGGGGCTAGGGAGTATCGAGTTGATCATTATACATGAAGAAATAACCAATTTCATCGTTTGGTTTATGTTTTACACGCGTTTTAAATTTTATTGCCGAAATCGCTTTTTCTCGCCGAGATAAGCACGTTTTCTGAAATGCCGCTCTCCCGTCACTCTGGTTAAAGTGTTATGAAAAAAAAGGCTGTTGGGGGCTAGGGAGTATCGAGTTGATCATTATACATGAAGAAATAACCAATTTCATCGTTTGGTTTATGTTTTACACGCGTTTTAAATTTTATTGCCGAAATCGCTTTTTCTCGCCGAGATAAGCACGTTTTCTGAAATGCCGCTCTCCCGTCACTCTGGTTAAAGTGTTATGAAAAAAAAGGCTGTTGGGGGCTAGGGAGTATCGAGTTGATCATTATACATGAAGAAATAACCAATTTCATCGTTTGGTTTATGTTTTACACGCGTTTTAAATTTTATTGCCGAAATCGCTTTTTCTCGCCGAGATAAGCACGTTTTCTGAAATGCCGCTCTCCCGTCACTCTGGTTAAAGTGTTATGAAAAAAAAGGCTGTTGGGGGCTAGGGAGTATCGAGTTGATCATTATACATGAAGAAATAACCAATTTCATCGTTTGGTTTATGTTTTACACGCGTTTTAAATTTTATTGCCGAAATCGCTTTTTCTCGCCGAGATAAGCACGTTTTCTGAAATGCCGCTCTCCCGTCACTCTGGTTAAAGTGTTATGAAAAAAAAGGCTGTTGGGGGCTAGGGAGTATCGAGTTGATCATTATACATGAAGAAATAACCAATTTCATCGTTTGGTTTATGTTTTACACGCGTTTTAAATTTTATTGCCGAAATCGCTTTTTCTCGCCGAGATAAGCACGTTTTCTGAAATGCCGCTCTCCCGTCACTCTGGTTAAAGTGTTATGAAAAAAAAGGCTGTTGGGGGCTAGGGAGTATCGAGTTGATCATTATACATGAAGAAATAACCAATTTCATCGTTTGGTTTATGTTTTAGACGCGTTTTAAATTTTATTGCCGAAATCGCTTTTTCTCGCCGAGATAAGCACGTTTTCTGAAATGCCGCTCTCCCGTCACTCTGGTTAAAGTGTTATGAAAAAAAAGGCTGTTGGGGGCTAGGGAGTATCGAGTTGATCATTATACATGAAGAAATAACCAATTTCATCGTTTGGTTTATGTTTTACACGCGTTTTAAATTTTATTGCCGAAATCGCTTTTTCTCGCCGAGATAAGCACGTTTTCTGAAATGCCGCTCTCCCGTCACTCTGGTTAAAGTGTTATGAAAAAAAAGGCTGTTGGGGGCTAGGGAGTATCGAGTTGATCATTATACATGAAGAAATAACCAATTTCATCGTTTGGTTTATGTTTTACACGCGTTTTAAATTTTATTGCCGAAATCGCTTTTTCTCGCCGAGATAAGCACGTTTTCTGAAATGCCGCTCTCCCGTCACTCTGGTTAAAGTGTTATGAAAAAAAAGGCTGTTGGGGGCTAGGGAGTATCGAGTTGATCATTATACATGAAGAAATAACCAATTTCATCGTTTGGTTTATGTTTTACACGCGTTTTAAATTTTATTGCCGAAATCGCTTTTTCTCGCCGAGATAAGCACGTTTTCTGAAATGCCGCTCTCCCGTCACTCTGGTTAAAGTGTTATGAAAAAAAAGGCTGTTGGGGGCTAGGGAGTATCGAGTTGATCATTATACATGAAGAAATAACCAATTTCATCGTTTGGTTTATGTTTTACACGCGTTTTAAATTTTATTGCCGAAATCGCTTTTTCTCGCCGAGATAAGCACGTTTTCTGAAATGCCGCTCTCCCGTCACTCTGGTTAAAGTGTTATGAAAAAAAAGGCTGTTGGGGGCTAGGGAGTATCGAGTTGATCATTATACATGAAGAAATAACCAATTTCATCGTTTGGTTTATGTTTTACACGCGTTTTAAATTTTATTGCCGAAATCGCTTTTTCTCGCCGAGATAAGCACGTTTTCTGAAATGCCGCTCTCCCGTCACTCTGGTTAAAGTGTTATGAAAAAAATGGCTGTTGGGGGCTAGGGAGTATCGAGTTGATCATTATACATGAAGAAATAACCAATTTCATCGTTTGGTTTATGTTTTACACGCGTTTTAAATTTTATTGCCGAAATCGCTTTTTCTCGCCGAGATAAGCACGTTTTCTGAAATGCCGCTCTCCCGTCACTCTGGTTAAAGTGTTATGAAAAAAAAGGCTGTTGGGGGCTAGGGAGTATCGAGTTGATCATTATACATGAAGAAATAACCAATTTCATCGTTTGGTTTATGTTTTACACGCGTTTTAAATTTTATTGCCGAAATCGCTTTTTCTCGCCGAGATAAGCACGTTTTCTGAAATGCCGCTCTCCCGTCACTCTGGTTAAAGTGTTATGAAAAAAAAGGCTGTTGGGGGCTAGGGAGTATCGAGTTGATCATTATACATGAAGAAATAACCAATTTCATCGTTTGGTTTATGTTTTACACGATGCTGAGCTCCAGCTGGAAGTGTAAAAAGAACCGGGCTGGTTAAAAAAAGAACCGGGCGACCCGGTAAAATTGCTTAGCCGGGGCTCTGGAAGCCTAACACGGCGTGATCTTGTCCAAAAAGCCGCTGCTGAGCTCCAGCTGGAAGTGTAAAAAGAACCGGGCTGGTTAAAAAAAAGAACCGGGCGACCCGGTAAAATTGCTTAGCCGGGGCTCTGGAAGCCTAACACGGCGTGATCTTGTCCAAAAAGCCGCTGCTGAGCTCCAGCTGGAAGTGTAAAAAGAACCGGGCTGGTTAAAAAAAAGAACCGGGCGGCCCGGTAAAATTGCTTAGCCGGGGCTCTGGAAGCCTAACCCGGCGTGATACTGTGCAAAAAGCCGCTGCTGAGCTCCAGCTGGAAGTGTAAAAAAAACCGGGCTGGTTAAAAAAAAGAACCGGGCGACCCTGTAAAATTGCTTAGCCGGGGCTCTGGAAGCCTAACACGGCGTGATCTTGTCCAAAAACCCGCTGCTGAGCTCCAGCTGGAAGTGTAAAAAGAACCGGGCTGGTTAAAAAAAAGAACCGGGCGGGCCGGTAAAATTGCTTAGCCGGGGCTCTGGAAGCCTAACACGGCGTGATCTTGTCCAAAAAGCCGCTCGTGAGCTCCAGCTGGAAGTGTAAAAAGAACCGGGCTGGTTCAAAAAAAGAACCGGGCGGCCCGGTAGAATTGCTTAGCCGAGGTCCTGGAAGCCTAACCCGGCGTGATCTTGCGCAAAAAGCCGCTGCTGAGCTCCAGCTGGAAGTGTAAAAAGAACCGGGCTGGTTCAAAAAAAGAACCGGGCGGCCCGGTAAAATTGCTTAGCCGGGGTCCTGGAAGCCTAACGCGGCGTGATCTTGCCCGAAAGTCGGCCTCTATACTTCCATATTAGGTACCAGGCGCTCAGAGCCAACTTGGCAAAAATTTTCTAAGTGCCCACGGCTCTGCGGGGATTGTGCGTCCGACCCGCGCCGGTTCTCCAGCCGGCCTAAAATAACGCAAAACCAGCCTCTCCCCCTGGAGCTCACAGCCAAAGGCGAAACTTTTCTAAGTGCCTACGGCTCTGCGGGCTTTTGAGTCCGCCCCGCGCCGGTTCGTCGGTCGGCCTCAAAAAGCGAAAAATCAGCCTCTCTCCCTGGAGCTCGACTCGAGTTGATCATTATACATGAAGAAATAACCAATTTCATCGTTTGGTTTATGTTTTACACGCGTTTTAAATTTTATTGCCGAAATCGCTTTTTCTCGCCGAGATAAGCACGTTTTCTGAAATGCCGCTCTCCCGTCACTCTGGTTAAAGTGTTATGAAAAAAAAGGCTGTTGGGGGCTAGGGAGTATCGAGTTGATCATTATACATGAAGAAATAACCAATTTCATCGTTTGGTTTATGTTTTACACGCGTTTTAAATTTTATTGCCGAAATCGCTTTTTCTCGCCGAGATAAGCACGTTTTCTGAAATGCCGCTCTCCCGTCACTCTGGTTAAAGTGTTATGAAAAAAAAGGCTGTTGGGGGCTAGGGAGTATCGAGTTGATCATTATACATGAAGAAATAACCAATTTCATCGTTTGGTTTATGTTTTACACGCGTTTTAATTTTTATTGCCGAAATCGCTTTTTCTCGCCGAGATAAGCACGTTTTCTGAAATGCCGCTCTCCCGTCACTCTGGTTAAAGTGTTATGAAAAAAAAGGCTGTTGGGGGATAGGGAGTATCGAGTTGATCATTATACATGAAAAAATAACCAATTTCATCGTTTGGTTTATGTTTTACACGCGTTTTAAATTTTATTGCCGAAATCGCTTTTTCTCGCCGAGATAAGCACGTTTTCTGAAATGCCGCTCTCCCGTCACTCTGGTTAAAGTGTTATGAAAAAAAAGGCTGTTGGGGGCTAGGGAGTATCGAGTTGATCATTATACATGAAGAAATAACCAATTTCATCGTTTGGTTTATGTTTTACACGCGTTTTAAATTTTATTGCCGAAATCGCTTTTTCTCGCCGAGATAAGCACGTTTTCTGAAATGCCGCTCTCCCGTCACTCTGGTTAAAGTGTTATGAAAAAAAAGGCTGTTGGGGGCTAGGGAGTATCGAGTTGATCATTATACATGAAGAAATAACCAATTTCATCGTTTGGTTTATGTTTTACACGCGTTTTAAATTTTATTGCCGAAATCGCTTTTTCTCGCCGAGATAAGCACGTTTTCTGAAATGCCGCTCTCCCGTCACTCTGGTTAAAGTGTTATGAAAAAAAAGGCTGTTGGGGGCTAGGGAGTATCGAGTTGATCATTATACATGAAAAAATAACCAATTTCATCGTTTGGTTTATGTTTTACACGCGTTTTAAATTTTATTGCCGAAATCGCTTTTTCTCGCCGAGATAAGCACGTTTTCTGAAATGCCGCTCTCCCGTCACTCTGGTTAAAGTGTTATGAAAAAAAAGGCTGTTGGGGGCTAGGGAGTATCGAGTTGATCATTATACATGAAGAAATAACCAATTTTATCGTTTGGTTTATGTTTTACACGCGTTTTAAATTTTATTGCCGAAATCGCTTTTTCTCGCCGAGATAAGCACGTTTTCTGAAATGCCGCTCTCCCGTCACTCTGGTTAAAGTGTTATGAAAAAAAAGGCTGTTGGGGGCTAGGGAGTATCGAGTTGATCATTATACATGAAGAAATAACCAATTTCATCGTTTGGTTTATGTTTTACACGCGTTTTAAATTTTATTGCCGAAATCGCTTTTTCTCGCCGAGATAAGCACGTTTTCTGAAATGCCGCTCTCCCGTCACTCTGGTTAAAGTGTTATGAAAAAAAAGGCTGTTGGGGGCTAGGGAGTATCGAGTTGATCATTATACATGAAGAAATAACCAATTTCATCGTTTGGTTTATGTTTTACACGCGTTTTAAATTTTATTGCCGAAATCGCTTTTTCTCGCCGAGATAAGCACGTTTTCTGAAATGCCGCTCTCCCGTCACTCTGGTTAAAGTGTTATGAAAAAAAAGGCTGTTGGGGGCTAGGGAGTATCGAGTTGATCATTATACATGAAGAAATAACCAATTTCATCGTTTGGTTTATGTTTTACACGATGCTGAGCTCCAGCTGGAAGTGTAAAAAGAACCGGGCTGGTTAAAAAAAGAACCGGGCGACCCGGTAAAATTGCTTAGCCGGGGCTCTGGAAGCCTAACACGGCGTGATCTTGTCCAAAAAGCCGCTGCTGAGCTCCAGCTGGAAGTGTAAAAAGAACCGGGCTGGTTAAAAAAAAGAACCGGGCGACCCGGTAAAATTGCTTAGCCGGGGCTCTGGAAGCCTAACACGGCGTGATCTTGTCCAAAAAGCCGCTGCTGAGCTCCAGCTGGAAGTGTAAAAAGAACCGGGCTGGTTAAAAAAAAGAACCGGGCGGCCCGGTAAAATTGCTTAGCCGGGGCTCTGGAAGCCTAACCCGGCGTGATACTGTGCAAAAAGCCGCTGCTGAGCTCCAGCTGGAAGTGTAAAAAAAACCGGGCTGGTTAAAAAAAAGAACCGGGCGACCCTGTAAAATTGCTTAGCCGGGGCTCTGGAAGCCTAACACGGCGTGATCTTGTCCAAAAACCCGCTGCTGAGCTCCAGCTGGAAGTGTAAAAAGAACCGGGCTGGTTAAAAAAAAGAACCGGGCGGGCCGGTAAAATTGCTTAGCCGGGGCTCTGGAAGCCTAACACGGCGTGATCTTGTCCAAAAAGCCGCTCGTGAGCTCCAGCTGGAAGTGTAAAAAGAACCGGGCTGGTTCAAAAAAAGAACCGGGCGGCCCGGTAGAATTGCTTAGCCGAGGTCCTGGAAGCCTAACCCGGCGTGATCTTGCGCAAAAAGCCGCTGCTGAGCTCCAGCTGGAAGTGTAAAAAGAACCGGGCTGGTTCAAAAAAAGAACCGGGCGGCCCGGTAAAATTGCTTAGCCGGGGTCCTGGAAGCCTAACGCGGCGTGATCTTGCCCGAAAGTCGGCCTCTATACTTCCATATTAGGTACCAGGCGCTCAGAGCCAACTTGGCAAAAATTTTCTAAGTGCCCACGGCTCTGCGGGGATTGTGCGTCCGACCCGCGCCGGTTCTCCAGCCGGCCTAAAATAACGCAAAACCAGCCTCTCCCCCTGGAGCTCACAGCCAAAGGCGAAACTTTTCTAAGTGCCTACGGCTCTGCGGGCTTTTGAGTCCGCCCCGCGCCGGTTCGTCGGTCGGCCTCAAAAAGCGAAAAATCAGCCTCTCTCCCTGGAGCTCGACTCGAGTTGATCATTATACATGAAGAAATAACCAATTTCATCGTTTGGTTTATGTTTTACACGCGTTTTAAATTTTATTGCCGAAATCGCTTTTTCTCGCCGAGATAAGCACGTTTTCTGAAATGCCGCTCTCCCGTCACTCTGGTTAAAGTGTTATGAAAAAAAAGGCTGTTGGGGGCTAGGGAGTATCGAGTTGATCATTATACATGAAGAAATAACCAATTTCATCGTTTGGTTTATGTTTTACACGCGTTTTAAATTTTATTGCCGAAATCGCTTTTTCTCGCCGAGATAAGCACGTTTTCTGAAATGCCGCTCTCCCGTCACTCTGGTTAAAGTGTTATGAAAAAAAAGGCTGTTGGGGGCTAGGGAGTATCGAGTTGATCATTATACATGAAGAAATAACCAATTTCATCGTTTGGTTTATGTTTTACACGCGTTTTAAATGTTATTGCCGAAATCGCTTTTTCTCGCCGAGATAAGCACGTTTTCTGAAATGCCGCTCTCCCGTCACTCTGGTTAAAGTGTTATGAAAAAAAAGGCTGTTGGGGGCTAGGGAGTATCGAGTTGATCATTATACATGAAGAAATAACCAATTTCATCGTTTGGTTTATGTTTTAGACGCGTTTTAAATTTTATTGCCGAAATCGCTTTTTCTCGCCGAGATAAGCACGTTTTCTGAAATGCCGCTCTCCCGTCACTCTGGTTAAAGTGTTATGAAAAAAAAGGCTGTTGGGGGCTAGGGAGTATCGAGTTGATCATTATACATGAAGAAATAACCAATTTCATCGTTTGGTTTATGTTTTACACGCGTTTTAAATTTTATTGCCGAAATCGCTTTTTCTCGCCGAGATAAGCACGTTTTCTGAAATGCCGCTCTCCCGTCACTCTGGTTAAAGTGTTATGAAAAAAAAGGCTGTTGGGGGCTAGGGAGTATCGAGTTGATCATTATACATGAAGAAATAACCAATTTCATCGTTTGGTTTATGTTTTACACGCGTTTTAAATTTTATTGCCGAAATCGCTTTTTCTCGCCGAGATAAGCACGTTTTCTGAAATGCCGCTCTCCCGTCACTCTGGTTAAAGTGTTATGAAAAAAAAGGCTGTTGGGGGCTAGGGAGTATCGAGTTGATCATTATACATGAAGAAATAACCAATTTCATCGTTTGGTTTATGTTTTACACGCGTTTTAAATTTTATTGCCGAAATCGCTTTTTCTCGCCGAGATAAGCACGTTTTCTGAAATGCCGCTCTCCCGTCACTCTGGTTAAAGTGTTATGAAAAAAAAGGCTGTTGGGGGCTAGGGAGTATCGAGTTGATCATTATACATGAAGAAATAACCAATTTCATCGTTTGGTTTATGTTTTACACGCGTTTTAAATTTTATTGCCGAAATCGCTTTTTCTCGCCGAGATAAGCACGTTTTCTGAAATGCCGCTCTCCCGTCACTCTGGTTAAAGTGTTATGAAAAAAAAGGCTGTTGGGGGCTAGGGAGTATCGAGTTGATCATTATACATGAAGAAATAACCAATTTCATCGTTTGGTTTATGTTTTACACGCGTTTTAAATTTTATTGCCGAAATCGCTTTTTCTCGCCGAGATAAGCACGTTTTATGAAATGCCGCTCTCCCGTCACTCTGGTTAAAGTGTTATGAAAAAAAAGGCTGTTGGGGGCTAGGGAGTATCGAGTTGATCATTATACATGAAGAAATAACCAATTTCATCGTTTGGTTTATGTTTTACACGCGTTTTAAATTTTATTGCCGAAATCGCTTTTTCTCGCCGAGATAAGCACGTTTTCTGAAATGCCGCTCTCCCGTCACTCTGGTTAAAGTGTTATGAAAAAAAAGGCTGTTGGGGGCTAGGGAGTATCGAGTTGATCATTATACATGAAGAAATAACCAATTTCATCGTTTGGTTTATGTTTTACACGCGTTTTAAATTTTATTGCCGAAATCGCTTTTTCTCGCCGAGATAAGCACGTTTTCTGAAATGCCGCTCTCCCGTCACTCTGGTTAAAGTGTTATGAAAAAAAAGGCTGTTGGGGGCTAGGGAGTATCGAGTTGATCATTATACATGAAGAAATAACCAATTTCATCGTTTGGTTTATGTTTTACACGCGTTTTAAATTTTATTGCCGAAATCGCTTTTTCTCGCCGAGATAAGCACGTTTTCTGAAATGCCGCTCTCCCGTCACTCTGGTTAAAGTGTTATGAAAAAAAAGGCTGTTGGGGGCTAGGGAGTATCGAGTTGATCATTATACATGAAGAAATAACCAATTTCATCGTTTGGTTTATGTTTTACACGCGTTTTAAATTTTATTGCCGAAATCGCTTTTTCTCGCCGAGATAAGCACGTTTTCTGAAATGCCGCTCTCCCGTCACTCTGGTTAAAGTGTTATGAAAAAAAAGGCTGTTGGGGGCTAGGGAGTATCGAGTTGATCATTATACATGAAGAAATAACCAATTTCATCGTTTGGTTTATGTTTTACACGCGTTTTAAATTTTATTGCCGAAATCGCTTTTTCTCGCCGAGATAAGCACGTTTTCTGAAATGCCGCTCTCCCGTCACTCTGGTTAAAGTGTTATGAAAAAAAAGGCTGTTGGGGGCTAGGGAGTATCGAGTTGATCATTATACATGAAGAAATAACCAATTTCATCGTTTGGTTTATGTTTTAGACGCGTTTTAAATTTTATTGCCGAAATCGCTTTTTCTCGCCGAGATAAGCACGTTTTCTGAAATGCCGCTCTCCGGTCACTCTGGTTAAAGTGTTATGAAAAAAAAGGCTGTTGGGGGCTAGGGAGTATCGAGTTGATCATTATACATGAAGAAATAACCAATTTCATCGTTTGGTTTATGTTTTACACGCGTTTTAAATTTTATTGCCGAAATCGCTTTTTCTCGCCGAGATAAGCACGTTTTCTGAAATGCCGCTCTCCCGTCACTCTGGTTAAAGTGTTATGAAAAAAAAGGCTGTTGGGGGCTAGGGAGTATCGAGTTGATCATTATACATGAAGAAATAACCAATTTCATCGTTTGGTTTATGTTTTACACGCGTTTTAAATTTTATTGCCGAAATCGCTTTTTCTCGCCGAGATAAGCACGTTTTCTGAAATGCCGCTCTCCCGTCACTCTGGTTAAAGTGTTATGAAAAAAAAGGCTGTTGGGGGCTAGGGAGTATCGAGTTGATCATTATACATGAAGAAATAACCAATTTCATCGTTTGGTTTATGTTTTACACGCGTTTTAAATTTTATTGCCGAAATCGCTTTTTCTCGCCGAGATAAGCACGTTTTCTGAAATGCCGCTCTCCCGTCACTCTGGTTAAAGTGTTATGAAAAAAAAGGCTGTTGGGGGCTAGGGAGTATCGAGTTGATCATTATACATGAAGAAATAACCAATTTCATCGTTTGGTTTATGTTTTACACGCGTTTTAAATTTTATTGCCGAAATCGCTTTTTCTCGCCGAGATAAGCACGTTTTCTGAAATGCCGCTCTCCCGTCACTCTGGTTAAAGTGTTATGAAAAAAAAGGCTGTTGGGGGCTAGGGAGTATCGAGTTGATCATTATACATGAAGAAATAACCAATTTCATCGTTTGGTTTATGTTTTACACGCGTTTTAAATTTTATTGCCGAAATCGCTTTTTCTCGCCGAGATAAGCACGTTTTCTTAAATGCCGCTCTCCCGTCACTCTGGTTAAAGTGTTATGAAAAAAAAGGCTGTTGGGGGCTAGGGAGTATCGAGTTGATCATTATACATGAAGAAATAACCAATTTCATCGTTTGGTTTATGTTTTACACGCGTTTTAAATTTTATTGCCGAAATCGCTTTTTCTCGCCGAGATAAGCACGTTTTCTGAAATGCCGCTCTCCCGTCACTCTGGTTAAAGTGTTATGAAAAAAAAGGCTGTTGGGGGCTAGGGAGTATCGAGTTGATCATTATACATAAAGAAATAACCAATTTCATCGTTTGGTTTATGTTTTACACGCGTTTTAAATTTTATTGCCGAAATCGCTTTTTCTCGCCGAGATAAGCACGTTTTCTGAAATGCCGCTCTCCCGTCACTCTGGTTAAAGTGTTATGAAAAAAAAGGCTGTTGGGGGCTAGGGAGTATCGAGTTGATCATTATACATAAAGAAATAACCAATTTCATCGTTTGGTTTATGTTTTACACGCGTTTTAAATTTTATTGCCGAAATCGCTTTTTCTCGCCGAGATAAGCACGTTTTCTGAAATGCCGCTCTCCCGTCACTCTGGTTAAAGTGTTATGAAAAAAAAGGCTGTTGGGGGCTAGGGAGTATCGAGTTGATCATTATACATGAAGAAATAACCAATTTCATCGTTTGGTTTATGTTTTACACGCGTTTTAAATTTTATTGCCGAAATCGCTTTTTCTCGCCGAGATAAGCACGTTTTCTGAAATGCCGCTCTCCCGTCACTCTGGTTAAAGTGTTATGAAAAAAAAGGCTGTTGGGGGCTAGGGAGTATCGAGTTGATCATTATACATGAAGAAATAACCAATTTCATCGTTTGGTTTATGTTTTACACGCGTTTTAAATTTTATTGCCGAAATCGCTTTTTCTCGCCGAGATAAGCACGTTTTCTGAAATGCCGCTCTCCCGTCACTCTGGTTAAAGTGTTATGAAAAAAAAGGCTGTTGGGGGCTAGGGAGTATCGAGTTGATCATTATACATGAAGAAATAACCAATTTCATCGTTTGGTTTATGTTTTACACGCGTTTTAAATTTTATTGCCGAAATCGCTTTTTCTCGCCGAGATAAGCACGTTTTCTGAAATGCCGCTCTCCCGTCACTCTGGTTAAAGTGTTATGAAAAAAAAGGCTGTTGGGGGCTAGGGAGTATCGAGTTGATCATTATACATGAAGAAATAACCAATTTCATCGTTTGGTTTATGTTTTACACGCGTTTTAAATTTTATTGCCGAAATCGCTTTTTCTCGCCGAGATAAGCACGTTTTCTGAAATGCCGCTCTCCCGTCACTCTGGATAAAGTGTTATGAAAAAAAAGGCTGTTGGGGGCTAGGGAGTATCGAGTTGATCATTATACATGAAGAAATAACCAATTTCATCGTTTGGTTTATGTTTTACACGCGTTTTAAATTTTATTGCCGAAATCGCTTTTTCTCGCCGAGATAAGCACGTTTTCTGAAATGCCGCTCTCCCGTCACTCTGGTTAAAGTGTTATGAAAAAAAAGGCTGTTGGGAGCTAGGGAGTATCGAGTTGATCATTATACATGAAGAAATAACCAATTTCATCGTTTGGTTTATGTTTTACACGCGTTTTAAATTTTATTGCCGAAATCGCTTTTTCTCGCCGAGATAAGCACGTTTTCTGAAATGCCGCTCTCCCGTCACTCTGGTTAAAGTGTTATGAAAAAAAAGGCTGTTGGGGGCTAGGGAGTATCGAGTTGATCATTATACATGAAGAAATAACCAATTTCATCGTTTGGTTTATGTTTTACACGTGTTTTAAATTTTATTGCCGAAATCGCTTTTTCTCGCCGAGATAAGCACGTTTTCTGAAATGCCGCTCTCCCGTCACTCTGGTTAAAGTGTTATGAAAAAAAAGGCTGGTGGGGGCTAGGGAGTATCGAGTTGATCATTATACATGAAGAAATAACCAATTTCATCGTTTGGTTTATGTTTTACACGCGTTTTAAATTTTATTGCCGAAATCGCTTTTTCTCGCCGAGATAAGCACGTTTTCTGAAATGCCGCTCTCCCAACACTCTGGTTAAAGTGTTATGAAAAAAAAGGCTTTTGGGGGCTAGGGAGTATCGAGTTGATCATTATACATGAAGAAATAACCAATTTCATCGTTTGGTTTATGTTTTACACGCGTTTTAAATTTTATTGCCGAAATCGCTTTTTCTCGCCGAGATAAGCACGTTTTCTGAAATGCCGCTCTCCCGTCACTCTGGTTAAAGTGTTGTGAAAAAAAAGGCTGTTGGGGGCTAGGGAGTATCGAGTTGATCATTATACATGAAGAAATAACCAAATTCATCGTTTGGTTTATGTTTTACACGCGTTTTAAATTTTATTGCCGAAATCGCTTTTTCTCGCCGAGATAAGCACGTTTTCTGAAATGCCGCTCTCCCGTCACTCTGGTTAAAGTGTTATGAAAAAAAAGGCTGTTGGGGGCTAGGGAGTATCGAGTTGATCATTATACAAGAAGAAATAACCAATTTCATCGTTTGGTTTATGTTTTACACGCGTTTTAAATTTTATTGCCAAAATCGCTTTTTCTCGCCGAGATAAGCACGTTTTCTGAAATGCCGCTCTCCCGTCACTCTGGTTAAAGTGTTATGAAAAAAAAGGCTGTTGGGGGCTAGGGAGTATCGAGTTGATCATTATACATGAAGAAATAACCAATTTCATCGTTTGGTTTATGTTTTACACGCGTTTTAAATTTTATTGCCGAAATCGCTTTTTCTCGCCGAGATAAGCACGTTTTCTGAAATGCCGCTCTCCCGTCACTCTGGTTAAAGTGTCATGAAAAAAAAGGCTGTTGGGGGCTAGGGAGTATCGAGTTGATCATTATACATGAAGAAATAACCAATTTCATCGTTTGGTTTATGTTTTACACGCGTTTTAAATTTTATTGCCGAAATCGCTTTTTCTCGCCGAGATAAGCACGTTTTCTGAAATGCCGCTCTCCCGTCACTCTGGTTAAAGTGTTATGAAAAAAAAGGCTGTTGGGGGCTAGGGAGTATCGAGTTGATCATTATACATGAAGAAATAACCAATTTCATCGTTTGGTTTATGTTTTACACGCGTTTTAAATTTTATTGCCGAAATCGCTTTTTCTCGCCGAGATAAGCACGTTTTCTGAAATGCCGCTCTCCCGTCACTCTGGTTAAAGTGTTATGAAAAAAAAGGCTGTTGGGGGCTAGGGAGTATCGAGTTGATCATTATACATGAAGAAATAACCAATTTTATCGTTTGGTTTATGTTTTACACGCGTTTTAAATTTTATTGCCGAAATCGCTTTTTCTCGCCGAGATAAGCACGTTTTCTGAAATGCCGCTCTCCCGTCACTCTGGTTAAAGTGTTATGAAAAAAAAGGCTGTTGGGGGCTAGGGAGTATCGAGTTGATCATTATACATGAAAAAATAACCAATTTCATCGTTTGGTTTATGTTTTACACGCGTTTTAAATTTTATTGCCGAAATCGCTTTTTCTCGCCGAGATAAGCACGTTTTCTGAAATGCCGCTCTCCCGTCACTCTGGTTAAAGTGTTATGAAAAAAAAGGCTGTTGGGGGCTAGGGAGTATCGAGTTGATCATTATACATGAAGAAATAACCAATTTCATCGTTTGGTTTATGTTTTACACGCGTTTTAAATTTTATTGCCGAAATCGCTTTTTCTCGCCGAGATAAGCACGTTTTCTGAAATGCCGCTCTCCCGTCACTCTGGTTAAAGTGTTATGAAAAAAAAGGCTGTTGGGGGCTAGGGAGTATCGAGTTGATCATTATACATGAAGAAATAACCAATTTCATCGTTTGGTTTATGTTTTACACGCGTTTTAAATTTTATTGCCGAAATCGCTTTTTCTCGCCGAGATAAGCACGTTTTCTGAAATGCCGCTCTCCCGTCACTCTGGTTAAAGTGTTATGAAAAAAAAGGCTGTTGGGGGCTAGGGAGTATCGAGTTGATCATTATACATGAAGAAATAACCAATTTCATCGTTTGGTTTATGTTTTACACGCGTTTTAAATTTTATTGCCGAAATCGCTTTTTCTCGCCGAGATAAGCACGTTTTCTGAAATGCCGCTCTCCCGTCACTCTGGTTAAAGTGTTATGAAAAAAAAGGCTGTTGGGGGCTAGGGAGTATCGAGTTGATCATTATACATGAAGAAATAACCAATTTCATCGTTTGGTTTATGTTTTACACGATGCTGAGCTCCAGCTGGAAGTGTAAAAAGAACCGGGCTGGTTAAAAAAAGAACCGGGCGACCCGGTAAAATTGCTTAGCCGGGGCTCTGGAAGCCTAACACGGCGTGATCTTGTCCAAAAAGCCGCTGCTGAGCTCCAGCTGGAAGTGTAAAAAGAACCGGGCTGGTTAAAAAAAAGAACCGGGCGGCCCGGTAAAATTGCTTAGCCGGGGCTCTGGAAGCCTAACCCGGCGTGATACTGTGCAAAAAGCCGCTGCTGAGCTCCAGCTGGAAGTGTAAAAAAAACCGGGCTGGTTAAAAAAAAGAACCGGGCGACCCTGTAAAATTGCTTAGCCGGGGCTCTGGAAGCCTAACACGGCGTGATCTTGTCCAAAAACCCGCTGCTGAGCTCCAGCTGGAAGTGTAAAAAGAACCGGGCTGGTTAAAAAAAAGAACCGGGCGGGCCGGTAAAATTGCTTAGCCGGGGCTCTGGAAGCCTAACACGGCGTGATCTTGTCCAAAAAGCCGCTCGTGAGCTCCAGCTGGAAGTGTAAAAAGAACCGGGCTGGTTCAAAAAAAGAACCGGGCGGCCCGGTAGAATTGCTTAGCCGAGGTCCTGGAAGCCTAACCCGGCGTGATCTTGCGCAAAAAGCCGCTGCTGAGCTCCAGCTGGAAGTGTAAAAAGAACCGGGCTGGTTCAAAAAAAGAACCGGGCGGCCCGGTAAAATTGCTTAGCCGGGGTCCTGGAAGCCTAACGCGGCGTGATCTTGCCCGAAAGTCGGCCTCTATACTTCCATATTAGGTACCAGGCGCTCAGAGCCAACTTGGCAAAAATTTTCTAAGTGCCCACGGCTCTGCGGGGATTGTGCGTCCGACCCGCGCCGGTTCTCCAGCCGGCCTAAAATAACGCAAAACCAGCCTCTCCCCCTGGAGCTCACAGCCAAAGGCGAAACTTTTCTAAGTGCCTACGGCTCTGCGGGCTTTTGAGTCCGCCCCGCGCCGGTTCGTCGGTCGGCCTCAAAAAGCGAAAAATCAGCCTCTCTCCCTGGAGCTCGACTCGAGTTGATCATTATACATGAAGAAATAACCAATTTCATCGTTTGGTTTATGTTTTACACGCGTTTTAAATTTTATTGCCGAAATCGCTTTTTCTCGCCGAGATAAGCACGTTTTCTGAAATGCCGCTCTCCCGTCACTCTGGTTAAAGTGTTATGAAAAAAAAGGCTGTTGGGGGCTAGGGAGTATCGAGTTGATCATTATACATGAAGAAATAACCAATTTCATCGTTTGGTTTATGTTTTACACGCGTTTTAAATTTTATTGCCGAAATCGCTTTTTCTCGCCGAGATAAGCACGTTTTCTGAAATGCCGCTCTCCCGTCACTCTGGTTAAAGTGTTATGAAAAAAAAGGCTGTTGGGGGCTAGGGAGTATCGAGTTGATCATTATACATGAAGAAATAACCAATTTCATCGTTTGGTTTATGTTTTACACGCGTTTTAAATTTTATTGCCGAAATCGCTTTTTCTCGCCGAGATAAGCACGTTTTCTGAAATGCCGCTCTCCCGTCACTCTGGTTAAAGTGTTATGAAAAAAAAGGCTGTTGGGGGCTAGGGAGTATCGAGTTGATCATTATACATGAAGAAATAACCAATTTCATCGTTTGGTTTATGTTTTACACGCGTTTTAAATTTTATTGCCGAAATCGCTTTTTCTCGCCGAGATAAGCACGTTTTCTGAAATGCCGCTCTCCCGTCACTCTGGTTAAAGTGTTATGAAAAAAAAGGCTGTTGGGGGCTAGGGAGTATCGAGTTGATCATTATACATGAAGAAATAACCAATTTCATCGTTTGGTTTATGTTTTACACGCGTTTTAAATTTTATTGCCGAAATCGCTTTTTCTCGCCGAGATAAGCACGTTTTCTGAAATGCCGCTCTCCCGTCACTCTGGTTAAAGTGTTATGAAAAAAAAGGCTGTTGGGGGCTAGGGAGTATCGAGTTGATCATTATACATGAAGAAATAACCAATTTCATCGTTTGGTTTATGTTTTACACGCGTTTTAAATTTTATTGCCGAAATCGCTTTTTCTCGCCGAGATAAGCACGTTTTCTGAAATGCCGCTCTCCCGTCACTCTGGTTAAAGTGTTATGAAAAAAAAGGCTGTTGGGGGCTAGGGAGTATCGAGTTGATCATTATACATGAAAAAATAACCAATTTCATCGTTTGGTTTATGTTTTACACGCGTTTTAAATTTTATTGCCGAAATCGCTTTTTCTCGC